>NC_053389.1:184438681-184758845 GCF_905171765.1 Bufo bufo
AGCCCAGGATGATTGGACTACATTCCACAGTTCTTCTCTATTTATTGGTTTTGCCTCAGAAACTGCATTTTTGATGTCACCCCACAAGTTTTCTATTGGATTAAGATCCGGGGATTGGGCTGGCCACGTCAATCTTGTTGGTCTGGAACCAAGATGTTGCACGTTTATTGGTGTATTTGGGGTCGTTGTCTTGTTGGACACCCATTTCAAGGGCATTTCCTCTTCAGCATAAGGCAGCATGACCTCTTCAAGTATTTTGATGTATTCAAACTGTATTCAAACTGATCCATGATCCCTGTTATGCAATAAATAGGTCCAACACCATATCATGATGCTTGTGCCACCATGTTTCACTGTGGGTTGAATTCAGTGTTTGAGGACCATCTGACAAATTCAGTGTTTGAGGACCATCTGACAAACTGTCTCCGGCCACTAGACCCAAAAACTTTCATCAGTCCGCCAAATGTCTCTTTAGGCCAGTCAATGTGCTATTTGTCAAATTCTATTAACAGCTACTACAGGCCCATAAAGAAGAGGGCCCACAGTGGGCCAAAGTCCCCGGCCCTAATTACATTAAACACAGGCTCCCCTCCAGAGTCCCTGTCATCAGTGCAGAAAGCTAAAGGACCTGTGATGAAATCATCACAGGTCCTGTAACATCTAAGAAAGGAATTGCACAGATAATGGTGTAGCTCTCAGGTTTGAAAGGTGCATCTGCCAGGACTTGTGATGAAATCATCACAGGTCCTTCCACCCCTGCAGTCTGGAGAAGAAGCTCTCTATTGAGACTAGCATGGAGTGGTAAAAAGAGGTCTTCTACTTTTCCCTTCATTTGCCCCCCATTCCCTTTTTTTATTCAGAAGTAACACCTCATGCCTCATTGATTCTTATACCTCAGAAGCGCCACATTCTACATTATAACTGAGTACCTCATATCTCACTCATATGTAGTGCTGCAGATAGCTACAACATCCAATACCTCATATACCTCACACAGTTACTATAATGTATAACTGAGTACATATATCTGTACACACTGCATCTATTATACCTTGTACCTTTCACATCAGTACACTGCTCTATATACTATATATATACACTGCTCAAAAAAATAAAGGGAACACTTAAACAACACAATGTAACTCCAAGTCAATCACACTACTGTGAAATCAAACTGTCCACTTAGGAAGCAACACTGAGTGACAATCAATTTCACATGCTGTTGTGCAAATGGGATAGACAACAGGTGGAAATTATAGACAATTAGCAAGACACCCCCAATAAAGGAGTGGTTCTGCAGGTGGTGACCTGATCACTTCTCAGTTCCTATGCTTCCTGGCTGATGTTTTGGTCACTTTTGAATGCTGGCGGTGCTTTCACTCTAGTGGTAGCATGAGACGGAGTCTACAACCCACACTAGTGGCTCAGGTAGTGCAGCTTATCCAGGATGGCACATCAATGCGAGCTGTGGCAAGAAGGTTTGCTGTGTCTGTCAGCGTAGTGTCCAGAGCATGGAGGCGCTACCAGGAGACAGGCCAGTACATCGGGAGACGTGGAGGAGGCCGTAGGAGGGCAACAACCCAGCAGCAGGACCGCTACCTCCGCCTTTGTGCAAGGAGGAACAGGAGGAGCACTGCCAGAGCCCTGCAAAATGATCCCCAGCAGGCCACAAATGTGCATGTGTCTGCTCAAACGGTCAGAAACAGACTCCATGAGGGTGATATGAGGGCCCGACGTCCACAGGTGGGGGTTGTGCTTACAGCCCAACACCGTGCAGGACATTTGGCATTTGCCAGAAAACACCAAGATTGGCAAATTCGCCACTGGCGCCCTGTGCTCTTCACAGATGAAAGCAGGTTCACACTGAGCACATGACAGACGTGACAGAGTCTGGAGACGCCGTGGAGAACGTTCTGCTGCCTGCAACATCCTCCAGCATGACCGGTTTGGCATTAGGTCAGTAATGGTGTGGGGTGGCATTTCTTTGGAGGGCCACACAGCCCTCCATGTGCTCGCCAGAGGTAGCCTGACTGCCATTAGGTACCGAGATGAGATCCTCAGACCCCTTGTGAGACCATATGCTGGTGCGGTTGGCCCTGGGTTCCTCCTAATGCAAGACAATGCTAGACCTCATGTGGCTGGAGTGTGTCATCAGTTCCTGCAAGAGGAAGGCATTGATGCTATGGACTGGCCCGCCTGTTCCCCAGACCTGAATCCAATTGAGCACATCTGGGACATCATGTCTCGCTCTATCCACCAACGTTACGTTGCACCACAGACTGTCCAGGAGTTGGCGGATGCTTTAGTCCAGGTCTGGGAGGAGATCCCTCAGGAGACCGTCTGCCACCTCATCAGGAGCATGCACAGGCGTTGTAGGGAGGTCATACAGGCACGTGGAGGCCCCACACACTACTGAGCCTCATTTTGACTTGTTTTAAGGACATTACATCAAAGTTGGATCAGCCTGTAGTGTGTTTTTCCACTTTAATTTTGAGGGTGACTCTAAATCCAGACCTCCATGGGTTAAAAAATTTGATTTCCATTTTTTTCTTTTGTGTGATTTTGTTGTCAGCACATTCAACTATGTAAAGAACAAAGTATTTCAGAAGAATATTTAATTAATTCAGATCTAGGATGTGTTATTTTTGTGTTCCCTTTATTTTTTTGAGCAGTGTATATATATATATATATATATATATATATACACCCTGTACAGAATTATTAGGCAAATTAGTATTTTGACCACATCATCCTCTTTATGCATGTTGTCTTACTCCAAGCTGTATAGGCTCGAAAGCCTACTACCAATTAAGCATATTAGGTGATGTGCATCTCTGTAATGAGAAGGGGTGTGGTCTAATGACATCAACACCCTATATCAGGTGTGCATAATTATTAGGCAACTTCCTTTCCTTTGGCAAAATGGGTCAAAAGAAGGACTTGACAGGCTCAGAAAAGTCAAAAATAGTGAGATATCTTGCAGAGGGATGCAGCACTCTTAAAATTGAAAAGCTTCTGAAGCGTGATCATCGAACAATCAAGCGTTTCATTCAAAATAGTCAACAGGGTCGCAAGAAGCGTGTGGAAAAACCAAGGCGCAAAATAACTGCCCATGAACTGAGAAAAGTCACATCACTGGAGTGCCCAAAAGCACAAGGTGTGCAATACTCACAGACATGGCCAAGGTAAGAAAGGCTGAAAGACGACCACCACTGAACAAGACACACAAGCTGAAACGTCAAGACTGGGCCAAGAAATATCTCAAGACTGATTTTTCTAAGGTTTTATGGACTGATGAAATGAGAGTGAGTCTTGATGGGCCAGATGGATGGGCCCGTGGCTGGATTGGTAAAGGGCAGAGAGCTCCAGTCCGACTCAGACGCCAGCAAGGTGGAGGTGGAGTACTGGTTTGGGCTGGTATCATCAAAGATGAGCTTGTGGGGCCTTTTCGGGTTGAGGATGGAGTCAAGCTCAACTCCCAGTCCTACTGCCAGTTTCTGGAAGACACCTTCTTCAAGCAGTGGTACAGGAAGAAGTCTGCATCCTTCAAGAAAAACATGATTTTCATGCAGGACAATGCTCCATCACACGCGTCCAAGTACTCCACAGCTTGGCTGGCAAGAAAGGGTATAAAAGAAGAAAATCTAATGACATGGCCTCCTTGTTCACCTGATCTGAACCCCATTGAGAACCTGTGGTCCATCATCAAATGTGAGATTTACAAGGAGGGAAAACAGTACACCTCTCTGAACAATGTCTGGGAGGCTGTGGTTGCTGCTGCACGCAATGTTGATGGTGAACAGATCAAAACACTGACAGAATCCATGGATGGCAGGCTTTTGAGTGTCCTTGCAAAGAAAGGTGGCTATATTGGTCACTGATTTGTTTTTGTTTTGTTTTTGAATGTCAGAAATGTATATTTGTGAATGTTGAGATGTTATATTGGTTTCACTGGTAAAAATAAATAATTGAAATGGGTATATATTTGTTTTTGTTAAGTTGCCTAATAATTATGCACAGTAATAGTCACCTGCACACACAGATATCCCCCCAAAATAGCTAAAACTAAAAACAAACTAAAAACTACTTCCAAAAATATTCAGCTTTGATATTAATGAGTTTTTTGGGTTCATTGAGAACATGGTTGTTGTTCAATAATAAAATTAATCCTCAAAAATACAACTTGCGTAATAATTCTGCACTCCCTGTATATATATATACAGTCCTGATCAAAAGTTTAAGACCACTTGAAAAATGGCAAAAAATCATATTTTACATTGTTGGATCTTAACAAGGTTCTAAGTAGAGCTTCAACATGCAACAAGAAGAAATTAGAGTGAGACAAAACATTTTTTAAGCATTCCATTAATTGAAAATAACGATTAAACTGAAACAGGCTGTTTTTCAGCTGATCAAAATTTTAGGACCACATGCCTTTAAAAGGCCAAATCTGTGCAAAGATGTGGATTCATTGTCATTTTCTGTCAGGTAGTCACACGTCGTGATGGCAAAGGCAAAAAAAACTCTCCCTTTTTGAACGTGGTCGGGTTGTTGAACTGCATTAACAGGGTCTCTCATAGCGCGCCATCGCTGCTGAGGTGGGACGCAGTAAGACAGTTATTTGGAATTTCTTAAATGATCCTGAGGGTTATGGAACAAAAAACTCAAGTGGAAGACCCAAAAAAATGTCATCAGCACTGAGCCGGAGGATCCAATTGGCTGTCCGTCAAGACACTGGACGATCCTCGACCCAAATTAAGGCCCTTACTGGTGCTGACTGCAGCCCCAAAAACCATCAGACGGCATCTGAGACTGAAGGGCTTCAAAAACAAAAAACGTCTTCAAAGACCTCGTCTCCTTGAACGCCACAGAACTGCTCGTTTGGACTTTGCAAGACAGCACCAAACATGGGACATTCAAAGGTGGAAGAAAGTTTTATTCTCTGATGAGAAAAAATGTAACCTTGATGGTCCTGATGGTTTCCAACGTTACTGCCATGACAAGCAGATCCAATCTGAGATGTTTTCTACGCGCCACAGGGGAGGAGGCGCCATAATGGTTTGGGGTGCTTTTTCCTTCAGTGGAACAATTGAGCTTCAGGAAGTGTAGGGGCGTCAAACGGCCGCTGGCTATGTCCAGATGTTGCAGTGAGCATTCCTCATGACTGAGGGCCCTCGTCTGTGTGGTAACGACTGTTTTTTTTTTTTGGAGGTGTGGTCCTAAACTTTTGATCAGTTGAAAAACAGCCTGTTTCAGTTTATTCGTTGTTTTCATTAAATTGAATGCTCAAAAAATGTTTTGTCTCACTCCCATTTCTTCTTGTTGCATGTTGAAGCTCTACTTAGAACCTTGTTAAGATCCAACAATGTAAAATATGATTTTTTTGCCATTTTTCAAGTGGTCTTAAACTTTTGATCAGGACTGTATATACAGTACAGACCAAAAGTTTGGACACACCTTCTCATTCAAAGAGTTTTCTTTATTTTCATGACTATGAAGGAATCAAAACTATGAATTAACACATGTGGAATTATATACATAACAAACAAGTGTGAAACAACTGAAAATATGTAATATTCTAGGTTCTTCAAAGTAGCCACCTTTTGCTTTGAATACTGCTTTGCACACTCTTGGTATTCTCTTGATGAGCTTCAAGAGGTAGTCCCCTGAAATGGTCTTCCAACAGTCTTGAAGGAGTTCCCAGAGATGCTTAGCACTTGTTGGCCCTTTTGCCTTCACCGCGGTCCAGCTCACCCCAAACCATCTCGATTGGGTTCAGGTCCGGTGACTGTGGAGGCCAGGTTATCTGGCGCAGCACCCCATCACTCTCCTTCATGGTCAAATAGCCCTTACTTTTAAAGTTTTCCCAATTTTTCGGCTGACTGACTGACCTTCATTTCTTAAAGTAATGATGGCCACTCGTTTTTCTTGCCATAATACAAATTCTAACAGTCTATTCAGTAGGACTATCAGCTGTGTATCCACCTGACTTCTCCTCAACGCAACTGATGGTCCCAACCCCATTTATAAGGCAAGAAATCCCACTTATTAAACCTGACAGGGCACACCTGTGAAGTGAAAACCATTTCAGGGGACTACCTCTTGAAGCTCATCAAGAGAATGCCAAGAGTGTGCAAAGCAGTAATCAAAGCAAAAGGTGGCTACTTTGAAGAACCTAGAATATTACATATTTTCAGTTGTTTCACACTTGTTTGTTATGTATATAATTCCACATGTGTTAATTCATAGTTTTCATGCCTTCAGTGTGAATCTACAATTTTCATAGTCATGAAAATAAAGAAAACTCTTTGAATGAGAAGGTGTGTCCAAACTTTTGGTCTGTACTGTATATATATACACAAACTGCATATATTATACAGTATAATATATGCAGTATGTACAACTTACACAATTCTGTCTGCCTTGATGTCAACAGAGGAAGCTCCATACATAGGGATTTATACATCTCCTTTTCACCTTCCACTGGCAACAGAGGGAGCTCCTTACATAGGAATTTATACTTCAATAGGTACTTTCCCACTAAGTCATAACTAGAGATGAGCGAATTTCTCAAAAATTTGATTCAGTCGGTTCGCCAAATTTTCCGTAGATTTGATTCGATCAGAACTAATTTGTGGCGAATTGTGTTAAAGCACAGCTATTTCCTGGCTAAAGAGAGTCTGTATAGTGGTGTAGAACACTGTGGATCGCAGCAACACGCATAGGGAGTCTGCTGTGGTAGTAAAACAATACTGTGAGTCAGTATGACACGCAGATGACAGGAGTCACTCTTAGAATCACTGCACACTTCACTTCTTTGGGTAGTTACAGGGCCAAACCTGACCAAATAACTCAAGTGTGAACTCAGCCTTACAGGTCGGTGTTAGCGTCAGGTATAAAGAACCGTGCAGAGGCCTAAGATCCTACTATAGCGTGAAAGAGCGCACTTCTTTTACATCGTTGTCAGCTGATTCCAAATAGATGTCTACAGAACCTATTCTATTAACCCCTTAGCGCTCTTTGACGTGTATACTCGTCATGGAGCACTGCTACTTGGCGCTCCATGACAAGTATACACGTCATGGCATTAAACATCTGCAGACATGGTGACAGGGCTGAGACCCCGGTTGTTACACAAAGCCAGGGATCTCAGCTAACCGGCCATGGACCAATGAGGTCTGTCCCGGGCCGGCGATCGCTCTGATTCCTTTCCCTATTTTCAGGATGGCCGAGCGGTTAGCAGAGTGTCAGCATACATCTGACACTCTGCTTGAAATGGCTGACATGTCAGCCATTTAACCCCTTCCATGCCGCGGTCCATAGGGACCGCTGTATGGAAGGGGTTAAGAGATGGAGGGATCTCCCTTTCTCTCCCATCAGACTGCTGCTGTGCTTTGGCAGCGGCCGATGCTTGATTGGTTAACAGAGGGAGGGAGCTTACTCCCACATCCGGCCATTGTGCTGTTGTGGCAGGGCAGGATGGTTACCTTCACAGGCTTCCGGCTTGGTATAGTTGATCAGGCTCCTGCTAAAGGCAGAAGCCTGATCAAGCTTACTGTGAGTGACAATGCACTGCAGTACACTATATAGTGTACTGCAGTGTATTGTAAACCATCAGAACCACTGGATCGTTAAGAACCAAGTGGGTCTGGGTAAAAAAATAAAATAAATTAAAAAGTGGAAAAAAAAAAAAAGTAAATAAAAAAAATAACTATTTTCTTCTTATAGCCACACATTTATAATTGATAAAAATACATAAATAATACACTACACATGTTTGGTATCATCGCGTCTGTAATGACCTGATCTATAAAAGGATCACATTACTTTCCCCTCACAGTGAACGCCATAAAAAAAAAAGAAAAACTGTGATGGAATTAAAAATTTTCCCACCTCACTTCCAAAAAAAGTGATTAAAAAAGTCATATGTATCCCAAAAGAGTATCAATTAAACCGTCACCTCATCCCAAAAAAAAGAGCCCCTACATGAGACAATCGCCCAAAAATTTAAAAAAATATGGCCTTCAGAAAAATAAGACGCAAAAACATGCTTTTTTTCCTAAAATGCTATTATTGTGTAAAACTTAAATAAATAAGATTAGGTATTTCCTCGTCCGTGCTAAAAAACTATTTTTTGTGACCTTACATCACAAAAATTGCAACATCAAGCGATCAAAAAGGTGTATGCACCCAAAATAGTACCACTAAAACTGTCACCTTATCCCGCAAAGAATAAAAGCCTACCTAAGACAATCGGTCAAAAAATAAGACAATGGAGACACTAAAATATTATTTTTTTTGCTTCAAAACTGCTATTATTGTGTTAAAGTGAAATAAATAAAAAAAGTTGACATATTAAGTATTGCCATGTTCGTTACAACCTGCTCTATAAAAATATCACATGACCTAACCCCTCACGTGAACACCATGATAAAAAAAACTGTGCCAAAAAAGCCATTTTTTGTCACCTAACTTTACATAAAGTGCAACACCAAGAGATCAAAAAGGTGTATGCCCCCCAAAATAGTACCAATCAAACTGTCACCTCATCCCACAAAAAGTGAGATCCTGCCTAAGACAATCGGTCAAAAAATAAAAAAGTTATGGCTCTTAGACTATTGAGACACTAAAACATCATTTTTTGGGTTCCAAAAATGCTATTTTTGAGTAAAACTTAAAAAAAGTATGCATATTAGGTATTGCAACGTTTGTAAAAATGTCACATGACATAACCCTCAGGTGAACTCTGTAAAAATAAATAAATAAATAAAAACTGCGCTAAAACAAGCATCGTATTGAATGATCAATAAATCATATGTACGCAAAAATGGTACCAATGAAAAAAACCTCAACTCTTCCTGCACAAAAAGAGCCACTGCACAAGACGATCGGCAAAAAAATAAATAAAAATATGGCGTTCAGAAAATGGAGACACAAAAACATAATTTTTTTTTCAAAAATGCTTTATTATGTAAAACTGAAACAAACACAGAAAGTAGACATATTTGATATCATTGCATCCGTAACAACCTGCTCTATAAAAATAATAAATAAATAAATAAAAACTGCGCTAAAACAAGCATCGTATTGAATGATCAATAAATCATATGTACGCAAAAATGGTACCAATAAAAACATCAACTCTTCCTGCACAAAAAGAGCCACTGCACAAGATGATCGGCAAAAAAATAAATAAAAATATGGCGTTCAGAAAATGGAGACACAAAAACATAATTTTTTTTTCAAAAATGCTTTATTATGTAAAACTGAAACAAACACAGAAAGTAGACATATTTGATATCATTGCATCCGTAACAACCTGCTCTATAAAAATAATAAATAAATAAATAAATAAAAACTGCGCTAAAACAAGCATCGTATTGAATGATCAATAAATCATATGTACGCAAAAATGGTACCAATAAAAACATCAACTCTTCCTGCACAAAAAGAGCCACTGCACAAGATGATCGGCAAAAAAATAAATAAAAAAATGGCGTTCAGAAAATGGAGACACAAAAACATAATTTTTTTTTCAAAAATGCTTTATTATGTAAAACTGAAACAAACACAGAAAGTAGACATATTTGATATCATTGCATCCGTAACAACCTGCTCTATAAAAATAGCACATGATCTACCCTGTGAGAGGAATGTTGTAAAAAATGGTGCCAAAACAGCAATTTTTTGGTTACCTTGCCTTACAAAAAACTTAATATAGAGCAATTAAAAATTATATGTACCCCAAAATAGTACCAATAAAACTGGCACCTTATCCCCTAGTTTCCAAATTGGGGTCACTTTTTGGGAGTTTTTACTGTAAGGTGCATCGGGGGGCTTCAAATGGGACATGGCATCTAAAAGCCAGTTCAGCAAAATCTTCCTTCCAAAAACCATATGGTGTTCCTTTTCTTCTGCGCCCTGCCGTGTGCCCTTACATCAGTTTACGACCACATATCGGGTGTTTATGTAAACCGCAGAATCAGGGTAATAAATATTGAGTTTTGTTTGGCTGTAACCCTCGATGTGTTAAAGAAAAAAACGGATTAAAATTGAAAATCTGACAAAAAGTTAAATTCAGAAATTTAATCTCCATTTTCCTTTAATTCTTGTGTAACACCTAAAGGGTTAACAAAGTTTGTAAAATCTGTTTTGAGTAACTTAAGGTGTGTAGTTTCTACAATGAGGTCATTTATGGGGGGATTTTCATTATGTAAGCCCCACAAAGTGACTTCAGACCTGAACTGGTACTTAAAAAGTGGGTTTTGGAAATTTTCTTAAAAATTTTAAGAATTGCTTCTAAAATTCTAAACCTTCTATGGGAAATTTTTTATAAATAAAGGTGAAATATATTGACTCAAATTTATGACTATCATGAAGTACAATGTGTCACGAGAAAACAATCTCAGAATGGCCTGGATGAGTAAATGTTTTCCAAATTTATTACCACATAAAGTGACACATGTCAGATTTCCAAAATTTGGCCTGGTCATTAAGGTGAAAAATGGTCCTGAAGGGGTTAAACGCTTGTAGGGAAATGCTAATATTGCTGAGATGTAGTGTATTTAGCCTCTTTGCCCCTGCTGCTTTTCTTTAGAAACCCCAGGGATTCAGTACAAGGGTTGTTTTGTAAACACAGTCAGTCAGTCAGAACTATGAGGGACAGAGCTGCAGTGAGGAGAAATCTTATGTCTCTAGGAGTCTAAGGCAAGTGGCATGTGTAATCTTTATAACTAGGAGGGATAGATAAGCAGATCTTTGAGTATCTATATCCTTAAGATCAGCTAGTGAAGCTGGACTGTATAGGAATAGATTGCCATCTGCTCCTCTTTAACTCCCTCACACAGAAGCCAGAAGTTCTGCTCTGTGTTACTTATATATTCACAGAATCAATCTAGTAATTGTAGTTAGGGATCAGTATATAGTTCACGGTAGTGATAGGTTAGTCTTCCGACGGCCAACTAGATAGTTAGAGGCCCGGTTGCACTGGTAGATTAATTGGCAGGTTAAGGACTCAGTGTTAGGGTAGTCAGGCCTGCATCTACTACTGTTGCTGCTGCCCTGTTTACTGCCTAGAAGAAATCCTTTCATCATTGTCATCGTCCTCTCCTAATCGGCTGTCTGTCATCTACTGGAAGAGTCCTGGATCTACAGTCATCCACAGGGTCCCCTGCACCTGGATCATCTCTTCTGTTGCTTGGAGGTATCGTGCAGAGGACTCTATATATACAGTATACAGTACAGACCAAAAGTTTGGACACACCTTCTCATTCAAAGAGTTTTCTTTATTTTCATGACTATGAAAATTGTAGATTCACACTGAAGGCATCAAAACTATGAATTAACACATGTGGAATTATATACATAACAAACAAGTGTGAAACAACTGAAAATATGTCATATTCTAGGTTCTTCAAAGTAGCCCCCTTTTGCTTTGATTACTGCTTTGCACACTCTTGGCATTCTCTTGATGAGCTTCAAGAGGTAGTCCCCTGAAATGGTTTTCACTTCACAGGTGTGCCCTGTCAGGTTTAATAAGTGGGATTTCTTGCCTTATAAATGGGGTTGGGACCATCAGTTGCGTTGAGGAGATGTCAGGTGGATAAACAGCTGATAGTCCTACTGAATAGACTGTTAGAATTTGTATTATGGCAAGAAAAAAGCAGCTAAGTAAAGAAAAACTAGTGGCCATCATTACTTTAAGAAATGAAGGTCAGTCAGTCAGCTGAAAAATTGGGAAACTTTGAAAGTAAGGGCTATTTGACCATGAAGGAGAGTGATGGGGTGCTGCGCCAGATAACCTGGCCTCCACAGTCACCGGACCTGAACCCAATCGAGATGGTTTGGGGTGAGCTGGACCGCAGAGTGAAGGCAAAAGGGCCAACAAGTGCTAAGCATCTCTGGGAACTCCTTCAAGACTGTTGGAAGACCATTTCAGGGGACTACCTCTTGGAGCTCATCAAGAGAATGCCAAGAGTGTGCAAAGCAGTAATCAAAGCAAAAGGTGGCTACTTTGAAGAACCTAGAATATGACATATTTTCAGTTGTTTCACACTTGTTTGTTATGTATATAATTCCACATGTGTTAATTCATAGTTCTGATGCCTTCATAGTCATGGAAATAAAGAAAACTCTTTGAATGAGAAGGTGTGTCTAAACTTTTGGTCTGTACTGTATGTATATATATATATATATATATATACACTCACCTAAAGAATTATTAGGAACACCTGTTCTATTTCTCATTAATGCAATTATCTAGTCAACCAATCACATGGCAGTTGCTTCAATGCATTTAGGGGTGTTGTCCTGGCCAAGACAATCTCCTGAACTCCAAACTGAATGTCAGAATGGGAAAGAAAGGTGATTTAAGCAATTTTGAGCGTGGCATGGTTGTTGGTGCCAGACGGGCCGGTCTGAGTATTTCACAATCTGCTCAGTTACTTGGATTTTCACGCACAACCATTTCTAGGGTTTACAAAGAATGGTGTGAAAAGGGAAAAACATCCAGTATGCGGCAGTCCTGTGGGCAAAAATGCCTTGTGGATGCTAGAGGTCAGAGGAGAATGGGCCGACTGATTCAAGCTGATAGAAGAGCAACGAGGGGTGATAATGGTATAGTTTAATTAACCTCTTCACGACCGCAATCTGTATATATACGTGATAGCTGCACATACCCCGTGCAGCTACCATGTGTATAGACGTCAAGCCAGCTCTTTAATCCAAGCGCTGCAAAGCGCTTGGATTAAAGCTTCTGCCCCTGCCCTGGTGCTTGGTTTTAAGTAACTTGAGGGGTCTAGTTTCTACAATGGGGTCATTTATGGGGGTATCTACTATATAGGCCCCACAAAGTGACTTCAGACCTGAACTAGTCCTTAAAAAGTGGGTTTTGGAAATTTTCTTAAAAATTTTAAGAATTGCTTCTAAACTTCTAAGCCTTGTAACGTCCTAAAAAAATAAAATAACATTTCCAAAATGATGCCAACATAAAGTAGACATATGAGGAATGTTATGTAATAAATATTTTATGAGGTATCACTTTCTGTTTTAGAAGGAGAGAAATTGAAATTTAGAAAATTGCTCATTTTTATTTATTTTTGGTAAATTTGGGATTTTTTCATAAATAAAGGTGATATATATTGACTCAAATTTATGACTGTAATGAAGTACAATGTGTCACGAGAAAACAATCTCAGAATGGCGTGGATAAGTAAAAGTGTTCCAAAGCTATTACCACTTAAAGTGACGCATGTCAGATTTGTAAATTTTGACCTGGACACTGGGGCATCAATGACCTTTGGTCATGAAAGGGTTAAGCATATTAAGACCAATAGAAGAATATATGTCACTTTATATGCTCGACAACGCTTGACAACCAGATTGAACACGTGTGCCATGCAGGGCGCATGGCTCAGCCCTCCTTGACGCAGCGCCGACACCATGTTCTTCCCGTTGTCGGTCACCATGGTTCTGATTTTGAGTTGTCGCGGAGAAAGCCAGGATTCGATGTCTTGATGAAGGACGTGGAGCAGTTCCACCCCTGTGTGACTCAGTCCGCCCAGGCAAACTAGGTGCAGAACAGATGTTGGCGCTGCTGTGCACTTTGGCAGACACCGACAGGCTCAAGGACTGGCCAACCTTCTGTTCTACATACAGTGGATATAAAAAGTCTACACACCCCTGTTAAAATGTCAGGTTTTTGTGATGTAAAAAAATTAGACAAAGATAAATCATTTCAGAACTTTTTCCACCTTTAATGTGACCTATAAACTGTACCACTCAATTGAAAAACAAACTGAAATATTTTAGGTGGAGGGAAGAAAACAACTAAAATAATGTGGTTGCATAAGTATGCACACCCTCCTATAACTGGGGATGTAGCTGTGTTCATAATTAAGTCAGCATACACCTGCCTTCATTTAAAGTGCCTCTGATTAACCCCAAATAAAGTTCAGTTGCTCTAGTTGGTCTTTCCTGAAATTTTCTTAGTCGCATCCCACAGCAAAAGCCATGGTCCACAGAGAGCTTCCAAAGCATCAGAGGGATCTCATTGTTAAAAGGTATAGGTCAAGAGAAGGGTACAAAAGTATTTCCAAGACATTAGATATACCATGGAACACAGTGAAGACATCCATCATCAAGTGGAGAATATATGGCACAACAGTGACATTACCAAGAACTGGACATCCCTCCAAAATTGATGAAAAGACAAGAAGAAAACTGGTCTAGGAGGCTATGAAGAGGCCTACAGCAACATTAAAGGAGCTGCAGGAATATCTGGCAAGTGTTGGCTGTGTGGTACATGTGACAACAATCTCCCATATTCTTTATATGTCTGGGCTATGGGGTAGAGTGGCAAGACGAAAGCCTTTTCATACGAAGAAAAACATCCAAGCCAGGCTACATTTTGCAAAAATACATCTGAAGTCTCCCAAAAGCATGTGGGAAAAGGTGTTATGGTCTGATGAAACCAAGGTTGGTGCAAAAACAACACTGCACATCACAAAAAAAAACACCATTTGGGGCTGTTTTTCTTCAGCCGGAACTAGGGCCTTAGTTAAGCTAGAGGGAATTATGAACAGTTCCAAATACCAGTCAATATTGGCACAAAACCTTCAGGCTTCTGCTAGAAAGCTGAACATGAAGAGGAACTTCATCTTTCAGCATAACCCAAAGCATACACCCAAATCAACAAAGGAATGGCTTCACCAGAAGAAGATTAAAGTTTTGGAATGGCCCAGACAGAGCCCTGACTTGAATCCGGTTGAAAATCTGTGGGGTGATCTGAAGAGGGCTGTGCACAGGAGATGCCCTCGCAATCTGACAGATTTGGAGTGTTTTTGCAAAGAAGAGTGGGCAAATCTTGCCAAGTCAAAATGTGCCATGCTGATAGACTCATACCCAAAAAGACTGAGTGCTGTAATAAAATCAAAAGGTGCTTCAACAAAGTATTAGTTTAAGGGTGTGCACACTTACGCTACCATATTTTATTTTTATATTTTTTCTTCCCTCTACCTAAAAGATTTCAGTTTGTTTTTCAATTGACTTGTATAGTTTATAGGTCACATTAAAGGTCGAAAAAGTTCTGAAATGATTTATCTTGGTCTAATTTTTTTACATCACAGAAACCTGACATTTTAACAGGGGTGTGTAGACGTTTTATATCCACTTTATGTGTGGAGGGCTGGTACTACCTTTTTGGCATAGAAATGACGGCTTGGGACTCTCCACCTCGGCTTGGAACAAGCCATTAGTTCTCTGAAAGGTGCAGAGTCCACCACTTGGAAAGGGGGCGACTGCAGTACCAGTAACTTGGCCAGGAGCACGTTCACCTTCTGCGCCGTTGGATGAGTGCACGTATACTGTTGTCTCTTGGCAATCGCTTTGGTGATCGATTGCTGACAGAATGACTGACTAGGAGGAGGAGGAGCATCAGGACCAGTAGATGATGGAAAGGACAGACAGCTTCCTTCGGCTGAGGTGGTGGAGCCTTGACTGTCTGAAATCAGGTGCGTGCCACTGGGTGATCCAGCAGGCTGGAACACCACATTGGAGCCACGGTTCTCCCAGGTCACTTTATGTTACTGATTAAGGGTCATGGTGCCAACATTGGCACCCTGACAATGCTTCACCTTCTGCCCACAGATTCGACAAATGGCCATGTTCACCTCCCCGGCGGCTTAACAGAATACTGCCACACCGCCGAGTAGCTGATTTTACTTCCAACACCCCGCACTGACTGACTGCTACCGCCACTGCCTTTGTGAACCCCTCCACCACTGCTGCCACCCTGCTGACTCCTGGCCACGCTACCAAATTGCTGGCTCTACCACTGCCTTATGCGCAAGCTGCCACCCTCTTCTCTTGATGATGATGAAGCCCCTTCATCACCCGGCTCCCAATTGCGATCGGCTACATCATCATCGAGTACTGTCTGCACGTCACTGATGTCCTCCTCAACGGTTTTTGAGCCAGGAGCCTGACCGTTCGCAACACCAGCTCCCATGCCACGCTTCTCATCACTACTTGCCCGCCTACCGGAGGAAGCGGCGGATGTCTCCTCCGGATCTTGGCTGGGCAGTAGCTGCTGACTGTCCTCTAGTAGCTTGTCCTCGCTGTGTAGTGGAGCTGAGCCCACAGCATATAGTACTTCTCTGGCTGAGGGAAGAGAAAAGGACAGAGGCAGATTGAGGACAGGTGAGGACACAGGGCCTGCTCCCGGGCCATGCCAGCTAAGGGTTGTGTCTGAGGACCCCAGCAACTCTTGGTTGGGGTGTCTGATGTCACTTGCGACGAAGTCGAAGATCGAGTCAACCGTTCAAGAACAGCTAGGTTGCTGGTCCAGACACGACCGCTAGCTGACACTGGGAGCTCAGGCCTCTCGAAGTGACCCCTGCTGCCACACCCCCTTACTCCTTGTGCCTGCGCCAGAAACATTTAGGCCTGTGCCCCTCCCCTGTGCAGGGCCAGTCAATTCTCTGTCTGACATACTGTTAGATCAAATAAGTAAATAAAAAGGAAATGAATACACTCCAAAAAGGGCTTTAATTTTCTCACTTTACCACACAACGGCTAATAAGCCCTTTTTCTTTTTCCCCACTAATACACGCCAAAAAATAGCTTTCGAACATATAACTGCGGCCGTGAACGGCAATTTTTTTTTTTTGACACTAATACACGCTAAAAAGGGCTGTAATTTTCTCACTTTACCACACAACAGCTAATAAGCCCCTTTCCCCCCCCCCCCCCCCCCCACTAATACACGACAAAAAGGGCTTAAGAACGTATAACTGCGGCTGTAAAGGGCAAATTAAGTTTTGTTTTGCCACTAATACACGCCAAAAAGTGCTTTAATTTTCTGACTTCACCACGCAACGGCTAATAAACCCTTTTTCTTTTTCCCCACTAATACACGCCAAAAAAGGCTTTAGAACATATAACTGTGGCCGTGAACGGCAAATAATTCTTTTTTTGCCACTAATACACGCCAAAAAGGGCTGTAATTTTCCCACTTCACCACACAACGGTTAATTAGCCCTTTTTCTTTTCCCCCACTAATACACGCCAAAAAAGGCTTTAGAACATATAACTGCGGTCGTGAATGGCAACATTTTTTTTGCCACTAATACACGCCAAAAAGGGCTTTCATTTTCTCACTTCACCACACAACGGCTAATAGGCCCTTTTTTATTCCCCCCACTAATAGACGCCAAAAAAAGACATTTAGAACATATAACTGCGGCCGTGAACGGCAAATAATATTTTTTTTTTGCCACTAACACATGCCAAAAAGGGCTGTAATTTTCTCACTTCAACACACAACGGCTAATAAGGCTTTAGAACCTATATATATAACTGCACCGCACAAGGGGTAATAAGACCCCAATAACAAGAACGGTTTGCTGGAAATACAGAGGTATTGTAAACCTGAAATGAGCAGCAATATAATGGCAATTTGGAGCCGCCATCAGTGCAGCAAGGTGTAATAGAATTGTTCCTATTACCCAGGCTGTAAACTCCCCTGTTCTGCTTCAATACTGTGGAATAATTCCTCCCTATCCTTTCCCTACACTTCTAATGCTCTTTCCCTGAACTTCTATTGAGCAAAATAAAAGTTTTAAAGTCTTTTCTACCACTGTCCCTAGCGCCTGCTGACGTCTCCCCCTGCACTAAGTACACTGGAAAATGGCTGAATCCAAGATGGCTGAGGCTATTTATAGGGCTGTGACATCACATTTTGATTAGCCAGTCCCCCTCAATATTTTTTTCTGAACTCATCAGGGTGGGATTCAGGATACAAACCAATGTTGTCCAATGTAGAGAGAGGGTCTCAAGCAAGGTACATCCCTCCTTGACCGTTGTATGCCCTTACATGCCCGTATGTCACATTTTAGCCAAAATATTGACATCGTTTTCCATTTATTCTAAAATATGCATCGCAAAAGTTGCCCTCTGGCGACTGCACATCAACTTTTATATTTGGTCAAATTATTTTTCACACAATTTTCACATTTTCAATGAGCAATATATTGGTCAAATACTTTTCACATATTTTTCAAATGTTCAAGGAACAGTGTACCACCCTATTGGGCGGATGAAACATTTCTATTCCAGGATAATGTAGTCATTTAATTGTTGAAATGCCACAAAGACCTGGCTTATGTGGGACTAAAATACATTTAAAAAATACTTTGGACTGAAGCATACCAAATAGTTAGTTGGAGGGTGAGTGGAGAAACCCTCTGCTCATTTAGAGATTATAGTGATGATTGACTGCTACCTCTTAGGCCCCTTTCACACGGGCGAGTATTCCGCGTGGATGTGATGCGTGAGTTGAACGCATTGCACCCGCACTGAATCATGACCCATTCATTTCTATGGGGCTGTTCACATGAGCGGTGATTTTCACGCATCACTTGTGCGTTGTGTGAAAATCGCAGCAAGCTCTATTTTGTGCGTTTTTCACGCAACGCAGGCCCCATACAAGTAAATGGGGCTGCGTGAAAATCGCACGCATTCGCAAGCAAGTGCGGATGCGGTGCGATTTTCACGCATGGTTGCTAGGTGACGATCAGGATGGAGACCCGATCATTATTATTTCCCCTTATAACATGGTTATAAGGGAAAATAATAGCATTCTGAATATAGAATGCATGGTAAAATAGCGCTTGAGGGGTTGAAAAAAAATAAAAAATTATTTAACTCACCTTAATCCACTTGCTCGCGCAGCCCGGCATCTCTTCTATCTTCATCTTAGCTGTGTGCAGGAAAAGGACCTTTGATGACGTCACTCCGGTCATCACATGATCCATCACATGATCTTTTACCATGGTGATGGATCATGTGATGGACCATGTGATGACCGGAGTGATGTCACCACAGGTCCTTTTCCTGTAATCAGCAAAGGAGACAGAAGAGAAGCCGGGCTGCGCGATCAAGTGGACTAAGGTGAGTTTAATTATTTTTTTAAAAAGCGCTATTTTACTATGCATTCTGTATTCAGAATGCTATTATTTTCCCTTATAACCATGTTATAAGGGAAAAAAATAGAATCAACAGAACACCGATCCCAAGTCCGAACTTCTGTGAAGAAGTTCGGGTTTGGGTACCAAACATGCGCGATTTTTCTCACGCGAGTGCAAAACGCATTACAATGTTTTGCACTCGCGCGGAAAAATCGTGCATGTTCCCGCAACACACCCGGACCTTTTCCCGCAACGCCCGTGTGAAAGAGGCCATAGAGTACTTAATTGGTTGTGCACCAACAACACAGTATAACATGAGTAAATGCAAAAAAAAAACATTTGGATTTGAAATAGAGAGTGGCTAACCATACTTGCTAACATTCTCATTGATACATTTTTGATGCTTTTGAATCCAGAGGAAAAAAAGCAGGCTGGTTTGAGATCTGCATTTATGCAAGCAAGCAAATAACGCGAGTTTGTGAGCGTTCGCGTGTTTGATTTTCAAGTGTGTGTTTGTATTAAGTGTGTGACTTTAGATTACGTGACTTCAGGGACTTTAGGGGGGGACTACAGTAAGTTAGATTCTTATCACTGCACTATATTGTATTTTTCTCTTTTCTTGCATAATCCCCATTTAGTATGTGTTCCATTATTGACAGCGCAGTCCAGTGCACATCTTGTCTTATCTATGCTGTCCTGGAACAGCCTTTTGAGGGGGCTTAGCTCTGTTCAAAACTTGAGCAAATTGCCAGTTTGGAATCGCACATCGAGTATCTCACATCGCACATGGAGAAGCGTTGACAATTGAGCAAGCACTCTATGGAGTAGATGTGGGGGAGGGCGGTAGCGAGGAGGCTCAGGAGAGTGAGGTAGCTTACAGTTAGAAAACGGGGTAGAGGGAAAAGTGCCAGGGAGGCTAGCCATGATCTGACACACCCCAACAAGTTTGCACGGTTGGCAGATGAGGGGAATGTCAGTTCAGGGATAGCACTGCTGCAGCCAGACACTTCCTCTGCCAGTCAGGGGAATGTCAGCTCCAGTAAGCAGGGGACTGTCATGTTAGGTGAGAGAAGGGAAGCTAATCAAATACAACAAAAGCAACAAAACACCAGGCTAGGCCCCAAAGCTAGGGAACAGGGAAAGGTCACCACCTGACAATCCCTGATCCTTTCCCTGACTGCTGACAACATAAGGAAATCCTAAGGGTGGAAATGCTCATGCGCTGGAACCTAAACCTAGCTGAAACTGAAACAAACCCTCAGCTAGGGAACAGGAGATAGGACAACCAGTTCCTAGCGCAAGGTGCAGGAACCAGCGTCTTCCTGAGGCCTAGCCAGAACACACAACAAAAAGGGAAAGAAGCAGGACTTAGCTTAAGACGGACGGAGAGCAGGAGATCCACCAAACACCAGCTGAGAACTCCAGAAGCAAATATAAACCGCAAGGGCTATAGTGAGAGGCGGGTATAAATAGCACCACTAAGTAGCTAATGAGCAGATAAAAGCTATTCAGCTCCAGTCCGTTGTCTATGGTTTGCTGCAGCGATTACCAAAAGTGAAGTGGGCACAAATCACAGTTCAATACATGCGTTATTGTGGGACCGCGCGTTCCCTATCCAGAAGAATAAAACCTCTTCAAGCTTGACCCATCCAATTCTAGAGACATAGGCAATTTATCAGGTCCCACTATCACCAATCCAGGGTTCCTGGGGGATGTCAGAAATACGCCAATATTGAAGTACTGTATGTCAACTGCAATCATATTCACGTAATTGTACTCACAAGCACAGCTTGATATACAGGCACATCACACAATCTCCAAGGCTTTCCTTCTTATCTCTAATCTTCTTTTCAACACCGCTAAAAAGACATTTAATCGCTTCAATAGTAAAGCACCGCTTGCAAGATCAGCGTATAAAAGACAACTGGTAACCAAAGACAACTGGTTCAGGACCTGACTAGAGGGACGGCCATACTGGACTTAGTTTTAACCAATAGACCTGACAGAACAACAGATGTGCAGGTTGGGGGACACCTGGGAAATAGTGACCATAAAGTAATAACCTTCCAATTATCATTCAAAAGAGCGTTTCTTCAGGGAGGAACAAAAATACCAAACTTCAAAAAAGCTAAATTTAGCCAACTAAGAGAGGCCATAGGCCTAACTAACTGGGACAAATTCCTCAAAAATATAAATACAGCCACAAAATGGGATATTTTTAAAAGCATCCTAAAATCTAATTGTGAGAGGTACATACCTTATGGGAATAAAAGGTTAAGGAACAAGAAGAAGGCAATGTGGATAAAGAGAACTGTAAAGAAAGCAATAAATGACAAAAAGAAAGCATTTAAATCACTACAACAGGAGGGGAGCGAGGAAGCACTAAAAAACTATAAGGAAAAAATAGACTATTTAAAAAACTAATAAAAGCAGCCAAACTAGAGACCGAGAGATTAATTGCCAAAGAGAGTAAAATTAACCCTAAAATGTTCTTCAATTATATAAATGGTAAAAAGTATAAATAAAGGTGTCGGCCCTCTACAGAGTAATGAGGGGGGGGGGGGGTAGCAGAGAGCGATGAGGAGAAAGCAAAGCTATTAAATATTTTTTTCTCCACTGTATTCCCTGAAGAAAATAAACTGTCAGATGAAATGCAGAATGTAAAAGTTAATTCCCCATTAAAAGTGCCCTGTCTGACCAAGGTAGTGGCGTCTTAAAAAGACCAGATTGCATACACTCCCGTATCCTAAGAGAAATAAGTAATGCCATAGCCAGACCCTTATTTCTGATATTTATTGACTCTATACTGACAGGGAGTGTCCCACAGGATTGGCGCATGGCAAATGTGGTGCCAATATTCAAAAAGGGGACAAAAACAGAGCCGGGAAACTGTAGGCCGGTAAGTTTAACATCTGTTGTGGGTAAATTGTTTGAAGGTTTTCTAAGAGATGCTATCTTGGAGTACGTCAATGAAAATAAGCAAATAACGCCATATCAGCATGGCTTCATGAGGGATCGGTCATGTCAAACTAATTTAATCAGTTTCTATGAGGAGGTAAGTTCTAGACTTGACAGCGGCGAATCAATGGATGTCGTATATATCTGGACTTCTCTAAAGTATTTGACACTGTACGGCATGAAAGGTTAGTATATAAAATGAGAATGCTTGGACTGGGGGAAAATGTCTGTGTGTGGGTAAGGCCTCATGCACAAAACCGTTGTGTGTTTTGCGGTCCGCAAATTGCGGATCCGCAAAACACGGATGGCGTCTGTGTGCGTTCCGCCACTTGCGGAACGGCACGGACAGCCATTTATATAACTGCCTATTCTTGTCCGCAAAATAGACAAGAATAGGACAGGTTATTTTTTTTTTGTGGACCCCGGAACGAATGTGGACAGCACACTGAGTGAATTGAAGTAAATGGGTTCACATCCAAGCCACAAAAACTGTGGCTCGGATGCGGACCAAAACAACGGTCGAGTGCATGAGGAGTAAGTAAATGGCTCAGTGATAGAAAACAGAGGGTCGTTATTAATGGTACACACTCAGATTGGAGTGCCTCAGGGGTCAGTATTGGGCCCTATTCTCTTCAATATATTTATTAATGATCTTGTAGACGGCTTGCATAGTAAAATATAAATTTTTGCAGATGACACTAAACTGTGTAAAGTAATTGACACGGAAGAGGACAGTATACGGCTGTAGATGGATCTGGATAGATTGGAGGCTTGGGCAGATAAGTGGCAGATGAGGTTTAACACTGACAAATGTAAAGTTATGCACATGGGAAGGAATAATACAAATCACCCGTACATACTAAATGATAAAACACTGGGTAATACTGACATGGAGAAGGACCTAGGAATTTTAGTGAACAGCAAACTAAGCTGTAGAAGCCAGTGTCAGGCAGCTGCTGCCAAGGCCAATAAGATAATAGGTTGCATCAACAGGGACATAGATGCCCGTGATGAGAACATAGTCCTACCACTTTACAAATCGCTAGTCAGACCACACATGGAGTACTGGGTACAGTTTTGGGCTCCTGTGAACAAGACAGACATAGCAGAGCTGGAGAGGGTTCAGAGGAGGGTAACTAAAGTAAAGAAGGTTTGTATACAACATAGAAGAGGATTCTTTACGGTAAGAGCAGTGAGACTATGGAACTCTCTGCCTGAGGAGGTGGTGATGGTGAATTCACGAAAAGAGTTCAAGAGGGGCCTGGATGTATTTCTGGAGTGTAATAATATTACAGGCTATAGCTACTTCAGATGGGTCGTTGATCCACGGAGTTATTCTGATTGCCTGATTGGAGTCGGGAAGATTTTTCTTTTCCCCCTTAAAGTGGGGAAAATTGGCTTCTACCTCACAGGGCTTTTTTTGCTTTCCTCTGGATCAACTTGCAGGATGACAGGCGGAACTGGATGGACAAATGTATTTTTTCGACCTTATATACTATGTTAAGTCCCGGCCCAGACATGCCCTAAACCCACCGTTAACATCCACTTCTAAGCAGAGTTCACAAAAACACCACCCTTTTTGGCATAGAAAAGCCAAATTTGCCTAGATTGGCTTTTTGGGACCTTTAGCAACCATAAGACTGTTATACAACAGTCACATGATACGACTGAAGAATCCATATGGTGAATATATGAAACAAATCTGTGACATAACAATCATGCTGCAGATTTTCTAATCTACAACATGTCCACAAATCAACAAATGCGTACACTGGGAATTTAAAGTGTCCCTCGAAAAAAATAAAAATAAAGTGTTGCCATGTGTATGTAGGCCCAAATTGTTAGAAGATGGGGCCAACGAGTAGGTGGGGTTGCCCAAAGAAGGTGAAACTAATGCAGCAGAACTAAATACTAAAGTGCAGCACAATATACCACCCCAGCAAAACTTCTTCTCAGACAGTACATTGTGCTACACTGTGGTATTTGGTTTTCTGGAGTAGTATTTTGTTCTGTACTGTGGTATTTAGTACTTCACCGTGGCATTTGGTTCTGCTGGGGCAGTATATTGTGCTGCACTTTGGTATTTGGTTCCACTGCAGAACCAAATCCACAGTGTAGCACAAAATACCAACCCAGAGGAACCAAATACCACAAACAGTACAATATATTGCTCGAGCAGCACAGAACACCTCTCCTGAAATTGCTCCTCTGTGGTGGCCAGCTCCAGCTGCCAATTTTCTGTTCTCCTCCAGTTGTCTCTATTTAAAGGGAACCGGTCACCGGGATTTGGGGTATACAGGGAGTGCAGAATTATTAGGCAAGTTGTATTTTTGAGGATTAATTTTATTATTGAACAACAACCATGTTCTCAATGAACCCAAAAAACTCATTAATATCAAAGCTGAATATTTTTGGAAGTAGTTTTTAGTTTGTTTTTAGTTTTAGCTATTTTAGGGGGATATCTGTGTGTGCAGGTGACTATTACTGTGCATAATTATTAGGCAACTTAACAAAAAACAAATATATACCCATTTCAATTATTTATTTTTACCAGTGAAACCAATATAACATCTCAACATTCACAAATATACATTTCTGACATTCAAAAACAAAACAAAAACAAATCAGTGACCAATATAGCCACCTTTCTTTGCAAGGACACTCAAAAGCCTGCCATCCATGGATTCTGTCAGTGTTTTGATCTGTTCACCATCAACATTGCGTGCAGCAGCAACCACAGCCTCCCAGACACTGTTCAGAGAGGTGTACTGTTTTCCCTCCTTGTAAATCTCACATTTGATGATGGACCACAGGTTCTCAATGGGGTTCAGATCAGGTATACAAGGAGGCCATGTCATTAGATTTTCTTCTTTTATACCCTTTCTTGCCAGCCACGCTGTGGAGTACTTGGACGCGTGTGATGGAGCATTGTCCTGCATGAAAATCATGTTTTTCTTGAAGGATGCAGACTTCTTCCTGTACCACTGCTTGAAGAAGGTGTCTTCCAGAAACTGGCAGTAGGAGTGGGAGTTGAGCTTGACTCCATCCTCAACCCGAAAAGGCCCCACAAGCTCATCTTTGATGATACCAGCCCAAACCAGTACTCCACCTCCACCTTGCTGGCGTCTGAGTCGGACTGGAGCTCTCTGCCCTTTACCAATCCAGCCACAGGCCCATCAATCTGGCCCATCAAGACTCACTCTCATTTCATCAGTCCATAAAACCTTAGAAAAATCAGTCTTGAGATATTTCTTGGCCCAGTCTTGACGTTTCAGCTTGTGTGTCTTGTTCAGTGGTGGTCGTCTTTCAGCCTTTCTTACCTTGGCCATGTCTCTGAGTATTGCACACCTTGTGCTTTTGGGCACTCCAGTGATGTTGCAGCTCTGAAATATGGCCAAACTGGTGGCAAGTGGCATCTTGGCAGCTGCACGCTTGACTTTTCTCAGTTCATGGGCAGTTATTTTGCGCCTTGGTTTTTCCACACGCTTCTTGCGACCCTGTTGACTATTTTGAATGAAACGCTTGATTGTTCGATGATCACGCTTCAGAAGCTTTGCAATTTTAAGAGTGCTGCATCCCTCTGCAAGATATCTCACTATTTTTGACTTTTCTGAGCCTGTCAAGTCCTTCTTTTGACCCATTTTGCCAAAGGAAAGGAAGTTGCCTAATAATTATGCACACCTAATATAGGGTGTTGATGTCATTAGACCACACCCCTTCTCATTACAGAGATGCACATCACCTAATATGCTTAATTGGTAGTAGGCTTTCGAGCCTATACAGCTTGGAGTAAGACAACATGCATAAAGAGGATGATGTGGCCAAAATACTCATTTGCCTAATAATTCTGCACGCAGTGTAGAGCTGAGGACATGGTTTGCTAGATGGCCGCTAGCACATCCGCAATATCCAGTCCCCATAGCTCTGTGTGCTTTTATTGTATAAAAAAAACAATTTGATACATATGCAAATGAACCTGAGATGAGTCCTATCCCTGACTCATCTCAGGGACAGGGCTCATCTCAGGTTAATTAGCATATGTATCAAATCAGTTTTTTTACACAATAAAAGCACACAGAGCTATGGGGACTGGGTATTGCGGATGTGCTAGCGGCCATCTAGCAACCCATGTCCTCAGCTGTATACCCAAAATCCCAGTGACAGGTTCCCTTTAAGATATGGAGGAGGGGGCTAAGGAGGTGAGATACAGGCAATAGCAGCATACTGCCTGGTCTTTTAGCACTACCAAACTTATTACAACCAGTGACATTTTCTCTGATGTATACATTCTCATTCCTCATCTTCTCCATTCATCCCAGAATGCCATGACAAGTTCTTTCAGCCATATCTTGTCTCAGAGTAGCGGCGCTTCTATGCTCACTGTACGTGTGGCGTCACACGTGCAGTGAGAATAGAAGCGCCGCTACAGCAGGATACTCCTCGGCCACACTTTCCAGCAGCGCCGATCAGTATTCCTTCTGAAAGGGACTCTTTAGGAGAGTCCACCAGCGAGCCTATGGTGACAAGGATACAGACTTGATAAAGGGGTCCTGAGTACCCGAAACGCGTCGTCTTTCCAATAAAAAAACCTTGTATCCAAGCTCGGGTTGTGATTTGCGCCTTGTGTCCATCAGCTCGCCGCACGAACCCAGTGCAGACAAGATCCTCATTGTATATTCCAATACCTACCAAAGTGGCGGCTTGGCCCCCACCCGTGGTCGTTTCGGGCACCATCCGGCAGCACCAACCCAGACAGCCTCCATCCTTCGAACCTCCCTTTACCAGAGTTGCACCACATTCAGTGCAACCGAACCAGGTGAGTAATTTCACTCATCGTGGTTAGGGGTAAGGGGCATCATTTTGTTTACCTTCACCTATGAGCGCCTTCTCTTCTCTTGTGGCCATCTGATTGCCACATTACCACAGTCTGTCCTGTCCGTCCTCTGTACTTCATGTCTCCTCATGAACTCCATTCCTACAGAGATTTAGCTGAAGATCTTATCATCTGTATTCAGGATCATAATCCCTGACAAGTAGAGCAGAGAGGAGGATAAGGCAGCTCTTTAGCTCACTGCTCTGAAGTAACTTGTCCTGCTGTGTGATTAGGATGGATTTTGTGTGTACTAATAGGACGATGGCCATTTTATTTCTCCTAATGATTGCTCCCTAGACAAAACGAGCCATATAACTAATGAAAGGTATTTGGGAATATATTTATAATAAAGTAATATTTAAGTAATTTCACTTAATTCCTAGAGAACCCCTTTAAGGTACTCCAGCTTCCTCCCACACGCCAAAGGCATACTGATTTTGAGCTCCACTGGGGGAGAAAGCAATGATAATGCCTGTAAAGTGCTAAGGAATATGTCACTGCTATATAAGTGAGTAAAATCAATAAACTTTATTGCTAGAAACAAATTCCACATAGATGTGTCACTTCTTTTATTCAGCAGTAACATTGCACCTTACAGAAGACAATTACAAAGAGCAATTGTAATGCCTCATTCACATGTCAGTGTTTTGGTCAGTGATTTACATCAGTGATTGTGAGCCAAAACCAGGTGCGGCTCTAAACACAGAACAGGTGCAGATCTTTCCCTTATACCTTATGTCTGTGGACGCTCCAATCCTGGTTTTGGCTCACAATCACTGATGGAAATCATTGACCAGGGCTTAAGGGAGTAAGCAATGCAGTAAATTACTTCTAGTGTTTGTATTCTCTGTCACCAAAGCTTTCAACTTTAGTTAGCAATATTCTAGAGCAAATTGAAATATGTTTCATTAAAAACTGGGTAGGTGAGTTTTTACAACTTGTTACTTCACATTTGTTCATTTTTGTTGCTATTTTCCATCTTCTGCTTGCTTATTATACTTAACCACTTACCGTCACGCTAACGCCGAAAGGCGTCATTTCTGCGGCGCTCCCAGGTCACACTAACGCCGATTGGCGTCATCTCGCGTGAGCCGAGATTTCCTGTGAACGCGCGCACACAGGCGCGCGCGCTCACAGGAACGGAAGGTAAGAGAGTTGATCTCCAGCCTGCCAGCGGCGATCGTTCGCTGGCAGGCTGGAGATGTGATTTTTTTTAACCCCTAACAGGTATATTAGGCGCTGTTTTGATAACAGCGTCTAATATACCTGCTACCTGGTCCTCTGGTGGTCCCCTTTGTTTGGATCGACAACCAGAGGACACAGGTAGCTCAGTAAAGTAGCACCAAGCACCACTACACTACACTACACCCCCCCACCGTCACTTATTAACCCCTTATTAGCCCCTGATCACCCCTGATCACCCCATATAGACTCCCTGATCACTCCCCTGTCATTGATTACCCCCCTGTCATTGATCACACCCCTGTAAAGCTCCATTCAGATGTCCGCATGATTTTTTACGGATCCACTGATAGATGGATCGGATCCGCAAAACGCACACGGACGCCTGAATGGAGCCTTACAGGGGCGAGATCAATGACTGTGGTGATCACCCCATATAGACTCCCTGATCACCCCCTGTCATTGATTACACCCCTGTCATTGATCACACCCCTGTAAAGCTCCATTCAGACGTCCGCATGATTTTTACGGATCCACTGATAGATGGATCGGATCCGCAAAACACATACAGGCGTCTCCCTGGAGCCTTCCAGGGGGGGTGATCACCCCATATAGACTCCCTGATCACCCCCCTGTCATTGATCACCCCCCTGTCAGGCTGCATTCAGATGTCCGTATGATTTTTACGGATCCACGGATACATGGATCAGATCTGCAAAACACATACGGACATCTGAATGGAGCCTTACAGGGGCATGATCAATGACTGTGGTGATCACCCCATATAGACTCCCTGATCACCCCCCTGTCATTGATCACCCCCCCCTGTCATTGATCACCCCCCTGTCATTGATCACACCCCTGTAAAGCTCCATTCAGACGTCCTCATGATTTTTACGGATCCACTGATAGATGGATCGGATCCGCAAAACGCATACGGACGTCTGAATGGAGCTATACAGGGGCGTGATCAATGACTGTGGTGATCACCCCATATAGACTCCCTGATCACTCCCCTGTCATTGATTACCCCCCTGTCATTGATAACCCCCTGTAAAGCTCCATTCAGACGTCCGCATGATTTTTACGGATCCACTGATAGATGGATCGGATCCGCAAAACGCATACGGACGTCTGAATGGAGCCTTACAGGGGCATGATCAATGACTGTGGTGATCACCCCATATAGACTCCCTGATCACCCCCCTGTCATTGATTACCCCCCTTTCATTGATCACCCCCCTGTAAAGCTCCATTCAGACGTCCGCATGATTTTTACGGATCCACTGATAGATGGATCGGATCCGCAAAACACATACAGGCGTCTCCCTGGAGTCTACCCCATATAGACTCCCTGATCACCCCCCTGTCATTGATCACCCCCCCTGTCAGGCTGCATTCAGATGTCTGTATGATTTTTACGGATCCACGGATACATGGATCGGATCCGCAAAACACATACGGACATCTGAATGGAGCCTTATAGGGGGGTGATCAATGACAGGGGGGTGATCACCCCATATAGACTCCCTGATCACCCCCCTGTCATTGATCACCCCCCCTGTCATTGATCACCCCCCTGTCATTGATCACCCCCCTGTAAGGCTCCATTCAGACATTTTTTTGGCCCAAGTTAGCGGAATTTTTTTTTTTTTTTCTTACAAAGTCTCATATTCCACTAACTTGTGTCAAAAAATAAAATCTCACATGAACTCACCATACCCCTCACGGAATCCAAATGCGTAAAAATTTTTTGACATTTATATTCCAGACTTCTCACGCTTTAGGGCCCCTAGAATGCCAGGGCAGTATAAATACCCCACATGTGACCCCATTTCGGAAAGAAGACACCCCCAGGTATTCCGTGAGGGGCATATTGAGTCCATGAAAGATTGAAATTTTTGTCCCAAGTTAGCGGAAAGGGAGACTTTGTGAGAAAAAAATAAAAAATATCAATTTCCGCTAACTTGTGCCAAAAAACAAAATTTCTATGAACTCGCCATGCCCCTCATTGAATACCTTGGGGTGTCTTCTTTCCAAAATGGGGTCACATGTGGGGTATTTATACTGCCCTGGCATTCTAGGGGCCCCAAAGCATGAGAAGAAGTCTGTTATCCAAATGTCTAAAAATGCCCTCCTAAAAGGAATTTGGGCACCTTTGCGCATCTAGGCTGCAAAAAAGTGTCACACATCTGGTATCGCCGTACTCAGGAGAAGTTGGGGAATGTGTTTTGGGGTGTCATTTTACATATACCCATGCTGGGTGAGAGAAATATCTTGGTCAAATGCCAACTTTGTATAAAAAAATGGGAAAAGTTGTCTTTTGCCAAGATATTTCTCTCACCCAGCATGGGTAAATGTAAAATGACACCGCAAAACACATTCCCCAACTTCTCCTGAGTACGGAGATACCAGATGTGTGACACTTTTTTGCAGCCTAGGTGGGCAAAGGGGCCCATATTCCAAAGAGCACCTTTCGGATTTCACAGGTCATTTACCTACTTACCAAACATTAGGGCCCCTGGAAAATGCCAGGGCAGTATAACTACCCAACAAGTGACCCCATTTTGGAAAGAAGACACCCCAAGGTATTCCGTGAGGGGCATGGCGAGTTCATAGAATTTTTTATTTTTTGTCACAAGTTAGTGGAAAATGATGGTTTTTTTTTTTTTTCATACAAAGTCTCATATTCCACTAACTTGTGACAAAAAATAAAAACTTCCATGAACTCACTATGCCCATCAGCGAATACCTTGGGGTCTCTTCTTTCCAAAATGGGGTCACTTGTGGGGTAGTTCTACTGCCCTGGCATTCTAGGGGCCCAAATGTGTGGTAAGGAGTTTGAAATCAAATTCTGTAAAAAATGACCAGTGAAATCCGAAAGGTGCTCTTTGGAATATGGGCCCCTTTGCCCACCTAGGCTGCAAAAAAGTGTCACACATCTGGTATCTCTGTATTCAGGAGAAGTTGAGGAATGTGTTTTGGGGTGTCTTTTTACATATACCCATGCTGGGTGAGATAAATATCTTGGTCAAATGCCAACTTTGTATAAAAAAATGGGAAAAGTTGTCTTTTGCCAAGATATTTCTCTCACCCAGCATGGGTATATGTAAAATGACACCCCAAAACACATTCCCCAACTTCTCCTGAGTACGGAGATACCAGATGTGTGACACTTTTTTGCAGCCTAGGTGGGCAAAGGGGCCCATATTCCAAAGAGCACCTTTCGGATTTCACAGGTCATTTACCTACTTACCACACATTAGGGCCCCTGGAAAATGCCAGGGCAGTATAACTACCCCACAAGTGACCCCATTTTGGAAAGAAGACACCCCAAGGTATTCCGTGAGGGGCATGGCGAGTTCCTAGAATTTTTTATTTTTTGTCACAAGTTAGTGGAAAATGATGTTTTTTTTTTTTTTTTTTCATACAAAGTCTCATATTCCACTAACTTGTGACAAAAAATAAAAACTTCCATGAACTCACTATGCCCATCAGCGAATACCTTGGGGTCTCTTCTTTCCAAAATGGGGTCACTTGTGGGGTAGTTATACTGCCCTGGCATTCTAGGGGCCCAAATGTGTGGTAAGGAGTTTGAAATCAAATTCTGTAAAAAATGACCAGTGAAATCCGAAAGGTGCTCTTTGGAATATGGGAGAAGTTGGGCAATGTGTTTTGGGGTGTCATTTTACATATAACCATGCTGGGTGAGAGAAATATCTTGGCAAATGACAACTTTTCCCATTTTTGTATACAAAGTTGGCATTTGACCAAAATATTTATCTCACCCAGCATGGGTACATGTAAAAAGACACCCCAAAACACATTCCTCAACTTCTCCTGAATACAGAGATACCAGATGTGTGACACTTTTTTGCAGCCTAGGTGGGCAAAGGGGCCCATATTCCAAAGAGCACCTTTCGGATTTCACTGGTCATTTTTTACAGAATTTGATTTCAAACTCCTTACCACACATTTGGGCCCCTAGAATGCCAGGGCAGTAGAACTACCCCACAAGTGACCCCATTTTGGAAAGAAGAGACCCCAAGGTATTTCGTGATGGGCATAGTGAGTTCATAGAACTTTTTATTTTTTGTCACAAGTTAGTGGAATATGAGACTTTGTAAGAAAAAAAAAAAAAAAAAATCATCATTTTCCGCTAACTTGTGACAAAAAATAAAAAGTTCTATGAACTCACTATGCCCATCAGCGAATACCTTAGGGTGTCTACTTTCCGAAATGGGGTCATTTGTGGGGTGTTTGTACTGTCTGGCCATTGTAGAACCTCAGGAAACATGACAGGTGCTCACAAAGTCAGAGCTGCTTCAAAAAGCGGAAATTCACATTTTTGTACCATAGTTTGTAAACGCTATAACTTTTACCCAAACCATTTTTTTTTTACCCAAACATTTTTTTTTTATCAAAGACATGTAGAACAATAAATTTAGAGCAAAATTTATATATGGATCTCGTTTTTTTTGCAAAATTTTACAACTGAAAGTGAAAAATGTCATTTTTTTGCAACAAAATCGTTAAATTTCGATTAATAACAAAAAAAGTAAAAATGTCAGCAGCAATGAAATACCACCAAATGAAAGCTCTATTAGTGAGAAGAAAAGGAGGTAAAATTCATTTGGGTGGTAAGTTGCATGACCGAGCAATAAACCGCTAAAGTTGTGGAGTGCCGATTTGTAAAAAAGGGCCTGGTCTTTAGGGGGGTATAAACCTGTGGTCCTTAAGTGGTTAAAGGGGTTTTCGCATGAAAAACATTTTGGGATAGGTTATAAATGTATGATCACTAGAGACCTCACTTTTAAATCCCCCACCGAATCCCCAAATTACAACCCTGAAGCAGCGGGGTGCATCCCAAACCACCATTCTATTCAAATTCCTCTGAACAATGAAACCTTTATCACCTGTCCTGTGAATATGTGACAAATGATTTAGAACATGTGTTGCTTTCTTAAGAAAGGGATGCAAGTTAGCTCTTAAAGGGGTTGTCTCACTTCAGCAAGTGACATTTATCATGTAGAGAAAGTTAATCCAAAGCATTTACTAATATATTGTTATTGTCCATATTGCTTCTTTTGGTCGCTAGACTCATGCTTCCATCACATTATACATGTCTCGTTTCCATGGTTATGACCACCCTGCAATCCAGCATCGGTGGCCGTGCTTGCACACTAAAGAAAAAAGCACTGGCTTCTCTAGTGGCTGGGACCATAGGAACGCACATAGTCCGATGCTTTTTCCTCTAGTGTGCAAGCATGGCCACCAATCCTAGATTGAAGGGTGGTCGTAACCACGGAAACAAGACATGTATAGAAAGGAAGCAAAGGAAGCAATACGGATAATAACAATACATTAGTAAGTGCCTTATATTAACTTTCTCTACATGATAAATGCCACTTGCTGTAGTGAGACAATGCCTTTAACAAGCTCTGCCTCTAATGCCACCAGACGAAAGGCCTATATGTCTCCTCACGCCGACTAAGGCGCTCTCTCCACAAGTAGATATACTACCCCCCAAATCCTGACCTAGGCTTCTCACCCAGTTAAGCCAGTACTCTCTGCTCTGCACTGATGAGAGGCAATCACTCCGAAACAGCTGTCTGCAGATGAGGTGCTGGCTTATTTAATATCCAAGTCATGTCTCAAGGCATATTTAAAGGGTCAAACATTGACTGATAGGATAGCTGCCTTACATCTGGTGGCATTAGAGGCAGAGCTTTCTAAGAGCTCATTGGCATCCCTTTCTTCCCAGAATTCCAGAGGAGCATGTATGGCCTATAAGTCTCCTCAAACCGATTAAGGCCCTCTCTCCCCAAAGAGAGATAGTACCTCCCAAATCTTGCATTCTTAAGAACATTCTAAAGGATTAGCTGTTGCTTTTTGAAACTAGTAGCAAGGGGCACTATGAGAATGGCGCACCTTTCTGGTGCGGTCCAAATAAATTTTGGGTTCTAATCTAGGGTCTGGGCTCGGTGGCCTCCTCACACTGCTGCCACCTCAAGACTCCGTCATTGTGCCACTCGGTGGCCTTCTCCTGATGCTGCCAAATCCAGACTCTGTCATTGTGCCACTTGGAGGCCTCCTCATACTGCCGCCACCTCCAGACTCTATCATTGCGCCACTCAGTGGCCTCCTCATACTTCTGCCATCTCTAAATTCAGTCATTGTGCCACTCGGTGGCCTCCTCATACTGCTACCAACTCCAGACTCCTTCATTATGCCACTCGGTGGCCTCCTCATACTGCTGCCACCTGAAGACTCTGTCATTGTGCCACTCGGTGGCCTCATACTGCTGCCACCTCCAGACTCTGTCATTGTGCCACTCGGTGGCCTTCTCCTGATGCTGCCAAATCCAGACTCTGTCATTCTGCCACTCGGTGGCCTTCTCCTGATGCTGCCAAATCCAGACTCTGTCATTGTGCCACTCGGTGGCCTTCTCCTGATGCTGCTGCCAACTTCAGACTCGGTCATTGTGCCACTCGGTGGCCTCCTCATACTGCTGCCAACTTCAGACTTGGTCATTATGCCACTCGGTGGCCTCCTCATACTAGTGCCAACTCCAGACTCGGTCATTGTGCCACTTGGTGGCCTCCTCATACTGCTGCCAACTCCAGACTCCGACATTGTGCCACTCGGTGGCCTCCTTATACTGCTGCCACCTGAAGACTCTGTCATAGTGCCACTCGGTGGCCTCCTCATACTGCTGCTACCTCCAGACTCTGTCATTGTGCCACATCGGTGGCCTCCTCATACTGCTGTCAACTCCAGACTCCATCATTGTGCCATTCGCTGGCCTCCTCATACTACTGCCACCTCAATACTCTGTCATTGTGCCACTCGGTGGCCTTCTCCTGATGCTGCTGCTGCCGCCGCCAACTCCAGACTGTCATTTTGCCACTCGGTGGCCTCCTCATACTGCTGCCAACTCCAGACTCCTTTATTGTGCCACTCGGTGGCCTCCTCATACTGCTGCCACCTGAAGACTCTGTCATTGTGCCACTCGGTGGCCTCCTCATACTGCTGCCACCTCCAGACTCTGTCATTGTGCCACGCGGTGGCCTTCTCCTGATGCTGCCAAATCCTGACTCTGTCATTGTGCCACTCGGTGGCCTCCTCATACTGCCGCCACCTCCAGACTCTGTAATTGTGCCACTCGGTGGCCTCCTCATACTTCTGCCATCTGTAAATTCAGTCATTGTGCCACTCGGTGGCCTCCTCATACTGCTGCCAACTCCAGACTCCTTTATTATGCAACTCGGTGGCCTCCTCATACTGCCACCACCTCCAGACTCTGTCATTGTGCCACTCGGTGGCCTCCTCATACTGCTGCCAACTCCAGACTCCTTCATTATGCTACTCGGTGGCCTCCTCATGCTGCTGCCACCTGAAGACTCTGTCATTGTGCCACTCGGTGGCCTCATACTGCTGCCACCTCCAGACTCTGTCATTGTGCCACATCGGTGGCCTCCTCATACTGCTGCCAACTCCAGACTCCATCATTGTGCCATTCGCTGGCCTCCTCATACTGCTGCCACCTCAATACCTTCTCCTGATGCTGCCAAATCCAGACTCTGTCATTGTGCCACTCGGTGGCCTTCTCCTGATGCTGCTGCCGCCAACTCCAGTCTCTGTCAATGTGCCACTCGGTGGCCTCCTCATACTGCTGCCAACTGCAGACTCGGTCATTGTGCCACTCGGTGGCCTCCTCATACTGCTTCCACCTCCAGACCCTGTCATTGGGCCACTCTGTGGTCTCCTCATGCTGCTTCCACTTCACTACTATGTCATAGGTCCACTCTGTGGACTTCTCATGCTGTTTCCACCCTCCCCACTTCATGACTGATCCACTATTTTGGCTTTCGGCCTGGCTGACATCATCATTTATTTGACCTTTCTTATGATCTGTCAGAAGGAAGGAAAAATGAAACGCACAACGGATCCAATCTATGTAGCAGCTGTAAGGCCTGTATGGTCCCATCAGAATCGGCTTATGATTCGGTAACCAAAAGCAGGAGTGGGTACAAAACACAGAAGACATGCAAATATTCCATTCATGTGTAATCTCTGTTTTAGATCCACTCCTGCTTTTTTGGCATTAGCAATACTGATGGATTATTGAGCAAATGCTGACCAAGTGAAGGCGTATGCTCCACAGACAGGATCTGTTTTTTGGGGGTTATTGTTCTGATGGATCAGAGGAAGGGCAAATTAATCAGTGAGTCAACACAAACTTACTGCTGACACCCTCTCCACTCTGTGAGGGGGGCGCTACTTGTATAAGTGTTTAATAGAACAGGTTCTGTAGACATCTATGTGGAATCAGCTGACGAGGGTGTAAAAGGACTGCTCTTCTTCTTGATGCTAACATCGAGTTTATACTTCAGTTATTTGATCAGTTTTGGCCCCGTGACAGCCCAAATATGTAAAGTATGCAGTGATTCTAAGAGTGACCCCTTTCAACTGCATGTCATACTGACTTACAGTATTATTTCACTGCCACAGGAGACTCCCTATGCATGTTACTGCAAGGCACAGTGTTCTACACCCCTATAAAGGCTCTCTGAAGCCCGGAAATAGCCATTTTTTTAAGTAATTCGCCGTGAATAAATTCAGATCGAACCAAATCTTTTCGAAAAATTCTGAGAACTGGCCGAATCAAATTTTTGAGAAATTCGCTCATCTCTAATTATATAGATTCATTACACAAAGTGATCTATTTCAAGCCTTTATTTCTTTTAATGCCAATAATCAGGGGCAGATTGGCCATAGACCTTACAGGGAAATTTCCCGGTGGGTCGATGCCCAGGGGGCCCCCCAAGCCCTCCTCTCTTCCACTGGCCAAGTACATAATGAGCTCTCAGTGGTAATTAATCCTGTGAGAATCAGAAACTCATGTACCCCATCAGCGTCCACACATGCACTCTGAATTCAACTGCTGTGGCCCACATTTCACCTCCTAAGCCCCCTGCCTTATATTTTATTCAGAGACAACTGGAGAAGGACAGAAAATAGCATCTAATGATGGCCAATACAGAAGGACAACTTTTGGGGCAGTATATTGTGCTGCTCTGTGGTATATGTTTATGCTGGGACAGTATTTTGCACTATGGTATTGCTGGCCTTGCCTATTTGTGTTGCCCTGTCTTCTGCCAGTTTGGACACCCATACAACATGGGGCCACTTTTAGGTTTTTTTTCCAGGACCACTTTAAGTTCCCAGTCCGTCCCTACCGATGATTATGGCTTACAGCTAATGAAAACTCAATATCAGTATCTCAGAAAATTTGAATATTATATGAACTAAAAAAAACTATTTTAATACAGACATGTTGGCCAACTGGAAATTATATACAGTATGTGCCCTTCGTCGAGGCTCCTTTTGTATGAATTACTGCATCAATGTGGGTGGCATGGAGGCAAGCAGCCTGTGGCACTGAGGTCTTATGGAAGCCCAGGTTGCTTTGGTGTCTCTCATCTTCCTCTTGGCAATACCCCGTAGATTCTCTATGGGGCTTAGGTCAGACGAGGTTGACAGTGATACCGTACTTTTTGCAGTGTGGGCAGGTGCCAAGTCCTGCTGGAAAATGAAATCAGCATCTCCATAAAGCTTGTCAGCAGAGGGAAGCATGAGGTGCTCTAAAATTTCCTGGTAGATGGCTGTGTTGACTTTGGACTTGATATAACACAGTGGACCAACACCAGCAGATGACATGGCTCCCTAAACCATCACTAACTGTGGTAACTTCATACTGGACCTCAAGCAACTTGGACTGTCAGCCTCTCCACTCTTCCTCCAGAACTTTAATTTCCAAATGAAATGCAAAATTTACTTTCATCTAAAAACAGGATTTAGGACCACTGAGCAACAGTCCAGTCCTTTTACTCCTTAGCCCAGGTGCTTCTGACGTTGTCCCTGGGTGATGAGCGGCTAGACACAAGGAATGTGACAGCCTATGTCTTGGATACATCTGCGTGTGGCGGCTGTGCGGGTGAGCGGCCGTGCAGCAATTATTGTGCCCCTGCTCACAAGATTAATAAGTCTGCTCAGCGCCCGCTCACCCACTCGCAAAATGCCCACACTTGCCCACACTATTAATGAGTTCTTCAAAACTTCCTCCTTCCGTTAGCGGCTCTGCGGGGCGTCGCCTACCACATATTCCCACCCTACTGCTGCCTCCTCCTCCTTTTTCTAACTGAAGAGGGGGACTGAGCAGCAGTGCACAGGCAGAGGTAATGTGGAGGCGGCGTTGGCGGTCTGATGGAGAGAAGGGCCCCACTGCTAATGTCCCCCGGCACCATAAATCTCACTGCTGTGCAGGTGCAGGAAGGAGACAGAGCAGTCCCTGTTCATGAAATCCTAATATATTCCTCACATCCCACCCCAGAGCAGTCACCCTGACACCGCCACAGTAATAAGGGGGGCGCTAATATTTATTAAACCGGACACACTCAGTGACAAGAGGCCTTCTGGGGCAGTAAGGTCTGTTCCCTACCAGGAAAAGTTACTTTGTGGAGTTTGTCACGTACGAGACCAGGGTACCGGTCCTATATGTGGACGGGATGCATGCAGCAGAGCCGAGCTTGTTAGGTGCAGCTTGATATGTGCAGCCGAACTTATTAGGTGCAATAGGGCCAAACTTGTCAGATGCAGCAGAGCTGAGCTTTGTTAGGTGCAGTAGGGCCGAGCTTGTTAGATTCTGCAGAACTGATCTTGTTAGGTGCAGCAGGGCAGGTGCTTACTGTATATGTTGGGGTACAACTTGTGGTGAAATCCTACTGTGTCCTTACATTGGACTGTAGGCTGTAGCCACATGTACCGACTGTTCACCGGACAGACACTGCGGACTCAAACTGTCCAGTTACAAAGCCAGCTCTGCTACATCTGTTCACAAATCTCTGTGTGCCTATACTGCAATGATATTTATTTTCTTTAGTTCTATCCGCTTCTAGAAAAGCTGGGTGAAAGCCAATATTTCTGCCATTCCGACCTTCACCCAGCTTTCCCAGACCGCAGAACAACAAACCCTGAGGAGCAAACGTCGGGTGCACCTCTGCCAGAATATGTGCATTCCACCGAGGCCTTCTCCACACAGCTGGGGGCAGATATAGGTATAGGCTGTATATAGGTATAGAATGTATATGGTTATAGGCTGTATATATGTACATAGGTATAGGCTGTGTATAGGTATATCTATCTATCTATCTATCTATCTAGTTATCCCTCAGGGGTTATATTGTCCGGCATGGTGTAACCTCCATACATTTGCTGTACAGTATACATTATAATCCCTGCACCATGCTATACAATATACATTATAATCCATACACCATACCGTTCAATATATAGTATAACACCTACACTGTGGGTTTATGTTGTATATTGTACAGCATGGTGTATGGATTATAATGTATATTGTACGGCATGGTGTATGGATTATACTGTATATTTCAGAGCATGGTGCAGGGGTTATAATGTATATTATACGGCATGGTGCAGGGATTATAATGTATTCTGTACAGCATGGTGTAGGGATTATACTGTATTGTACGGGATGGTGCAGGGGTTACATTGTATGCTCTTTAATGTGATAATTATTTTAGGTTTTCCTATCGCCCACCTTTGATGGCGCTGTTCCCAGCTCTGAGCCGAGCCCGCTCAGCAGCTGCCAAGGCTTAGGGAACACTGGTGGTGGCTCTTGAAGCACTAGCTCCAGCCACAGTCTACTCCTTGTGAATCACCCCCAAATTCTTGAATGGCTCTTTCAGCCTGTCAAGGTTATGGTTATCCAGTTGCTTGTGCACCTTTTTCTACCACACTTTTTTTTCTACTCAACTTTCCATTAATATGCTTGGATACAGCACTCTAAAAACAGACAGCTTCTTTAGCAATCACCTATTGTGGCTTATCCTCTTTGTGGAGGGTGTCAATGTCTTCTGGATAACGTCAAGTCAGCAGTCTTCCCCATAAATGTGTAGCCTACTGAACCAGACTGAGGGACCATTCAAAGGCTTAGGAAACCTTTGCAGGTGTTTTGTGTTGATTAGCTGATTAGACACCATGAGTCTAAAATATTATACTTTTTTTTTTGTTGGGTTCACCAAGATTTGGACAATAACAGTAAGTACAGTACAGTAGGTGAAACATCCATTTACATTTTCCAAACAAAATACAAAAGAAGTACAAAGAAAAGAAAATACAAAAATGGTTCAAAAGAAACCCCCAGTATTTGGAGAACTCCACCCACCCTCTCCCTAACCCCTCCCCTCTGGATGTCTGGTGAAATCTACATTAAGGCCTCATGCACACGACCGTTATGTGTTTTGCGGTCCCCAAATTGCGGACCCGCAAAACACGGATGGCGTCCACGTGCGTTCTGCAATTTGCGGAACAGCACGGACAGCCATTAATATAACTACCTAATCTTGTCCGCAAAACGGACAAGAATAGGACAGGTTAAAAAAGAAATTGCGGACCCCGGAACGGAGCAACGGATGCGGACAGCACACGGAGTGCTGTCCGCATCTTTTGCTGCCCTATTGAAGTGAATGGGTCCGCATCCAAGCCGCAAAAAATGCGGCTCGGATGCGGACCAAAACAACGTTCGTGTGCATGAGGTCTAATATTGAACTTTTTCATAATATTCAAATTTTCGGAGATATTGACTTTTGGGTTTACATTAGCTGTAAGCCATAAATATCAATGATAAAATAAATAAAAGCTTAAAATAGACTACTCTGTATGCAATGAATCTATATAATACATAAGTTTCACTTTTTGAATTGAACTACTGAAATAAATGTACTTTTTGATGATATTTTAATTTATTGAAATGCACCTGTATAATCATTTAACAGTTATATCTTCATTCTTCTCCTCCAGCTTCTTAAAGGTGTTTTCCGGGAGATTTACACTGTTGACCTATCCTCTGGATAGCTCATTAGTATCTGATCGGTCATGGTCCGACACCCGAGACCCCTGCCGATCAGCTGTATGAGAAGGCAACGGTACTCGCAGTAGCACACCGGCCTTCACCAGCTTTTCCTAGGCTGTGTCACGTCACGTTCATCAGTCACACTGAAGCAAATGGGGTTGCGCTGCGATACAATGTGTGGAGCTGTGCTTGGTTTGCTGAGAGAAGGCCGCGGCTCTACTGTAAGTGCCAGTGCCTTCTAAAACAGCTGATCCCAGGTGTCGGACCCCCTCCGATCAGATACAGATGACCTATTCAAGAGATAGGTCATCAGAGTAAAACTCCCGGAAAAACCCAAAACTCAACATGGAAAAAAGAGAATTCATCATCTTTTCACCATGTCACTCAGCCCCACTACCATTAAAGGGGTTGTGCCATGAAATATATTCAACTTTTTAAACATATTAGGTATAGCTGTGTCTGTAATATTTGCACAATTAGACAGCACTCCAATTGGTTGGTGAGATAATTAGTGAATTTTATTCAGCTGGACATGATGGTGCATAACAATACAATATGGCAACGTTTTGGGCTAAATTATAGCCCTTCATCAGGCTGGTGTACAGAAGAAAAAGAAAAAGAAATGAAAAACGGATCAGTCCAGGATTTGGAAACATGATTGGAAAAACATGATTGAAAAAAACAAGATTGGAAAAACAAAATAAAATGCATTACATAAATTCTGGTGTCACACTAATAAGTTCATATAAATAATTGGTGACTAAATTATACCAGAAAATAATTCATAAACCATGATCAAAATTGATATTACATTATAGTAGGCAATAAAACAAGGTTCATAGTATATGAAGTACACCAATGTACATAGATGTGCAAATACAAGGGGGCTGAATGGAAACATGAACAATGGTGAGAGGGGAGGCAAAGTAATATATCCACAAAGGAAGATTACTAAGAGCAAACAAAATAGCTAGAAAGAATAGGAGTGATACCTAGATACGAAACCTACATGATATGGAGCTTAACCCCTTTAGGACACAGCCATATTTCACCTTAAGGACCAGGCTATTTTTTGCAAATCTGACCAGTGTCACTTTATGTGGTGATAACTTTAAAACGCTTTGACTTATCCAGGCCATTCTGAGATTGTTTTTTCGTCACATATTGTATTTCATGACACTGGTAAAATGGAGTAAATAAAATTCATTTTTATTTATAGAAAAATACAAAATTTGCCAAAAATTTCAAAAAGTTTCAATTTCTCTAGTTATTACTTTACATTCCCCATATGTCTACTTCATGTTTGGATCATTTTGGGAATGACATTTTATTTTTTGGGGATGTTACAAGGCTTAGAAGTTTAGAAGCAAATCTTGAACTTTTTTCATACATTTTCAAAAACCCACTTTTCAAGGACCAGTTCAGATCTGAAGTCACTTTGTGAGGCTTACATAATAGAAACCACCCAAAAATGCATTCTGCAAACTACACCCCTCAAGGTATTCAAAACTGATTTTGCAAACTTTGTTAACCCTTTAGGTGTTCCACAAGAATTAATGGAAAATAGAGATACAATTTAAAAATTTCTCTTTTTTGGCAGATTTTCCATTTTAATAATTTTTTTCCAGTTACAAAGCAAGGGTTAACAGCCAAACAAAACTCAATATTTATGGCTCTGATTCTGTAGTTTACATAAACACCCCATATGTGGTCGTAAACCGCTGTACGGGCACACGGCAGGGCGCAGAAGGAAAGGAATGCCAAACGGTTTTTGGAAGGCAGATTTTGCTGGACTGGTTTTTTTTGACACCATGTCCCATTTGAAGCCCCCCTGATGCACCCCTAGAGTAGAAACTCCAGAAAAGTGACCCCATTTTAGAAACTACAGGATAGGGTGGCAGTTTTGTTGGTACTATTTTAGGGTACATATGATTTTTGGTTGCTCTATATTACACTTTTTGTGAGGCAAGGTAACAAGAAATAGCTGTTTTGGCACCGTTTTTTTTTGTTATTTACAACATTCATCTGACAGGTTAGATCATGTGGTATTTTTATAGACAAAGTTGTCACGGACGCGGCGATACCTAATATGTATACTATTTTTTTATTTATGTAAGTTTTACACAATAATTTTATTTTTGAAAAAAAAAATCATGTTTTAGTGTCTCCATAGTCTGAGAGCCATAGTTTTTTCAGTTTTTGGGCGATTATCTTGGGTAGGGTATGATTTTTGTGGGATGAGATGACGGTTTGATTGGCACAATTTTGGGGTGCATATGACTTTTTAATCGTTTGCTATTACACTTTTTGTGATGTAAGGTGTCAAAAAATTGTTTATTTAGCACAGTTTTTATTTTTTTTTACGGTGTTCATCTGAGGGGTTAGGTCATGGGATATTTTTATAGAGCCGGTCGATATGGATGCGGCGATACTTAATATGTATACTTTTTATTTTATTTATGTAAGTTTTACACAATAACAGCTTTTTTAAAACAAAAAAAATTATGTTTTTGTGTCTCCATATTCTGAGCCATAGTTTTTTTATTTTTTGGGCGATTGTCTCAGGTAGGTGCACATTTTTTGCGGGATGAGGTGACAGTTAGATTGGTACTATTTTGGTGAGCATACGCCTTTTTGATCGCTTGCTGTTGTACTTTTTGTTATGTAAGGTGACAAAAAAATGGACAGTTTTTTTTTGTTTTTTTTTACGGTGTTCATCTGAGGGGTTAGGTCATGTGATATGTTTATAGAGCCAGTCGATACGGACGCAACGATACCTAATATGTCTACTTTATTTTTCCCCCTTTTTTTCCCAATTTTTTTTTACTTTATTTGGGGAAAATGAAATTTTTGTTTATTTTTACTTGAAACTTTACATTTTTGGGGGGGAAACTTTATTTTTTCTACTTTTTTTCACTTTATTTTTTGTCCCACTTTGGGACTTCAACTTTTGGGGGTCTAATCCTTTACAATGCATTCCAATACTTCTGTATTGGAATGCATTGGCTGTATGAGTAATTCCCTGAGTATTACTCATACAGCTTCCGGCCTGTGAGATCCAGGGGGCTGGATCTCACAGGCTCGTCACAGGAAGGCAGCGCCGATGCCTCAGTAAGGCATAGTGCTGCCTTCCATGCCATCGGGTCCCCCCTACAGCCCCACGGGGACCCGATGGCACCGCCGCCCGCCGCACCAGGTAGGGCTGTTTCACACGAGCGGATGCCGTGCGTGACATCCGCTCCGTGAATGACAGCCAAGACCCGATGCAGACTGCAGAAGCACGGAGCATTAACATGATTGATAATGCTCCGTGCCTCTCTGTGATCTCTTTACTACGAAATCACAGTGAGATAAAGTTGTCACTGTGATTTCGTAGTAAAGAGATCACAGAGAGGCACGGAGCATTATCAATCATGTTAATGCTCCGTGCTTCTGCAGTCTGCATCGGGTCTTGGCTGTCATTCACGGAGCGGATGTCACGCACGGCATCCGCTCGTGTGAAACAGCCCTAAAAGCCGCAAACCGCAGGTCTGAATTGACCTGCGGTTTGCGGCAATCGCCGACACGGGGGGGTCACGGGCCCCCCCCGCGCATTTAGCCAAGGTGCCTGGTCAATGATTTGAGCAGGCACCTTGTTCCGATCACCGCCCGCCGCGCGGTGGTGATCGGAAATACATAGGATGTACCGGTACGTCCTGTGTCCTTAAGGATCGGGACATCAGGGCGTACCGCCCTATGTCCTAAACAGGTTAAATAGTGCGAGAGTGGAGGCAATTGGTCTACGTGGCCGATCCGGGGCGGGTACAGGAGAAGGTGCGCAGGCGCAATGCACAAGAGGACGGAGTTAGGTAAATAGCTTAAGTTCAAAAGCGTGCAGGCGCACTATACCGGAAGGATCCTGGGGCCATCTTGGTTGAGGGCAAAGGTGCCAGAGTTATAACTGCGCTTAATAGCCGAATGGGGAACGCAGGAACAGCGTGCATATGTGAGTTTAATTAATCAGAACCACAAGGAAAAAACCCCAAAGAGAGAAAGAGACACGAAGAGGGTATTAGGATAGACTAAAGGGGATAATGCAGAAAAGCCTGGCCAGATGTTAATGTAGGGAAAAGGACCCCCTTATGCTAAGATGACCATCTAATAACCCTCAAGTGACAGCACACTAAGATGGCCCTGGGTTATGACAACTTGGTAATAATGAAAAACTGGTACCACTTCAGATGGAAGACTAGGAAAATTGGACCATGGGACGTACTTCAGGAGTCTCCACTCGCTATTGAACGACTCCGGCCCTATGGAAAGAAGGAGAATAAAACTTTAGAAAATATATAGCAGAAAGTGATTCAAAATTGAACTAAATATTAAAACAAGAGCATAAGTAAGAACGTAATTAATACCAACAATATTCTCTGTTGAGACCAGCCGGTTGTAAAGTGTTCAAGCGGCGGATCCAAACCATCTCTCTCTCCTGTAGCAGCAATTCACGGTCGCCCCCTCGTTTTAAGGGGGGGATCCAGTCAATAACTTGAAATCGCAGTCGGCTCACAGAGTGTTTGTGCGTAATGAAATGTTCTACTAAAGGGGCATCCATTTTTTTAGTGCGTATGTTAGATTTATGTTGGCAAATTTGTTCTTTGATTTTTTTGATAGTTTCACCAACATACCCCAGACTGCATTGGGCATTTAATGAGATATATGACATAACTTGTGAGGCAAGAGAAATGTCCCTGAATGGTAAATTTCTTGCCCGTAGAGGGGTGGGAGAAAGTAGGACCCTTTGTAACATTTCCACATTGAGCACATGCCAAACAAGGGTATGTGCCCTTGTTAGGGGTGCCCGTGATAGTAGTCTGCATTTTGTTAGAGCCCAGGTCTGATTTGACCAGTATGTCTCCTGTTGTTCCTCGCCCTTTTGTACGACATAAGCATAGATATTAGGAAGATTCCTTGTCAGGATATGCCAGTGTTTGTTAATAATTCTCTTAATATCATTACTCGAGTGCGAGAATGTAGTAACACATGGTATTCGTTTGTTCTGAGAATCAGAAGTATGCGGCCTGGGAGACAACAGATTGGTTCTAGACAGGTCCGGTACTTTGTGTAAATGATACTGAAGTATGTGCCTAGGGAAACCTCTTTTGAGGAATTTGTGTGACATTTCGGAAACTCTGAGGTCCATGGTATTCGCTAATGTCCCCCGGCCCCATAAATCTCGCTGCTGTGCAGGTGCAGGAAGGAGACAGAGCAGTCCCTGTTCATGAAATCCTAATATGTTCCTCACATCTCGCCCCAGCGCAGTCACCCTGACACCGCCACAGTAATAAGGGGGGCGCTAATATTTATTAAACCAGACACAAGAGGCATTCTGGGCGGTAAGGTCTGTTCCCTACCAGGAAAAGTCACTTTGTGGAGTTTGTCACGTACGAGACCAGGGTACCGGTCCTATATGTGGACGGGATGCATGCAGCAGAGCCGAGCTTGTTAGGTGAAGCTTGTTATGTGCAGCCGAGCTTATTAGGTGCAATAGGGCCAAACTTGTCAGATGCAGCAGAGCTGAGTTTTGTTAGGTGTAGTAGGGCCGAGCTTGTTAGATTCTGCAGAACTGATCTTGTTAGGTGCAGCAGGGCAGGTGCTTACTGTATATGTTGGGGTACAACTTGTGGTGAAATCCTACTGTGTCCTTACATTGGACTGTAGCCACATGTACCGACTGTTCACCGGACAGACACTGCGGGCTCAAACAGTCCAGTTACAAAGCCAGCTCTGCTGCATTTGTTCACAAATCTGTGCCTATACTGCAATGATATTTATTTTCTTTAGTTCTATCCGCTTCTAGAAAAGCTGGGTGAAAGCCAATATTGCTGCCATTCCGACCTTCACACAGCTTTCCCAGACCGCAGAACAACAAACCCCGAGGAGAAAACGTCGGGTGCACCTCTGCCAGAATATGTGCATTCCACCGAGGCCTTCTCCACACAGCTGGGGGCAGATATAGGTATAGGCTGTATACAGTGGCGTAGCGTGGGTTGCCAGCACCCGGGGCAAGCCAAAAATTGCGCCCCCCCCCCCACCCCAGCCCGTGGGCACAACCCTTTTAACAGATAATGTAGTAGATCACTTGCAGTCCCATGTAACACCACAGATAACAGTGATAACTCTCCGTGTACAGATAATGTAGTAGATTCAACTGCAGTCCTATGTAACACCTCAGATAACACAGTGATAACTCTCCGTGTACAGATAATGTAGTAGAGGGGTGTGAGGCCCCAGAATTCAGACCACGCACAGTGTGACCTGAAGTCTGGGTTCAGAATGTGGCAGGGTGGGCCATATTCTCAATCTGCTCCCCCAACCCTACTGTAAAACAGATATGTGGATGGACATTATTATTACAGTAGAATACCGCCCCATACCTGTTACATCCAGTGACAGCTCCTGTGATGTAGACTTTCCTCAACGTCTTCATTCAGAGATAAGACCTCCATGATACCTTCTTTCAGCCGCTTCTCGTCTCTGCAGAGTTTCACAGAATTGTTTTAGGTTCCTCACTTTACTATCATCCTCTCCTTCCTGGTGTCTCAACAACTCCTCCTGCTGCCCCCCAATACTGGGCTAGAGCCATACAGATAGTCCCCCATTCCCCATAATATTATTCCCCCTGTATATAATGGCCCCCTCTGTATTATTTAAATAATGGCCCCCTCTTTTTTTATTCATATAATGGCCCCCTCTTTATTATTAATGTATTATTAATGTATTTGCCCCCTCTTTGTTGTTAATGTATTATTAAAGTAAATTGCCCTCTGAGATTCTCAGTGAGGCCTGGCTGGGGCATGGGGCCTAATGAGGACTAACAATAGATTAATACAAAGGATTATTACTGTGGAATCTGCTGCACAATAGGCCTATGGGAAAGAATATTACTAGTACTACTCACTGTGCATATTCCACCTAGGCCCCCACAATAATAATCCTCCATTATTAATACTGGTCCAGTATGACTCCTCCTGAGCCTGGGCTGAGACACATTTTCCCCACAAAAATGACCTCTCTGGGCAGCAAGCAATCGTTAAACTGAAGAAATACAACTACTGCTGCCCTCTACTGACTGGTCTGAGTGGTGCAGCAGGCCGGGCACTGTTTACTTTATAAAATTGTGCCTCCGCTCAGTGTCTAAGGCTACTTTCACACTAGTGGCAGGACGGATCCGACAGGCTGTTCACCCTGTCGGATCCATCCTGCCGCTATTTCGCAGTGCCGCCGCTCCGTCCCCATTGACTATAATGGGGACGGGGGCGGAGCGCCGGCGCAGCACTAAAAGGTCAGACATGCAGTACTTTCAATCTGGCGGCCTTTCGCCGTGCTGTGCCGGAGCTCAATGGGGACGGAGCGGCGGTCCGGCAAAATAGTGGCAGGACAGATCCGACAGGGTGAACAGCCTGTCGGATCCGTCCTGCCGCTAGTGTGAAAGTAGCCTTAGGGTCCATTCACACGTCCGCAATTTCGTTCCGCATTTTGCGGGAACGGAATTGCGGACCCATTAATTTCTATGGGGCAGCACAATGTGCTGCCCAGATACGGAATTGCGGACCCATACTTCCGGGTCCGCAATTCCGTTAAGAACATGTCCTATTCTTGTCCGCAATTGCGGACAAGAACAGGCATATTCTATTAGTGCCGGCAATGTGCGGTCCGCAAAATGCGGAACGCACATTGCCGCTGTCCATGTTTTGCGGATCCGTGGATCCGCAAAACACGTTGCGGACGTGTGAATGGACCCTTAGGTAAACTTGGTCAGTGACTGTCTGGACTCTGCAGAGATACTTGTCTGGACCTGAGACTGAGAGGAGGGCAGACCTGGCTGCAGCCCTGAAGCTTACAGGGACCCAGCTCAAAACCTGATTCCAAAGCAGGATATAAAAGACCAAGAGGAAGCTGAAGTGCCATGAGAGCCAGTCCAAGCAGGACCATGGCAGTCAGGCGGTGCTGGTGAAGGACTGTCTCTGGATCTCTGCTGTCCACTCCATATACCAGGGTAGGCCTGGTATATGGGCAGAAACTGCAGATGGCATCCCAGAGAGGCATACAGTCTCTCAGTCAGTGTCCCTGGGCTGGTCATCCTTCACCAGCACCCTGACTGCCATGATGCCATCTACTTGGCAGCCTTGGCCTGGCTCTCATGGCACTGGTACAGTGGCACTTCACTAGTTCACTCATATATTACCCCTCAGCCCATGCCAACATACACACTGTGACTGACCTAATTCACTCAGGGTGGGACTGGGAATGACACTGACTGCAGTGTCACGTACTCTGTCAGGGTCACATTAAGGCTGGATAGACTCTCTGACCTGACCGCTACAAGTACTGAAGCAGGGACAGTGCGGCAGCCATCTTCTGCTTCTATCTTCTTGCTCTGGCTCCTGGCTCCGCACTGTCTTTCCTGCCTGGAAGGTGGGCGGAGCCTATCAGTGTGATCGTACTGCGCCCCGCCTCTCCTCACTCTGCTCTGCTGTGCTGTGGGAAGAAAAAAACACAGCATCAGCCATTTAAGATTTTCCCTGCAGTGTGGCGCCCGGGGCAACGGCCCCCCCGCCCCCCCCCCCCACGCTACGCCCCTGGCTGTATATAGGTATAGACCGTATATAGGTATAGAATGTATATGGTTATAGGCTGTATATATGTACATAGGTATAGGCTGTGTATAGGTATATCTATCTATCTATCTATCTATCTATTTCTCAGGGGTTATATTGTCCGGCATGGTGTAACCTCCATACATTTGCTGTACAGTATACATTATAATCCCTGCACCATGCTATACAATATACATTATAATCCATACACCATACCGTTCAATATATAGCATAACACCTACACTGTGGGTTTATGTTGTATATTGTACAGCATGGTGTATGGATTATAATGTATATTGTACGGCATGGTGTATGGATTATACTGTATAATTTACAGCATGGTGCAGGGGTTATAATGTATATTATACGGCATGGTGCAGGGATTATAATGTATTCTGTACAGCATGGTGTAGGGATTATACTGTATTGTACGGGATGGTGCAGGGGTTACATTGTATGCTCTTTAATGTGATAATTATTTTAGGTTTTCCTATCGCCCACCTTTGATGGCGCTGTTCCCAGCTCTGAGCCGAGCCCGCTCAGCAGCTGCCAAGGCTTAGGGAACACTGGTGGTGGCTCTTGAAGCACTAGCTCCAGCCACAGTCTACTCCTTGTGAATCACCCCCAAATTCTTGAATGGCTCTTTCAGCCTGTCAAGGTTATGGTTATCCAGTTGCTTGTGCACCTTTTTCTACCACACTTTTTTTTCTACTCAACTTTCCATTAATATGCTTGGATACAGCACTCTAAAAACAGACAGCTTCTTTAGCAATCACCTATTGTGGCTTATCCTCTTTGTGGAGGGTGTCAATGTCTTCTGGATAACGTCAAGTCAGCAAGTCTTCCCCATAATTGTGTAGCCTACTGAACCAGACTGAGGGACCATTCAAAGGCTTAGGAAACCTTTGCAGGTGTTTTGTGTTGATTAGCTGATTAGACACCATGAGTCTAAAATATTATACTTTTTTTTTTTAACAAATTTTTATTGGGTTCACCAAGATTTGGACAAGAACAGTAAGTACAGTAGCATAGGTGAAACATCCTTTTACATTTTCCAAACAAAATACAAAAGAAGTACAAAGAAAAGAAAATACAAAAATGGTTCAAAAGAAACCCCCAGTATTTGGAGAACTCCACCCACCCTCTCCCTAACCCCTCCCCTCTGGATGTCTGGTGAAATCCACATTAAGGCCTCATGCACACGACCGTTATGTGTTTTGCGATCCGCAAATTGCGGACCCGCAAAACACGGATGGCGTCCATGTGCGTTCTGCAATTTGCGAAACAGCACGGACAGCCATTAATATAACTACCTAATCTTGTCCGTAAAACTGACAAGAATAGGACAGGATAAAAAAAATTGCGGACCCCGGAACGGCTCGGATGCAGACCAAAACAACGTTCGTGTGCATGAGGTCTAATATTGAACTTTTTCATAATATTCAAATTTTCTGAGATATTGATTTTAGGGTTTACATTAGCTGTAAGCCATAAATATCAATGATAAAAGAAATAAAAGCTTAAATAGACTACTCTGTATGCAATGAATCTATATAATATATAAGTTTCACTTTTTGAATTGAACTACTGAAATAAATTAACTTTTTGATGATATTTTAATTTATTGAAATGCACCTGTATAATCATTTAACAGTTATATCTTCATTCTTCTCCTCCAGCTTCTTAAAGGTGTTTTCCGGGAGATTTACACTGTTGACCTATCCTCTGGATAGGTCATTAGTATCTGATCGGTCAAGGTCCGACACCCGAGACCCCTGCCGATCAGCTGTATGAGAAGGCAACGGTACTCGCAGTAGCACACCGGCCTTCACCAGCTTTTCCTAGGCTGTGTCACGTCACGTTCATCAGTCACACTGAAGCAAATGGGGTTGCGCTGCGATACAATGTGTGGAGCTGTGCTTGGTTTGCTGAGAGAAGGCCGCGACTCTACTGTAAGTGCCAGTGCCTTCTAAAACAGCTGATCCCAGGTGTCGGACCCCCTCCGATCAGATACAGGTGACCTATTCAAGAGATAGGTCATCAGAGTAAAACTTCCGGAAAAAAAACAAAACTCAACATGGAAAAAAGAGAATTCATCATCTTTTCACCATGTCACTCAGCCCCACTACCATTAAAGGGGTTGTGCCATGAAATATATTCAACTTTTTTCAAACCAGCCTTATCCATAATAAAGTCATTTTAAATAAAAAAAATATAGAAAAAAAATTAAATAGATATATTAGATATAGCTGTGTCTGTAATATTTGTACAATTAGACAGCACTCCAATTGGTTGGTGAGATAATTAGTGAATTTTATTCAGCTGGACATGATGGTGCATAACAATACAATATGGCAACGTTTTGGGCTAAATTATAGCCCTTCATCAGGCTGGTGTACAGAAGAAAAAGAAAAAGAAATGAAAAACGGATCAGTCCGTGATTTGGAAACATGATTGGAAAAACATGATTAAAAAAAACAAGATTGGAAAAACAAAATAAAATGCATTACATAAATTCTGGTGTCACACTAATAAGTTCATATAAATAATTGGTGACTAAATTATACCAGAAAATAATTCATAAACCATGATCAAAATTGATATTACATTATAGTAGGCAATAAAACAAGGTTCATAGTATATGAAGTACACCAATGTACATAGATGTGCAAATACAAGGGGGCTGAATGGAAACATGAACAATAGTGAGAGGGGAGGCAAAGTAATATATCCACAAAGGAAGATTACTAAGAGCAAACAAAATAGCTAGAAAGAATAGGAGTGATACCTAGATACGAAACCTACATGATATGGAGCCTAACCCCTTTAGGACACAGCCATATTTCACCTTAAGGACCAGGCTATTTTTTGCAAATCTGACCAGTCTCACTTTATGTGGTGATAACTTTAAAACGCTTTGACTTATCCAGGCCATTCTGAGTTAGTTTTTTCGTCACATATTGTATTTCATGACACTGGTAAAATGGAGTAAAAAAAAAAACATTTTTAATTATAACAAAATACAAAATTTGCCAAAAATTTGGATAAATTTGCAAATTTCCAAGTTTCAATTTCTCTATTTCTATAATACATAGTAATACCTACAAAAATAGTTATTACTTTACATTCCCCATATGTCTACTTCATGTTTGGATCATTTTGGGAATGAAATTTTATTTTTTGGGGATGTTACAAGGCTTAGAAGTTTAGAAGCAAATCTTGAAATTTTTCAGAAATTTTCAAAAACCCACTTTTCAAGGACCAGTTCAGATCTGAAGTCACTTTGTGAGGCTTACATAATATAATATTATCTCTTATTATAATATAATAGAAACCACCCAAAAATGACCCCATTCTAGAAACTACACCCCTCAAGGTATTCAAAACTGATTTTACAAACTTTGTTAACCCTTTAGGTGTGCCACAAGAATTAATGGAAAATAGAGATACAATTTCAAAATTTCACTTTTTTGGCAGATTTTCCATTTTAATAATTTTTTTCCAGTTACAAAGCAAGGCTTAACAGACAAACAAAACTCAATATTTATGGCTCTGATTCTGTAGTTTACAGAAACACCCAATATGTGGTCGTAAACCGCTGTACGGGCACACAGTAGGGCGCAGAAGGAAAGGAATGCCATACGGTTTTTTGGAAGACAGATTTTGCTGGACTGGTTTTTTGACACCATGTCCCATTTGAAGCCCCCCTTAAGCACCCCTAGAGTAGAAACTCCAAAAAAGTGACCCCATTTTAGAAACTACACCCCTCAAGGTATTCAAAACTAATTTTACAAACTTTGTTAACCCTTTAGGTGTTCCACAAGAATTAATGGAAAATAGAGATACAATTTCAAAATTTCACTTTTTTGGCAGATTTTCCATTTTAATAATTTTTTCCCAGTTACAAAGCAAGGGTTAACAGCCAAACAAACTCAATATTTATGGCTCTGACTCTGTAGTTTACAGAAACATCCCATATGTGGTCGTAAACCGCTGTACGGGCACACGGCAGGGCGCAGAAGGAAAGGAATGCCAAACGGTTTTTGGAAGGCAGATTTTGCTGGACTGGTTTTTTGACACCATGTCCCATTTGATGCACCCCTAGAGTAGAAACTCCAAAAAAGTGACCCCATTTTAGAAACTACGGGATAGGGTGGCAGTTTTGTTCTTACTATATTACACTTTTTGTGAGGCAAGGTAACAAGAAATTGCTGTTTTGGCACCGTTTTTATTTTTTGTTATTTACAACATTCATCTGACAGGTTAGATCATGTGGTATTTTTATAGACCAGGTTGTCACAGACGCGGCGATACCTAATATGTATACTTTTTTTTATTTATGTAAGTTTTACACAATAATATCATTTTTGGAAAAAAAAATCATGTTTTAGTGTCTCCATATTCTGAGAGCCATAGTTTTTTCAGTTTTTGGGCGATTATTTTAGGTAGGGTCTCATTTTTTGCGGGATGAGATGACGGTTTGATTGGTACTATTTTGGGGTGCATATGACTTTTTGATCGCTTGCTATTACACTTTTTGTGATGTAAGGTAACAAAAAATGGTTTATTTAGCACAGTTTTTTTTTTTTTTTTACGGTGTTCATCTGAGGGCTTAGGTCATGGGATATTTTTATGGAGCCGGTCGATACGGATGCGGCGATACCTGATATGTATACTTTTTTTTTTATTTATGTAAGTTTTACACAATAACAGCTTTTTTATTCTGAGCCATATTTTTTATTTTTTGGGCGATTGTCTCAGGTAGGTGCACATTTTTTGCGGGATAAGGTGACAGTTAGATTGGTACTATTTTGGTGAGCATACGCCTTTTTGATCGCTTGCTGTTGTACTTTTTGTGATGTAAGGTGACAAAAAAATGCACAGTTTTTATTTTTTATTTTTTACGGTGTTCATCTGAGGGGTTAGGTCATGTGATATGTTTATAGAGCCAGTCAATACAGACGTGGCGATACCTAATATGTCTACTTTATTTTTCCCCCTATTTTTTACCAATTTTTTTTTTTACTTTGTTTGGGGAAAATGAAATTTTTGTTTATTTTTACTTGAAACTTTTAATTTTGGGGGGGGACTTTATTTTTTCAACTTTTTTTTCACTTTATTTTTTGTCCCACTTTAAGACTTCAACTTTTGGGGGTCTAATCCTTTACAATGCATTCCAATACTTCTGTATTGGAATGCATTGGCTGTATGAGTAATTCACTGAGTATTACTCATACAGCTTCCGGCCTGTGAGATCCAGGGGGCTGAATCTCACAGGCTCGTCACAGGAAGGCAGCGCCGATGCCTCAGTAAAGTATCGCGCTGCCTTCCAAACCATCGGGTCCCCCCTACAGCCCCACAAGGACCCGATGGCACCGCCGCCCGCCGCCGCCGCACCAGGTAAAAGTCGCAAACCGCAGGTCTGAATTGACCTGCGGTTTGCGGCGATCGCCAACACGGGGGGGGGGGTCACGGGACCCCCCCGCGCATTTAGCCAAGGTGCCTGGTCAATGATTTGTTCCGATGACCGCCCACCGCGCGGTGGTGATCGGAAATACATAGGATGTACCGGTACGTCCTGTGTCCTTAAGGATTGGGACATCAGGGCGTACCAGTACGCCCTATGTCCTAAACAGGTTAAATAAGGCGAGAGTGGAGGCAATTGGCCTACGTGGCCGATCCGGGGCGGGTACAGGAGAAGGTGCGCAGGCGCAATACACAAGAGGACGGAGTTAGGTAAATAGCTTAAGTTCAAAAGCGTGCAGGCGCACTAGACCGGAAGGATCCTGGGGCCATCTTGGTTGAGGGCAAAGGTGCCAGAGTTATAACTGCGCTTAATAGCCGAATGGGGAACGCAGGAACAGCGTGCATATGTGAGTTTAATTAATCAGAGCCACAAGGAAAAAACCCCAAAGAGAGAAAGAGACACGAAGAGGGTATTAGGATAGACTAAAGGGGATAATGCAGAAAAGCCTGGCCAGATGTTAATGTAGGGAAAAGGACCCCCTTATGCTAAGATGACCATCTAATAACCCTCAAGTGACAGCACACTAAGATGGCCCTGGGTTATGACAACTTGGTAATAATGAAAAACTGGTACCACTTCAGATGGAAGACTAGGAAAATTGGACCATGGGACGTACTTCAGGAGTCTCCACTCGCTATTGAACGACTCCGGCCCTATGGAAAGAAGGAGAATAAAACTTTAGAAAATATATAGCAGAAAGTGATTCAAAATTGAACTAAATATTAAAACAAGAGCATAAGTAAGAACGTAATTAATACCAACAATATTCTCTGTTGAGACCAGCCGGTTGTAAAGTGTTCAAGCGGCGGATACAAACCATCTCTCTCTCCTGTAGCAGCAATTCACGGTCGCCCCCTCGTTTTAAGGGGGGGATCCAGTCAATAACTTGAAATCGCAGTTGGCTCACAGAGTGTGCGTAATGAAATGTTCTACTAAAGGGTAGTGCGTATGTTAGATTTATGTTGGCAAATTTGTTCTTTGATTTTTTTGATAGTTTCACAACATACCGCAGACCGCATTGGGCATTTAATGAGATATATGACATAACTTGTGAGGCAAGAGAAATGTCCCTGAATGGTAAATGTTTTGCCCGTAGAGGGGTGGGAGAAAGTAGGACCCTTTGTGACATTTCCACATTGAGCACATGCCAAACAAGGGTATGTGCCCTTGTTAGGGGTGCCCGTGATAGTAGTCTGCATTTTGTTAGAGCCCAGGTCTGATCTGACCAGTATGTCTCCTGTTGTTCCTCGCCCTTTTGTACGACATAAGCATAGATATTAGGAAGATTCCTTGTCAGGATATGCCAGTGTTTGTTAATAATTCTCTTAATATCATTGCTCGAGTGCGAGAATGTAGTAACACATGGTATTCGTTTGTTCTGAGAATCAGAAGTATGCGGCCTGGGAGACAACAGATTGGTTCTAGACAGGTCCGGTACTTTGTGTAAATGATACTGAAGTATGTGCCTAGGGAAACCTCTTTTGAGGAATTTGTGTGACAATTCGGAAACTCTGTAGTCCATGGTATTCGTGTCGGACACAATACGTTTAACCCTCATTAATTGTGACCGAGGGAGGGAATGAATCAAGCCTGGGGGGTGGTAGCTGTTGAATCTGAGTAAACTATTTCTATCTGTTGGTTTCTTGTGCAAATCAGTCCCAAGAGTACCATCTCTTACCTTAAGATGGACGTCTAGGAAAGGAATCTCTGTTTTGCTGAAGTTAAGAGAGAGAGAGAGAGATGGAATCCACACTTGTATTAATGGTCTTGTGAAAGTTAATTAAGTCTTCTTGTGATCCCTGCCAAACACAGAACACTATATCAATGTATCTAGCCTAACACAGGACATGCTTTTTGAACAAATGATGTGTGTATACCACCTTTTCTTTAAAGTGGTTCATGTAAAGGACAGCAAACGTGGGCGCGACGTTACAACCCATCGCTGTCCCTGATGCCTGTAAGTAAAATTGATCCTCAAAGAGAAAATAATTGCGTTTGAGCACAAAAGATAATAAAGACAGAATAAAGTGTTGTTCACTAGATTAGAACTCATCTTGTTGGTGTAGGGATTCTTTGACACATTCAATACCTTCTAATGTAGGGATATTGGTATATAAACTGGTCACATCCATCGTGACCAGGAAACAATCATTCTGGTCAGGATGGATGTTCTGAATTTTATTTTAAAAATCAGTGGTATCCTGGATAAAGGATTTACCTTTCTGACATAAGGCCTTAAAAGGCAGTCTAACATCTTGGCAGCTGGTTGGAATATGGAGTCACAACCCGAGACTATAGGTCTCCCTGGGGGGGTGTTCACGATTGATTTTTGTAAACTTTGGGTAAAGTATATATTTCGGGTGAGGTAATCAGCTACTTTCTCATTGATTACATCATCATTAAGAGCTTTATCAATAATCACTGACAATTCCCTTGAAAATTCCCTGCTGGGGTCACAGTCTACGGGTAAATACGTATTGCGATCCGTCAACTGGCGTAGGAACTCCTCCCTGCAGTTAGTTCTGATCATTACTACAATACCCGAGCCCTTATTCACAGTTTTTTTTTTTATATGATTTTATATTTTTTTATATGATTTTTTTATTATTTATTCATTCATGTCATTTCAATTGTAAACCACAGGTACAATTCCCAATTTTCCCCTTTTTTCCTCCCCTCTCCCTCCCACACCCACCCCCCCTAATAACTGAGATATCCAACTGTATGTTTCCTTTTATATTACCCTCTTCCTCTTCCCCCGACTCCCTACCCCCTCCCATATATCCCCCTCCCCCTCCCTCCATCCCACTTTTGTCCTTACTGAACGTCTTGGCTACTTTGAATATCCAACTATCTCTGCTTCTGGTAAAGTTTCCAATCATTTCTTTATTCTTGTAAAGCCTTTTATTTAAGCCTCAAACCTTCAAATCTCCCAACTGTTCCTTCAGATCCTCCTGCAGGTATCACGCTGTGAGTTTAAAAGGTCCCATCAATGAGGGATACTCCGAATTGGGAATATAATGTAACATGAATCTCCTTCAAACTCTGTACATTTTCTTCCCCAGTATTTCTTTCCTGGTAATTGCATCGCGCCATTCTAGAAGAAATAAGTGTTTAACCCGATTTAACAACATTTCTACACTAGGAATGTCAGCCGACAACCACTGCGTCAATAGGCATCTCTTTGCCTCCAGTAGTATCTTATGTTCGACAATCGTCAGGCCCTTCCTCTGACCACCCCTTACCAGATGATTGTTTTTCTTCTGCCTGAAATATGACCAAAATTGGCGATAATTCGGAGCGTTTATTGCCAAGCATTTTCATAATTGCAGACACTTGAGACCAAAATCTCAACAAACTGGGGCATGCCCATAAACCGTGGAACAAGTCTGTCACTGGCATACTGCACTTTGGGCAGGCAGTTTTCCTATCAGGTTTGGTTAGAGAAGGCGGTAAATCAAATCCATAAATTGCCCTGTGGAGAATCTTGAAGTGTGATTCTCTCATCTGCTCATTAGGAACTGCTTTATATAGCGCCTGAATGCCTGCCCGAGCAATGGGCTCTAATTCCAGCACCCCCAGTTGATTTTCCCACTTCTTGAACAACTTAACCACCAACTAATCTTCCCAAGTTGCCCTAAGTATATTATAGATTTCGGAAATAGACATCCTACACTTATGTCCTAAAAAGGAGTCAAATTTGTTCCTCTGTCCCTCCTTGGATAAATCACTCATAATGCTCTTTACATAGCTGTGAACCTGAATATAGGGGAACTGAGCTGGCTTCTGTAGATTCCATCTCTCTATCAACTCACCCAGCGATGCCCATTTGGCCTCCCTCTCGTGCATCAGATCCCCCGTTTTAGACACTCCCTTATTCGCCCACTCTTGGAAGGATTTCTCACTATAACCCGGAGGGAAGTTGGGATTACCTTGCAAAGGGAGATGCTTCGAAAACAAATAAGGTAGACCAAAAAGCTTCCTCACGTTCTTCCACGTAATGATTGTGTCTCTAAGAATAAGGGACCTTCTTGCTACAAGTGGGAGCTTCGATACTTTGGTGTGGAGGAGGGCTGTCAGGTTCCATGGGGATGCTAGCTGACTCTCAACACGTAGATTTGAATAGAACGAGGTCTTGTTGACCCAGTCTAATATGTGTCTACTAAGGCACGCCAAATTATAACCCCGTAGGTCTGAACAATTAAGGCCTGCCTCCCTGTTCCTTTTTAACTTTCATTTTGTTTAACGCAATTCTTGCCTTCTTCCCTCTCTACAAAAATTGAGTAAACTTCTTCTCAAGGTCTCCGATATCAGCATGTCGTAAGAGGACAGGTATTGTTTGCAAGGGATACATTAGCTTCGCTGCCCCCATCATCTTAATCAGATGGCAGCGACCCATCAGAGATAAGGGTACATTTTTCCATCTGTCTAGATCCTTTTTAATTTTGGCGAACAAAGGCAGGTAATTGAGCCTATATATGGAATGTGGCGACTTTCCTATTTTGACACCTAGGTAAGTAATTTTATTCGATGGTTTAGCAATACCAAATTTCTCTGAGTCAATATCTCTCCCATCATCTCCTTGTGCCAACGGAAGCAATTCACACTTAGTCCTATTTATCGCATAGCCAGAATATTTCCCAAATTCACTAAGCAACTCCATCACCCTCCCCAGATGTTGTTTCGGGCGAGCCAGGAATAGTATTACGTCATAAGCAAACAAAGCCGCTTTTGCCTGACATCCCCCAACCTTGATGCCTTCAAAGACACTGGAGTCACACAATTCTCTGGCGAGTGGTTCTAAGGCTAAGTTAAACAGGAGGGGAGATAGTGGACACCCCTGTCGGGTGCCTTTTTGAATCTGAAAGGGTTTAGATAGAAAGCCTTGAGTATACACCCTTGCTCTCGGATTATGGTACATTTGGGACACATATGTCCTGAAGGCCCCCTTGAATCCCATCCTATCTAGCACTGCTCCCAGCCATGCCCACCTAACATTATCAAATGCCTTTTCCGCATCCAAGGTGAGCATGGCTGGAAATTCCCCCTTAACTGGGAGGTTCTGTACCCGGTCCAAGACCGTCAAGACAGTCCTTATATTCGTTACAGCTGACCTGCCCTTTACAAATCCCACCTGTTCCCATCCTATCAACTGGGGTAGAAGTATAGCCAAGCGGTCAGCTACAATTTTGGCCAACAGTTTCGTGTCCACATTTATTAGGGAGATGGGTCTGTGGGAACCCGGGTTCACAAGATCCTTTCCTGGTTTTGGAGTTACCTAAGTGCTTAATGGCTTCCTGTAGCTCTTGTAAAGATATGTCTGCATTTAGAGTAAGGAGCTGTTCCTCAGTCAAGGTTGGTAGTTTAACCCTATTTAGAATAGTGTCCGACAGGTCACCTACTGCTTCCTCTTTATATAGGGCTTCGTAATAAGAACCTACTATACTGTTAATAGCTGCAGGATCATCATTTAGATTACCCTCTTTGTCCGCCAAACACGTTAAGTATTGGGGATTTCTCATCCCTTCAGCCAGATTTGCAAGTAGCCTCCCTGATTTGTTACCGAATTTATATAGCTTCGTTTCCATTTCTGACTGTCTCAGGGACTCCCGTTCTCTCACACATTTCTCAAAAGCTTGGCGTTCAGACACCCAATTCTGTTTGCTGACATCTGACGGGTTACTCATGAATTTGGAATAAGCCTCCCTGACCTTCTGGCTCGCTTTGTTAAAGGAAAGTTGGGCCTTTTTCTTGACTCCACTTACATAACCCATGATCTTTCCTCTCATCACCGCTTTTGAAGTATTCCAAAACAACTGTGGGTCCCCTAAGTGCCCTTCATTGTCAGACTTGAATTCCTCCCATAGTATGGATAACTTTTCAACAAACTCTTCTCTTGCGCACAAATGTGAAGGAAAGCGCCATATATAATCCAACCCTCTTGGGAATTACTCTGAAATATCTAGTGATATCGGGGTATGATCTGATATAACCATAGCACCAATCTCCGCCTCCTCCACCCTATATGAAAGTGAGTGGGAAAGAAGTATGTAATCAATCCGCGACCATGAAGATTGTGAGTTCGAGTAAAATGTAAAACTCTGATCATCAGGATGTAATTGGCGCCATGGATACACCAGACCAGCCCCTCCCATAAAGGGCTGCATCACGTTGTCTTGGGGCCCATCAATCCCAACCCTGTCTCCTTCTCGTCTTCTGTCTTCTGCACCTCTAACCACTGAATTAAAATCCCCTCCAATGATCTTGTGTTGGTTTGTGTCGCCTAGCACCCTGGATTCCAACTCGCTAAAGAAAGTACCATTATTGGTGTTAGGGCCATAAACATTATAAATGCTGTACTGAGTGTCCTGGACCTGAATAAGAACCTGCGCCCATCTGCCCTTTGCATCGGCAGTGTGTCCTAACACGCTGCAATTAAACTGTTTATTTATCATCGTTATAACTCCTGCCTTCCTATTATATGCTGATGAACCCAACACTGTACCCACCCATAATCTTTTCATCCTGTCAAAATCCTTCTCTTCCAGGTGAGTTTCCTGGAGAAGAACAATATCAGGTTTGAGTTTCTTTAAGTGTCTGAGAATCATCCATCTTTTGTGGGGTGACCTCAGACCCTTTATGTTCCAAGAGACGATTTTCATCTTACGCCTTTCCTAGTATATTACCCATATAGCCGAGGTTAAAGAGCTACGTTCAGAATGGACAAAAGTTACAAATTGAGTAACTTTCAAGACTTCTTTGAAAAAACTACCCACCCTTCCACCAACTCCCCTTCCCTAGCTGTTAGAGCAGCCCCTAACTGTATTTATTCTATTTAGACTTCCTTTTTTCTGGGTTGCGGCACCCGCCCACCTTCCTAACCAGCGGCTCTGTGAGCCTAAGGCCGCTTATACCATGGAGCAAACATTGAGATTATCAACTGAACACATTAGAACAATACCCAACTCCTCCCCTCCATTTCAATGGTACTAAAGGGAGATCTCTCCCTGTAAATACTGGAACCCATTACTGTAATTGGTGAAACATGCTGTATCATAACGCCTATTACCCCAGGAACAGTCACCTTCTCGGATATGATCGCACTTCTCTCCTAGAAGTGCGTTTGTTGAGTGTCCCGGATCGCCCCTCTCTGCCACAACGTTCCCGGCCAGGATCTTGAGAATCTGTCTTTCGCCGTTCCCCCTCAATCCTATCTTGACGCGGCGATATAGATCTCCTTCGTCGTTCTGCTTCTCTCTCCTGCCGTCTGTTCTGCAGAGTGTCCATCATTTCCTCTGCCGCCGACGGCTCATGAAATATGATCGTGGACCCATCAGCATGCGTTACCCGCAACTTTGCCGGATACATCAGCTGGAATTTAACTTGCCTTTGGTATAACAGAGAGCAAACATGGCTGAACTCCCTCCTTTTCTTTGCTACAGCCGCTGAGTAGTCTGCAAGCAATAGTATATTATGTCCTTGTAGTTTGAGAGGACTTTTCCTGCTTCTGAATGCTCTCAGTATGGCTTTCTTGTCACAGTAGTCAGGATATTTCATGATTACTTGGCGCGGCTTTACTGGAGTATTGTGCACCCCTCCCGCTCTTTTCAATTGTGGGTCTTCCAAGGGGCCAATTCTATGCGCTCTCTCCACTTTATGACGGCCTTCCAGGCCCAGGGCTCGCGGTAAGTCTAGTTCACACAGATCCTTTAACTCTTGTGTTTTCACAGACTCTGGCAAGCCAATTAAGCGGAGATTGCTCTGCCGCGACCTATTTTCCAGGTCTTCCACCCTATCCATTAAAATCATGTTTTGTTTAGACAGTTCATTCAGGGTGCGTGTTTGGCTAGCATTATCACTCTCCAGAGACTGGGTTCTCTGCTCCAGCTCTTCTATCTTGGCATCATGTTGATGGATTGTCTCATGGAGCTGTTGCAGGGATGCCGACAGCGTCTTCGTTAGCGTATCCCTGATATCAGGGGCTAAATAGGTGGCCACCTCAATAGCCAGTGATTTATAATCGATGCCCTGCGCCGTTATTGTCACTGGGTGTAGCACAGGCGACTCACCCCTGTCATGCGTTTCAGCTGCAGGTTCGTGTAAGGGTGTGCACGTCTCCGCCATCTTGTCCTGCGAGTCTCCCGCGCCGACTGACATGGTGGATTTAATGCTGCCGCTCCGCAGGAGGTACCGCTCCATGTACTGAGCACTGCAGTCAGTAACAGACCTCTAGTCACTTTAATGATCGTCCTACGCTCACGGTAACGGTGGGGATCTAGTCGGTAGACGAGCGGGTGCCGAAGCTCTTTCACTCCGCTGCTAGCATCCCAGCGCCGGAATCGGAAGTCACCTTATCCACTGGTTTTATCACTATGTCTCTATCATTACTTAAGTTTGTAAGAGCATATGATTGTTCTTTAGACATGTTGTGTCTTACCTTCTTAGTGAATGCCTTCTTTTCTAAGGTCTTAAAGTCTCGTTGTACCCGAGAGATGTAAGACTACACAACGTCATATTTTTTCGGAGGTATAAAGTTGCTTGGGGGTTTGCAGCTTTTGATATGATCCTGGAAGGGAGAGGGAATATTTTCATTCCCGGTGGTCCAGGTAGGTCACCAATTATTTATATGAAATTATTAGTGTGACACCAGAATTTATGTAATGCTTTTTATTTTGTTTTTCCAATCTTTTTTCAATCATGTTTTTCCAATCATGTTTCCAAATCACGGACTGATCCGTTTTTCATTTCTTTTTCTTCTGTACACCAGCCTGATGAAGGGCTATAATTTAGCCCAAAACGTTGCCATATTTTATTGTTGTGCACCATCATGTCCAGCTGAATAAAATTCACTAATTGTCTCACTAACCAATTGGAGTGCTGTCTAATTGTACAAATACTACAAGTGTTGATCCTGAGGTGGAGCCAGGAACAGAACCAGACAAGCACTGTGTTGAGTGCTATGATCATTTAAGATTATACTGCAGTGTCTGTAATATGCATGTCCCTATAAAAATATCACATTATCTACCCCGTCAAGTGAACACTGTAAAAAACAAAAATGCCAAAACAGCAATTTTTTTGAACCCTGCACTTTATGTCCACATTTATGGCATTTCAGTACCCAGTAGAATCCGCCTAATAAGGCCTCATGCATGCGGCTCGGATGCGGATAATAACTACGGTTGTGTGCATGAGGCCTAATACTAAGGGCATTGTGTCTCTCAGATGAGCTGGGCACAGCATATTTCGCACAGTCCAATTCTCATTAAAAGGGTTGTCCTCTTTACTTATATTGATGAGTTATCCTCAGGATAGGTCATCGATATCAGATCAAGGGGGTCTGACTCCCGGTACCCCTACCAATTAGCTGTTTAAAGAGAATGCCGCGCTTCTGCGAGCGCTGCCTTCTCTTTGTTGTTTACCTGCTCGCTGTCGCAACTACAGCGGCCAGTAGGTAAAATTACAAGCAAGCCGTCCAATTCACTTCGATGGGACAGCTCTTTCCTATTTAAGTGTATAGGAAAGAGCTGTCCCATAGAAGTGAATGGGATGGGTTAATTTAATTTAATTACACCGGTGTTCTGCCATATTCCAATACCACGATAGGGACACCAGTCTCATGCACCTTTGCAAATTTATTTTTGGCCATGTTTGAAGAGAGGTATGTTTACACTGTCCAAAACCCATTCATACGGTACATCAAGTTTTTTTTTAAGATATATAGATGATATATTTATTGTCTGAACGGGGGAGAAACATATGTTCAGTGCATTTGTGGATTATTCAAATAACGCAAATAAGATGAACATGCGGTTCACCAGCACTTTGAGTGCGGATGAATTGGATTTTCTTGATGTTAAAATAAGGGTGAGAGATGGTCAGCTACATCCCACCATCCATAGGAAAATAACATCCACGAATGCATTGTTACATTATACAAGTTACCACCCGCCACATATCAAAACCGCAATCCCATATGGCCAATTTATGCGTCTTGCCAGAATTGTCAAAGATGATGTGGAATTCACGAAACAATGTATAGATCTGAAAATACGTTTCCTGCAAAGGGGCTACCCAGAGAAGATAGTGGACAATGCATATACAAAAATCATACAAAAAAGACAGGCTTTAGGTAAGAGTATAAACATAAAAAAGAAAAAGAGGAGACAATACAATAAAGGTGATGGAGATAGAGCAGTGTTGCCATTTGACTATTCCCCAATGGCCTCCATTATTAAAAAAAAGTCATTTTAAATAATTGGCAAATGGTGCAGAGGGATGGGTCTCTGGCAGCCAAAGTAGACAAGAAGGAATGCTCCTAAAGGAAGTTACGCATGTGGACACTGCTCTAAGTGTGAACACGTATATAAACATAAATATCTGCAGATGGGCAATGTAGGACACATAGTTAAACAATTTCTACATTGTTAGACCCAGTATGTAGTATACGTGATTTTTCGTCCATGTGGTAGGTTTTACATAGGCAAGACACATAGGTGCTTATATGTGCACTTCAGGGAGCACAAGAAATCAATAACAACTAAAAATGGAGCAACTAGGCTAATTGAGCATATACATGCTGAACATGGGGGGAGGAGTGAAGTTTTAAAATGTGCAGGTATTGAAATAGTCCAATCCCCCATGAGAGGAGGGGATAGAAAATGCATCCTTTTACAGCGAGAAGCCGCATGGATAATCAGAACGCAAGCCATTGGACCGTTAGGGTTAAATGACAAAAATGATTTGGCTGTCTTCATTTGATTTGGTTTTAAGTATATATGTTTTTGTATTTCACATAAATGTATACCAGTGACGTATATGGGGTGGAGGTATGTATAGCCCCCTCCCCTCTACATCAGAGGAGGCTTGACAAAGCGCAAGACAGCGCAAAACAGCTGTAGCCGATTCATCCACCTGTGTATCGTCCGCGTCCACTACTTTTGTGCAACAATGGAATAAACTGCAACTGCAATTTGAGATTAGTGGTGAGTGCCTCGGTGCTTTCTTTTTACTCAGTACAAATTACTATAAGGACTACATCACCAACAGAGCACAACCGTGAAGTCTCTTGAATGCCAGAGCAAATGGTTATTTTAGTGATCGCATAGACACATGTGGCAGTGCCGGCCGCGACATCTCTTGTTTTTCATAATAAATATTAAGGTTTGTCTGGCTGTTAACCCTTTCTGCATTACAGGAAAAATGAATTAAAATGAAAAATCTGCAAAAAAAAGTGACTTATTTGAAATTTCACCTCCATTTTCCTTTAATTCTTGTGCAACACCCAAAGGGTTAACAAAGTTTGTAAAATCAGTTTTGAAAAATTAGAGGGGTGTAGTTTCCAAAATTTCAGGTGGTTTCTGTTATACGTCATAACTGAATTAGTCCATTAAAAAGTGGGTTTTGGAAATGTTCTTGAAACTTTCTTAGGTGGTCCAAGCTGTATCCAGCCACTGAGGAAGGGGAGTGAAGTCCCCAAAACGCGTTTGGAGTTATACCCCTGCACTGACAATAAACTGGATACAGCTTGGACCACCTAAGAAAGTTCAAAAATTGGAGCGCTCCAAATCTCTTCATTTTGTGAGGAATGCCTCACCTACGAAGCGGACCAAAAGACCAGACCTCGCGATATCTCTGAAACAGTCACGTGAGATGCACCAGAGAGCGAGGACGCTAAGGGAGCAAGAGCAGCCGTGCGGTGGTGAGTAGATAGCTAAAAAACAGGACTGCCAATTACAATCATATACCGGTAAGCTTTATACTCCTATACCACTTACCACCATATTTCATTGCCTATAACAAGAATGGGCATATTGTAACTTCTACCACGGCATTTACTTCCTGTTGAATTGAACCGCCATATATTGAGTGCGGACATTGCACCTTAGGAGGAAAAAGACTTTCTGTGGCTACATTGCCCAATTATATGTTCAATGCGAACTTTCCATTATAGGAACTAAGACGGACATTGGCATACGGACAGTATCAATAATCCTTGTCAAGGAGCATGATGAAACATAGGCTTGTGGTACATTTGGCACCTGTGTAGCATTATACCCTATAGCATAGCATTTGAAGGGATTTCCTCTACAGGGTCCTATCTTGTATACAGAGGAATGCTGCGAGTGCATTGAGTTTTTTTTTAATTTTTTATATATTTCTTATACATTTTAGGGTGTGATTTGAATGTGATTGCTTTTACTGTATGCTTCCCACAGATATACATCAATCCGGAACTGTGGCTGAATAGAGCTGTTTTAGCGATTTTTATAGTGTGATTAGCATTGTATTTCTGCTGCTTTATTAAATTGTTCTGATGTGACCCACATAGTGAGTGCCAGTCTTATATATTTTCTTCATTACGCACTCTTTACTGATTGGGTGATCAGTTTAGACTAGAGCACCTTTCCCACTCTGAGAAAGGTGGTGATGAGCTATCTACGTGAACCCACTTTTAAGTAATAACTAGTTTATGAGGTATCACTATCATCTTAAAAGCAGAGAAATTACAATTTTGAAAATTGCTAATTTTTCCACATTTTTCCATAAATTTTAGATTTTTTCCTATAAATAAAGGGTGAAACATATCAACTTCAATTTACCACAGTCAGGAAGTAAAAGCATTCCAAAGTTATTACTACATGCTGTAAATGATTTGCAAAATACAGCCTGGTTCTTCAGGTATAAAAAATATCACGGCCCTAAAGGGGTTAATACTGCTTTAAAATAAATACAGTACATATCGCCAAAAACACCCAATAGACACTCTTCCTTCCCAATCTATCCCTATTTTTTTTTTATATAGCACCTTTACTCTTTTGCATAGTTATATGCTCATATTCATATCTTATGTACACTTTTTTTTTATTTCTCAATGATTTTACCTATTACATCAGGCCTGTGAGGCCCATGTTCAGACCATGTTGGGAGTTGCAGTCTTTTTTTTTGTTTGTTTTTTGTTTTTTTACTGTGACTCAACCTGTAAATGTGTTCTAACTTTCACATAGATCTTCAGGCAACACATACAGTCATGGCCGTAAATGTTGGTACTCCTGAAATTTTCAAGAAAATGAAGTATTTCTCACAGAAAGGTATTGCAGTAACCCATGTTTTGCTATACACATGTTTATTCCCTTTGTGTGTATTGGAACAAACCCAAATGGGCTGGACAAAATTATTGGCACCCATTTAAAATTGTGGATAAATAAGATTGTTTCAAGCATATGATGCTCCTTTAAACTCACCTGGGGCAAGTAACAGGTGTGGGCAATATAAAAATCACACATGAAGGCAGATATAAAGGAGAGAAGTTTACTTAGTCTTTGCATTGTGTGTCTGTGTGCGCCACACTAAGCATGGACAACAGAAAGAGGAGAAGAGAACTGTCTGAGGACTTGAGAACCAAAATTGTGGAAAAATATCAACAATCTCAAGGTTACAAGTCCATCTCCAGAGATTTAGATTTGCCTTTGTCCACAGTGCGCAAGATTATCAAGAAGTTTGCAACCCATGGCCCTGTAGCTAATCTCCCTGGGCGTGGACGGAAGAGAAAAATTGAAGAAAGGTGTCAACGCAGGATAGTCCGGATGGTGGATAAGCAGCCCCAAACAAGTTCCAAAGATAATAAAGCTGTCCTGCAGGCTCAGGGAGCATCAGTGTCAGCGCGAACTATCCGTCGATATTTAAATTAAATGAAACGTCATGGCAGGAGACCCAGGAGGACCCCACTGCTGACACAGAGACATAAAAAAGCAAGACTACATTTTGCAAAAATGAACTTGAGTAAGCTACAATCCTTCTGGGAAAACGTCTTGTGGACAGATGAGACCAAGATAGAGCTTTTTGGTAAAGCACATCATTCTACTGTTTACCGAAAACGGAATGAGGCCTACAAAGAAATATGGTGGAGGTACCTACAGTGAAATATGGTGGAGGTTCATTGATGTTTTGGGGTTGTTTTGCTGCCTCTGGCACTGGATGCCTTGAATGTGTGCAAGGCATCATGAAATCTGAGGATTTCCAACGGATTTTGGGTCGCACTGTAGAGCCCAGAGTTAGAAAGCTGGGTTTGCGTCCGAGATCTTGTGTCTTCCAGCAGGACAATGACCCCAAACATACGTCAAAAAGCACCCAGAAATGGATGGCAACAAAGCGCTGGAGAGTTCTAAAGTGGCCAGCAATGAGTTCAGATCTAAATCCCATTGAACACCTGTGGAGAGATCTTAAAATTGCTGTTGGGAAAAGGCGCCCTTCCAATAAGAGAGACCTGGAGCAGTTTGCTAAGGAAGAGTGGTCCAAAATTCCAGGTGAGAGGTGTCAGAAGCCTTTTGATGGTTATAAAAAGCGACTGATTTCAATTATTTTTTCCAAAGTGTGTGCAACCAAATATTAAGTTAAGGGTGCCAATAATTTTGTTCAGCCCATTTTTGCAGTTTGGTGTGACATTATGTCCAGTTTGCTTTTTTTCCCTTCCTTTTTTGGTTTTGTTCCAATACACACAAAAGGAATAAACATGTGTATAGCAAAACATGTGTTACTGCAATACTTTTCTGTGAGAAATACTTAATTTTCTTGAAAAATTTCAGGGGTGCCAACATTTACGGCCATGACTGCATATTGTGCTCTGTGTTGCCCAAGATTGCTGTTGGCAGATCTTGACAGGTAGCAACTTACCCCCTTTACCTTTATAGTGAGTATGATATATACATTTGGTCTTGAGTGACAAGGGCAAGGTCACGGATTGAAGAAGTGAGTGAGAAGTCACACAGGAAGGGAGGTGTATTCCAAATGTTATGCACCTCTTGTACATTAACCCCTCAGTGACCAGCTATTATTTTGGGGTACATCATTTTGATTGCTTTTTATTCTGTTTGTTTTTTAAGGTGATTTTTTTTCTTGCTAAGTCATGCAATTATTTTGAAGTGTTTTCTAGTTTCATTCATTGGGTTATTGAATATGAGATGACAAATGGAGGAATCCTTCATTATTGAAATGACTTTATTTATATGTAGTTCTGATTCAGATATGTATTTTTAAGTTGTTCTCCATGTTCAAGGAGATCCCAGATTTATTTGGGATACCTATTGCTAAAAAAAAAATGTTTTGGGGAGCATTCACACAAACATGGTTTGGTTGCGGACCCACTCACTTCAACGAGTTGCTCCATTCCATGACCCCGCAAATATTATAGATCATATCCTATTCTTGTCCATTTTGCAGACAATAATAGGCATTTCTATAATGGGACGCCCGTTCCGTTCAGCAAATTGCGGAAGGCACACATGTGTTTTGCGCTCTGTAAATTGCACGTTCGTGTGCATGAGCCCTTACAGTTTAGGCTACTTTCACACTCGCGTTTGGTGCGGATCCGTCATGGATCTGCACAAACGCATTTGTTCAGATAATACAACCGCATGCATCCGTTCAGACCTGATCCGTTTGTATTATCTTTAACATAGCAAAAACGGATCCGTCTTGAACACCATTGAAAGTCAATGGGGGACGGATTTGTTTTCTATTGTGTCATATTGTGTCAGTGAAAACGGATTTGGCTCAGTTTCATCAGACAGACACAAAAATGCTGCAAGCATCGTTTTGGTGTCCACCTCCAAAGCGAAATGGAGGCGGAACGGAGCCAAACTGATGCATTCTGAGCTGATCCTTATCCATTCAGAATGCATTAAGGGCAAAACTTAAAATATTGAGCGGTTGTGTCTCAAAGGATTACCGGTAACTGTTTTTCTAACTGTGTGGCTGGTACTTTCACTTTGTGCCTGTCATCTAATAAACCTTATCTCTAAATTACTGAGAGATCATAAACACTTATTTAAGCCACATTCTTATCAGTAAGGAAAACTCGCCCATGTGAAAGGGGCCTTAAAGGGGTTGTCCCACGAAAAATATTCTACAGTTTTCAAACCAGAACCTAGATCTGAATACTTTTGTAACTGCATGTAATTAAAAAATGTATCATAGCTACTGAGTTATTTAATGAAATCTATCTGTATAGCACCACCCTTTTGATATTTTTCTAATTTCTCCTGCTCACTGAGACAGAAGCACATGCTCAGTTCCATCCTTCAACTGCCAAAAGGACTGCTAGCAGAAGGAATTGCTAGTAGTCTGCAGTAAGGGTACAGAGGGGTGATAACCAGTTGGGGGGGTGTACCTGCACAATCTGACAATGGCCGCACTGATTGGATAGAGTCAGACTATGCAAGTACACCCCCCCCCCCCCCCCCCCAACTGGTTACCATCCCTCTGCACCCTTACTTGACTGCTAGCAATTCATTCATAACTTCTAGTACAAATAATAAAAGATCATCATAGAGCCATAAGAATAGATGTTCCAGAATTGTTATTACATGGGGAATGCATGTAACTAATAAAACAGACATGTCAGGAGAGGTGACAGGTCCTCTTTAAGGTACTGTATCAAGATCTGTTCTATAGCTGACTCTCAGGCGTCAGGAACATTGACAGCAGAGAACAGACCAGGAACACAGCAGGAACAAAGCATCTTGGAGTAGGGGCCACAAAAAAACAGAAGGTGGACGAAACCATATCAAGGGGTGAATTACTCATTAACACCCCAGCCAAGGGTCAGGTCGGGTTTTGTTGAGGGAGCTGCGATGCGGCCGAAACCCTGGCCACCTGCTGCGGCCAATGGGCACATGAACTTGGTAATACCTCTGTTAGGCTTCTTTCACATGTCAGTAAATCATGGACATGTGGTGTGTGTGTCCTCCATAGACAGCACACATGCCCATTGATTGTTTATTTATACATCAGTAAAAAAAAACAGAGACATGCCCTATTTTGGTCTGTGATGTGGACTAAATGCCTATTGAAGTCTATGGGTCCCTCAAAACCACTAACAAAACACAGACCATTGGCAGGAGATGCTTCGAAAATCCCTTTTCAACCTACCAGTATCCATGGAATATGGATGAAACGCAATGGGCAAAAAATAGACACATGGACAAAACATAGATACTTCATGGAGATTTTCATGGATGAACCACTAACCATTTTGTCACAGATGTCATCATAAACATGTGAATGGAGACTTAAAGGGGTTGTCCTGGTTAAGAGCTGAACCTGGACATACCTCCATTTTCACCCCGGCAGCCCCCCTGACAGCTCTCCTTTGCCCTGCGCTAAATTGCGCAGGGCAAAGGCATTTTTTGGAGATCCGGTGACGTACCGGGGCTCTCCATGGGGCTGCCAGGAAGCCCGGTGACGTCACTGGCACTGATGGGCGGGATTTAGCGCAGCCCTAGCCAGTAAAACAGCTAGGGCAGCGCTAAAGCCCGCCCATCAGAGCCGGTGACGTCACCGAACACACTGCTGGGTGGAAGTTTCCGCCCGGCAGTGTGTTATTGAAAACAAAAGAGCCCGTGCCGTGAGCGATTTAGCGCAGGGCAAAGGAGCGCATCGGAGCATGAGATGCTCCGATGCTAGCCTCAGGGGGGCTGCCTGAGTGAAAATAAGGGTATGTCCGGGTTCAGCTCTGAACCCGGACAACCCCTTTAAACTGCAAATTTCTCCAATGCCGCAGGTTGGAGGGGATGGGGCTGAACGATGGAAACAGAACACAGGAGTAGATCAGGAATAAATGACCACCAGGATCAAATTATGTCCAGTCATGAGTAAGGGGGCATGTTCTCCCGAAACGTCGCTTGGAGGGGAGGAGGTGTAAACGATGTTTGTCTCAGCATCCCTCATAATGTACCATTTTATATTGGAATGAATTCAAGAAATAAAAAGAAACAAAAGGTTTTGTACCAGCAACTTCTATTGCTCACTCACATACAATCAGGGGTGGATTGGTCTTACAGGGAAATTTCCCCATGGGCCGTTGCCCATGGGGCTGCCTGGGCCCTCCTCACGGCCGGCCAGTGGAAGTTTTGGGGGATGTATTTTGTGCTGCTTGCAGTATTTTGTGATGGACTGTGGTATTTGGCTTTGTTGGGGTAATATAATGTGCTACAATATGGTATTGCTGGTCCTGCCTTCCATCAATTTGGACCCGACTACAAAACTTTTTATATTTTTTCCAGGGCCACTTTAAGTTCCCAGTCTGCCCCTGCATACAATATTGGCACAATGAGGTAAAAAGAAACACAAGTCTGCATGTTTGAAAGATGTTCACAAGACCCTCCATCAGTGGCCATCTTATGGACAGGACCTCTATGTGGACAGCACAGAACATTTGCCCAAAAAGGTTACATGGCTTATCAACAAATGGTATATTAGTAAGTGCCATATAGTCATCTTACCTACACATAGGTTAAAGGTAGCCAGAAAGTGGCCAACCCCCTAATTTTTAGATTGTCATTTTCATCAGACACATCCTCATTTATCATTTATTATTATTTTACATTCCATAAGGCCCCATTCACATGACTGTCTCATGTTTTGCGGTCCGTTAATCGTGGACCCCATATTTTCCCCCAAATTCATACAGACCCCTGGCCATCCTCCAGACAAGACCCCTGAGTTAAAGGGGTTGTCTGGGTTCAGAGCTAAACCCGGATTTAACATCTTCTTTACTCTATATGAGTGGAGCATCGGGCAGGGCTAGGGCTTTTTTGTTTGCGTTTTTTAATACTAATAGTGGGAGGGTTCCACCTAGCAGGGTTGCTGGTGACATCACCGGCTCTGATGGGCGAACTTTAGTGCTGCCATAGCCGTTTTACAGACTAGGGCAGCGCGAAAGCCAACCCATTAGTGCCGGTGACATCCCCAGTCTCACTGCTGGGCGAAAGCCTCCACATAGCTTTACCCATGGAGAGCCCGGTATGTCACTGAATCTCCTAAAAAATCTGAATCGCGCAGGACAAAGAAGAGCATTGTAGCATGAAATGCTACAATGCTCATATTAGAGGGGCTGCCTGGATGAAAACAGAGGTTTACTAACTCCTGGCATAGCACATGGGTACCCTGTACCCATGTGCTATGCCAGGATTAGCTGAACGGAGCTGGCTCCTGCCTGTGCCTGCTTCACTAAGCTAAGAGAACTGCATGTCAGCTATTAGCTTAGTGGAGCAGGTAGAAGCAAGAGCCCGCTCCGCTCAGTTAATCCTGGCATAGCACATGGGTACAGGGTACCCAGGTCTTATGCCAAAAGTTAGTAAACCTCCAGGGGGCACGGGCAGGAACAGAAATATGCGCTCCTGCGGCGGCATTCATAAATTTCATAGTCCATACACTGCTGAGCTGTCAGGGGTGTACAGAGAACTGAATTTTAAGCGCACAGTGAATAGTGTGCTTTAGGTAGGGAAAAGTCTAATAAAAATAAAAAATTAATTAGTAAAGTATATTAGAAAAACTTTTATTAGGGCATTAGGGACATCTTATTAAAATTTTAGTCAAAGGTTTAGTTATTCTTTAACAATAGAAAAACTATAGTCATAATGACAAAACCTAACCAGAACCATAACAATAGGTACAGTAGATTTCAGCCAGTTCAAAATAGGCACCGTCATCCTTTCATTGTCTGGATAAGCAAGCATTCCAGAGGCTAGACCCTATTTATCAGAATGGAATGGCATAACCTTAAATAATGGAAATATCCCTTTAATCAAAAAAACGGTATCACAGCAGGAAAGACTTAAAGAAATGTGAAACTTCACCACCAAAAACAATGCACTCAGCGGATCATGGTTCAGTCATCATCTGGATCATTCATGATTAAAAGTTCACTGTCTGACTTAGGCCCCCTGCACACGAACGTGTGCACCCTGTGGTCGTGCTGCGGGCCGCAATGCACGAACACAGTCCGTTGGGCAGCCGCAGCGGATCGCGGACCCATTCACTTGAATAGGTCCACGATCCGGCCTTTCCGCAAAAAGATAGGACATGTTCTATCTTTTTGCGGAACGGAAGTACGGAACGAAACCCCACGGAAGCACCCGTGTATTGCGGATCCACTAGCGTGGTATTAGCAGGAGGTGCTCAAACCCACATGCAGCAAAAATGCATACGGTGGAGGATGCAGGATTGTGCAGGATTTGCTCCCCTATATATATGCACGACTGCATGTGGGTTTGAGCACCTCCTGCTAATACCACGCTAGTCTTTTCAGTTTGTATATATAGAGATGCCTGGAGGTGTATAAACTCCAATTTAAATGTGCCTGTTTTCCATCTACAGGCCACATTTAGGTGCACCTGTGAGGCCTGGGACATATCAGCCAGTCTTGAGTGGGACTCGCAGACTCCTCCCTCCTCCCATTGCAAGCATGGATAAATGCTGGAGGTAACTGGTGAGTTGTTTGTGAGTCGGCCTCATGCTCCTGTAATTTGCCCACTGGCTCCTGGTATTGCCCATACGGCTCAGTTAGGAGAGTGTTAGGTCCCGGGCTACTTGAGAAACCTTGGCGTGGTGCCCGGGCTTAGACATGTTCTACACCGTAGGACATGTTGACTAATCTCTCAATTTTAAGATCAGTTTGAGGGTTTAGTAAGACTGCAGAGTGCACCTGTCTTTGCTATTATTTTGTTATATTGTTATATTGATTATGGCATCCACACAATTGTTACCTTGTGTAGGATGTCTATTGTGGTACTTGTGGTTCGCTGTGGGCATCCTCCACTGTATGCATTTTTGCTGGGGATCGCCATTAGCAACAGTCCACAAGTGCAGGATTTGCTCCCCTATATATATGCACGACTGCATGTGGGTTTGAGCACCTCCTGCTAATACCACACTAGTCTTTTCAGTTTGTATATGGCAGCATCGGTACCCCGCAAGTAAAGGTATTTATCTAGAATTTTAAAAAACAACGAAAGGTCCTCTTTAAGAAGCACCAACATAAGCAGTACAACAGGAATAAGCCGCTGCCATGTCAGGCTAGATTTCATGATGTACTCGGAGTCTAGATTAGTTATGAAACAGGTGCTTAGAGTACTGGTCTTTCCTGCCCAAATTTAGTCATGACCTTACAGTGGTGACCTTATAACTGACAGACCTGAATGGTATTGTATTCTCGTTGTGCAGCTATGCTGGTTTATCATTAAGAAGCACCAACATAAGCAGTACAACAGGAATAGGCCGTTGCCATGTCAGGCTAGATTTCATTATGTACTCGGAGTCTAGATTAGTTATCAAACAGGTTCTTAGAGTACTGGTTTTTCCTGCCCAAATTTAGAGTGGTGACCTTATCACTGACAGACCTGAATGGTAACCTGGAGTACTTCAGGGAAATAATATTATAGGAAATTTATTACTGCTGTCTAAGACTTCGACAGTGTACAGTCGTGGCCAAAAGTTTTGAGAATGACATAAATATTAGTTTTCACAAAGTTTGCTGCTAAACTGCTTTTAGATCTTTGTTTCAGTTGTTTCTGTGATGTAGTGAAATATAATTACACGCACTTCATACGTTTCAAAGGCTTTTATCGACAATTACATGACATTTATGCAAAGAGTCAGTATTTGCAGTGTTGGCCCTTCTTTTTCAGGACCTCTGCAATTCGACTGGGCATGCTCTCAATCAACTTCTGGGCCAATTCCTGACTGATAGCAACCCATTCTTTCATAATCACTTCTTGGAGTTTGTCAGAATTAGTGGGTTTTTGTTTGTCCACCCGCCTCTTGAGGATTGACCACAAGTTCTCAATAGGATTAAGATCTGGGGAGTTTCCAGGCCATGGACCCAAAATGTCAACGTTTTGGTCCCCGAGCCACTTAGTTATCACTTTTGCCTTATGGCACGGTGCTCCATCGTGCTGGAAAATGCATTGTTCTTCACCAAAATGTTGTTGGATTGTTGGAAGAAGTTGCTGTTGGAGGGTGTTTTGGTACCATTCTTTATTTATGGCTGTGTTTTTGGGCAAAATTGTGAGTAATCCCACTCCCTTGGATGAGAAGCAACCCCACACATGAATGGTCTCAGGATGCTTTACTGTTGGCATGACACAGGACTGATAATAGCGCTCACCTTTTCTTCTCCGGACAAGCCTTTTTCCAGATGCCCCAAACAATCGGAAAGAGGCTTCATCGGAGAATATGACTTTGCCCCAGTCCTCAGCAGTCCATTCACCATACTTTCTGCAGAAGATCAATCTGTCCCTGATGTTTTTTTTGGAGAGAAGTGGCTTCTTTGCTGGCCTTCTTGACACCAGGCCATCTTCCAAAAGTCTTTGCCTCACTGTGCGTGCAGATGCCCTCACACCTGCCTGCATCCATTCCTGAGCAAGCTCTGCACTGGTGGCACTCCGATCCCGCAGCTGAATCCTCTTTAGGAGACGATCCTGGCGCTTGCTGGACTTTCTTGGACGCCCTGAAGCCTTCTTAACAAGAATTGAACCTCTTTCCTTGAAGTTCTTGATGATCCTATAAATTGTTGATTGAGGTGCAATCTTAGTAGCCACAATATCCTTGCCTGTGAAGCCATTTTTATGCAACGCAATGATGGCTGCACGCGTTTCTTTGCAGGTCACCATGGTTAACAATGGAGGAACAATGATTTCAAGCATCACCCTCCTTTTAACATGTCAAGTCTGCCATTTTAACCCAATCAGCCTGACATAATGATCTCCAGCCTTGTGCTCGTCAACATTCTCACCTGAGTTAACAAGATGATTACTAAAATGATCTCAGCAGGTCCTTTAATGACAGCAATGAAATGCAGTGGAAAGGTTTTTTTGGGATTAAGTTAATTTTCATGGCAAAGAAGGACTATGCAATTCATCTGATCACTCTTCATAACATTCTGGAGTATATGCAAATTGCTATTATAAAAACTTAAGCAGCAACTTTTCCAATTTCCAATATTTATCTAATTCTCAAAACTTTTGGCCACGACTGTATATTTAAAGGGGTCTTACAGTAACATTAAGTTATCTCCTGTCCACAGGATAGCGGATAACTATTAGTTCTACCGCTGGGACCCCACAGATCACAAAAACGGGGCCCCGTACACCCTGCAGCCCCCTGAAATGAACGGAGTGGATCGGGAATGTGCGTTGGCGCTCCATTCATTGCTATGGGAGTTTTGGAGACAGCAGAGTACAGTACTTGGCTATCTCTGGAATTCCTCTAGAAATGAATGGAGCGGTTGAAGGTATGCCCGACTGGCTGCTCCGTTCATTTCAGGGGGCTGCAGGGGGTACAGGGCTCCTGTTTGTGTGATTGGTGGGGGTCCCAGAGGTAGGACCCCCACCAATCGAATAGTTATCAGGATAGGGGATAAACATTTAACCAGAATACCCCTTTAAGGTGCCCATACACCTTCAAAAGCTGTAATTTCGCCTACCTAGTACATGTGCAACTTTGGTTTGGCCTAGCATGTATTTACAGTGGCAAGAAAGGAGAAAGCTGCTGCCAGTCACCTCTTGTGGTGGATTATCTCATGCCAGAACAAAAGGATCTGGTGTTCAAATTCAACTTGCCCAATCCTTCTATCCCCTGACATGATACTGTATATTAGGGAAGAGTCAGGAAGCCCCCATATGAAGTCTGGTGAAGGCCCTTGGGTGAATAATGTGGCAGCAGCTGAGTTTTCAAAAAATGTTTGCATAATAGCTGTGCTTCATTGTACAATCATAACTGTGAAGAAGCAGGTCTTTTGGGGACTTTCCTAATGTCTTCCCTGTTTCAGCTGGAAGGTGACCATACGTTTGTGGGTGGGTGTGTAGGGAGGAAGGGGGCACCCAGAATTATAATTTGGTGGGGTATGCCTGAGTTGCATGCCTGTCTGCTGCATTCAGGGGTGGACTGGCCATAGAGCCTGAAGGCAAATTTCCCAGCGAGCCGATGAACAGGAGGGCCACCCAAGCCCACCTCATGGCTGACGATCTGATGCTCCCAGCATTAATGCATGCTGTCTGGCGGCCATAGGTCCCTCATAAATTCAACTGTATCGCCACCCTCAGGACAGTGATACAGTGGAATACGGCAGCAGCATTTTGTGCTGCACTGTGGTATTTTGATCTGCAAAATAGCTGTTGGAGTGGTACTTTGTGCTGCACTAAAGTATTGCTGGCTCTGCCACCTTCTCTTAATTTGGACCTGCCTACAACATGGGGACACTTTTATATTTTTTTTTCCAGGGCCACTTTAAGTTCCCAGTCCGCCCCTGTCTGTATCACAATCGCACTCTCTCCAACCTAGTGTCCTACACCAGCATACTCATTATTGTCAGGCTCTTGCTCATTCTGCACTGGTGTGCACTAACATCTGCAGGCTTTGCTGACTGGCTGCTGTGATGTGGTACTTCAGGGATGGATGGGGTGGGAAAACACAAAAAATGGTAGCACACCCACATCAGCCACACAGTTAAAAAAATATATGGCAAAAAGTCCTGATCAGACCCCTAAATAAATTCAGACTTCGGAACAAATTATTATGAAATCAAATTTGCTGTCATGACCAATTCGGCTTTGCTACATCTGTTTCATGCATGTGCATCTTTCATGGTCATTCTGTTTGGTACATGAATCTAGTCCGAGTAGTAAACAGAATGTCCATCTAAAGTGTTCATGAAGCAGATGTATTATACAATAGGGTAAATTTACTGAAGGCCGTACACCAGTTTTCTGGCATACATTTGTTTGTTCAGGTGACATTGCACCTGCAGTCACCAGTACAGGTGCTGCACCAGTATACTATGAGACTAGTGTAAAGTTACAGTACATTTACTATATTATTTGCAAATTAGGCTCAAACTAGGGAAATCTTTTATGCACCCCTCTTTCCACATCTTAAATACTGAGGGGGGTTGATAAATTCATAACAGCTAAGATTGGCATGCCATGCATACAGGTCCATCTCTGCCCCTGGCATCTGACACCCAACCTCCTCCTCCATTCACCTCATGCCCAAATAGTTTTCCATGTAGACACATTCCAGATAGCAGCTTTAGGAAAAAATGTGCACATTCAGCCCCACAGCACTTTATCATACAGTTTCTCAAAGACAGGCATGCAGATGAGAGGACGGTAGGATCTAGTCCTTCCTCGTTCCAAATGCATAGAATAGGAGGAGGAAATTTCATGGAAATGCAGCCAGCCAGAACTTGATCTGTGCATTGGGTTGACAAGTCTGATTTCATACCCTCTATGACCAGCAGGTCATTACACTGCCCAATGTTAGGGCAGTGTGAGCTCCGATGGACGAGGGTATGGTCACATGGTCTGGTTTCTGCATGCAGTTTTGAAAGCCAAAACCAGAAGTGAATTAAAAAAAGAGAAGTTGTATCAGTCCTTTATACTTTCTCACCTTTTATGATCCACTCCTGATTCTGGCTCACAAAACTGCATCAGGAAACCGCTGAATATGGGAGGAATGATCGGTACCATGGTTGTTCCTCCCTCATTCAGTTCTAATTGATTATCAGCAGCAGATCCCTGAGTACACAGAGAGAAGTGCTACCAATAATGTATCAGGGTGAAAGATGCCCGTAAGCCGATAAACGAGCATTTGCTTGGCTGATTGAATATATGGGCCAATTATCGGGAAAAAGCATTCCTATGAACGCTTGTTCCAGATATTTGGCCTGAAAATCGTGCAGTCTAATAGGGCTGAAATTCATCACTTGGTTCCCTGCTGGGGCTAAATGGGCTTTTAGAGGCTCAGGTGTCAACTGGTAGGGGCAACTCCTTACTAATTAGTGGTGGCAGCGGCGCATTCACTTTAAACCCCTCTTTGCCCCGATACACATTAGCCAACCATTGGCACACAACAATCTAATGAGTGCGGGCGGCTTTTAGACAATCTATTGTTGCTGGATGATACGTGTAAGTTTATACCACTATTCATTGATTTACATTGTGATAGAATTTTCTGCCACAATTTTGGCACACATTGTTGCATCCTAAACCACTTCCCCTTTCCCACTAATCCAAGCCCTTCGGACAAGCAGAAAAAAAGAGTCTGAAACACTTAATGTGGTGCGAATCATGTACACCAGTTTTTTCGTGCACATTGCGCCTGAATTTAAACATTTTGATTAGTAAATCTCCTCCAGTGAACTGTCTAATATATATTGAGATATTATCAATAATAATAATAAAAGGGTTTTCCAGGTGGCCTATCCTTAGAATAGCCATCAATATCCAATCTGCTGTTTGAAGGGGCTGTGGTGCAAGTGCTTCCTCATTGGTTTTGTTTAAAGTATTGTGTTGATTTTTATTTGGTTTTCATATGCAAGGCAACTTGTCGTGTACATGTGACGTTTCGGTCCTATCCAGACCGTTTTTAAACACTGAATAACAGATACAAAAATACATGTAAATAACAGAACATTACAGAAAACAAAAATTATACAACAACTGTCTGTGATATTATCGCTACATTTAGGATGGTCATTGAGAATCAAAAGAGTACATCCATAACATATTGAGTGGAACAGAGAGTACAAGCAAGCACTGCTAGGGTAGAGTCTATTCAGTAAGTATTCAGACCCCCTCTTGGGGCTTGTAGTGTCATATGGGTCCTATGTTTTATCAATGAACAATTGTATGAACGACACTAGCAACATTGGAGCAATATATACAAAATTGGAGCAATATACACGTAAATAGCAGTCTGCAGATGGAAGATAGACCAAGACGTATGGGTCTATGTGTGAGTGTAAACGCAGACATTATCTATGGACTGATCCTTGTCTGATGTATAAAGACGGTCTAGATAAGTACAGGTAAAAGGAAAAAGTGCATACAACAATATATCATAAACCCAGGTTAAGGAAGGCAATTTGTAAAATAAACAACTGTAGGTTAGATTGTAGTCTGCTGGGTCCCCTTAGTAGTAAAATGAGAGAGTAGGGAACTCACCTAGTTGCTGTTGTAGCATGGAAACAATAGCAACTAGGTGAGTTCCTACTCTATCATTTAGAGTGACCTCTAGTTTCAAACCCTCACAGCCCTTAGAGGTGATGGTTCATAAAGTGAGGTAGCACCCTCATATCTGCAATTACCGTATTTAAAAGCTAAATAGAAACAATAAGCCAATGTTCAACCTACGCAGTACTTTTAGTCCGGCTGCCTCTCGCCGTGCGCTGCCGTCGGAGCTTCGCCCCCGCCCCCATTATAATGGGGACGGAGCGCCATCCCGGGGGCACACGTGAACTAGCGGCAGGATGGATCTGACAGGCTGTTCACCCACCGGAACAGCCTGCTGGACTCCCCTGCCGCTAGTGTGAAAGTACCCTAATAATATCAATACTAGAAGAGAAATAATTTAAAAATGATTCACAATAGTAATAATGCTACATGAGATAAATGCATAACCTTCAGTACAACGTTCATTCTGCACATTTAGTTGGTATTGTATTTTGGATTCAGATACTCTTTTCACTCTAATATTCTGTTTTAGCTGTATTGCTAAGAAATGCTGTAAACACATAAAAGTATGTGTGTATACAACAAAGAGTATATAAAAGTATATTGGCTGTCCTACAAAATCTACGGCAAATGTAAAAGAAAAAAAATGCACTAAAGTCTATAAACATCTTTGGAAACATTTTAATTAGTGATTTATGTGTATTTTGGGCTAAAAAACTATTTTGTAATAGGTTATCATTAAAAAGTTGTACCATTTTGCTTATGCAGCTTTTATGTTTTACACTACATAATAGCTGCAGAAAGTCATTCTATGATAAATTCATCAAGGCACAGCATACACCTGTCTGTCCTGAACAATCTTCTAAACTGTTTATACCCAAACAAAAACTTTATTTGGACTGAAATCAAATAGCCAAGGATATATAATGGGATCAGTATTGTTTTTAAATTTAAAAGCCACATATTTAAAGGGTTTATCAGCTTTTGAAAATCCCCTTTTTTTATACAGTTCCCCTGCTGAAAAGCTTATCACAGGTTGTCAACTTGGTAGGACCTCCAATGATTACCTGATGGACAACCAGGGTGCAAGTGTTGAATTCTCTTGACGTGCCAGCACGAAAAAAAATGTAGCATTGTACGATTGCCATTTAACTTAATGAGCTACCCTTGTGATGCATGACATATCAGGCCATGTTATTAATAAATCTTTACTGTGGTTAAATTACTTTATATTAGGGAATTGTGGATAATTTCCCAATACACTTTTTAAAGCTACTCCAAGATGATGTGGGAGAGTACATACAGTGCAAGAACACCTTTTATTAGCACACTGCTGTGGAACCTCAAACACGGGTATGTCCTTTAGCTACAAGTCACCACAGCCAATGAATCCTACACCCTACACCCATACAAGCAATTCTTTATTAGATTCCATTCCGTTTTAGACACTGGTCTTAATAAAGGCCCTGTGCTGGTGGTGGATCCGCCAAAGTTATGAAGAGGTGCCGGCTTCTCCATAACTTCGGCACATCCAGCGCCAGTTCTAAATGTAAGACAGCTTCCGAGCTGGTACAGTTGCAGGAGCCATCATTTAGTCAGATGGGGTCCAACTGCTGCAATCTCTAAAACAAAGGGGTTGCGGAGGTCTCCAACCATCAAGCGTCTGCTCCAATCAGCTGAGTTTGGTCTTTATATCGCCCTAATGACTATAATGGGCCCCCCCTAGTGTCTCCTGAGTGAAGTAGAGAAATGGGCATGGAAGTCATAGCTATGAGTGTGAGTTGCAGAGGATGGACCCTCACTGATGAGGGATTTACAGTATATCATATCAATATGCTTGTGGTTTGGCACTGAATGAAGACAAGACCCCCTTAATAGGGGTATTTCCAGTTTGTTAAATGGGCTGTTTCACTTCAGCCAATAGCATTTATCATGTAGAGATACTAATATATGGTGATTGTCCTTATTGCTTCCTTTGCTGGCTGGATTCATATTTCCATCACATTGTACACTGCTCGTTTCCATGGTCACAACCACCCTGCAATCCATCAGTGATGGCTGTGCTTGCACACTATAGGAAAAAGTGCTGGCCTATGTGAGCTCCCACGTTCCTGGAGTCCAGCGCTGTTTCCTATAGTGTGAAAGCAGGACCACCACTGATGGATTGCAGGGTGGTTGTAACCGTGGAAACGAGCAGCGTATAATGTGATGGAAAAATGAATCAAGCCAGCAAAGGAAGCAATATGGACAATCACAATACATTAGTAAGTGGCTTGAATTAACTAAACCCTACATGATAAGTGCCACTTACTGAAGTGGGACAACCCCTTTAAGTGATAGCATATGAAGATAATATCTTTACTTCCTAACCGGTGATGGTCCAACTGCCGGTACCCCCTCCGCAGTGCTAGTCACGCCATTGCATGCTTCATTCAGCCTAAAACAAACCTTGGTATACTATATCAACGATATATAGAGAACATGAGGAAGTTTAAAAAAAAATAAGACAAATAAAGGAAAAATTTAGTATTTCCTTGTCTGGAGCAAAATTCACATAGTTTCAAGGTTAGACAGGTTTATCGCATTCTTGGATTAAGCAGAACATAAACAGTAGGTACATTTTCCCCCAAAATTCATTTCCTGGAATAATTGTAAGAGATTGTAGTGTCATATTTAGTCACTTCAGGTGAATGCCTACTTAAAAGAGAACTCCACAGAGGTCATTATCCATTATGAAATTACTCAAATACTCCTTAAAATATCGGTCCAGGAATAGAATGATATGGCAACTTTCCTTCAAAGAACAGGACCACTTTCCATAGGTTTTGTCTAGTATTGCAGCTCAGCTCCAATGAAGAGGGATAAGCTGTGGACAGGTGTGGCGCTATTTTTGAAAAATAAAAATCAGCAATGTTTTTTCTAATTTCAGAGAACCCCTTTAATGTATAGTACATTTACAATCTGTACTTGCTTACTACATTCTTCTTAGTACCTACAAACAGATACAGAAGGTCCTTAACTTTATGCTACAGGAATGGTGATCAGCACTTCTACATAAGGCCTCTGGGCCCTTTATAAGGAACAGGTCGTCGCGTGTGAGGGCCGGACAAGATGCAGGTGCATTGCGGGAAAATGCGTGATTTTTCAAAGCGAATGCAAATCGTTTTAATGCGTTTTGCACGCGAGTGAGAAAAATCGGCATGTTTGGTACCCAGACCAGAACCCGAACTTCTGAAGGACATCTGAAGGGGAAAATTTATTCGATTCACGGACGGTATAAGTATTAAGGGAACTGCGTCTCTCGGATAGGAAAAATCACGGATTGGAAAATGAAGGCGCTAAAACTAAGGCATTTATGGTTATAAGGGAAAATAATAACATTCTTAATACAGAATACTTACTAAAATGTGGCTTTAGGGGCTAAAAAATTAAATTCAATTAACTCACCTCATCCGCTTGTCCACATGGTGACCGCGATTACATCATCAAAGGTCCTTTGGCAGGTCCTGAAAGAAGAAGAAAGAAGAAGATGCCGAAAACAGGATGAGGTGAGTTAATTATAATTTTTTTATTAACCCCTAAAGCCACATTTTAGTAAGCATTCTGCATTAAGACTGCTATTATTTTCCCTTATAACCATGTTATAAGGGAAAGTAAAAAAATACACAGAACACCTAACCCAAACCCGAACTTCAGTGAATAAGTCCGGGTTCAGGTCTGGGTACCACAGTCAGTTTTTTATCACGCGCGTGCAAAACGCATTGCACCCGCGCAATAAAAACTGAACATCGGAACGCAATCGCAGTCCAAACTGACTGCAATTGCATACCTACTGGCACGATTTTCCATGATCGCAGACGCAACACATCCGGACCTAATCCGGACATGCTCGTCTGCAAGGGGCCTAAGGGGTTAAACAAAAAACATAAGAATGATGTTAGAATGCGCTCAACCAACAGGATAAACTGGATTCTTTGACTATAGCCTTGGGGCACAAAGCTGGCCAGTGTGCAGTTACTTCTCACGAGAGGAGGTCATTTGATATCTGACAGTCTATGGCCTAAGGGTGTGGTTAGCACAATGTCCCTACATCCCACGGCAAATAGTACGGGCATGTCAGCCTGTAATCTTTATAGTATGACACAGCATGCAAAAATGTTTTATATTATAAATAGCGTTGTGCGAATCGAAGTGCATCGAAGTGGACTTCAATCCAAATTTCAGGGAAAATTAGATTCGCTGTGAAGCCGAATTTCCTCATGCCTCATAGTAACAAATCGATAATCCTTGAAATGGGGTAAAAAAATATATATATATCATACTTCCCTCATCCGCTTGAGCTCAAAGAGCCCGGTGCCGCCATCTTGATTGAAGATCCCGCAAAATCCTGTGTGCGATGACGTATGATGTCAGCCAACACAGGCCACGCAAAATTTCACGCTGGATCTTCAATCAGGATGGTGGCGGCTGGCTCTTCACGATCAAATGGCTGACGTAAGTATGATTTTATTTTATTTTTTATTACAGACCAAGGCTACTTTTACACTTGCGGCAGAGGATTCCGGCAGGCAGTTCCGGATCCGGTTTTCCAGAACACTTAGTAAGTACCGGATCTGGCATTAGTACATTCCGGCAGGTGTTCAGGATTTTTTGCCGAAGAGAAAAATGCAGCATGCTGCAGTATTTTCTCCGGCCAAAAAACCTAATAGGGACGGAACTGATGCATCCTTATGCATACTGAACGGAATGCTTTCTATTTAGAATGCATTAGGATAAAACTGATCAGTTTTTTCCGGTATTGAGCCCCTAGGACAGAACTCGGAAAAGAAAACGCTAGTGTGAAAATACCCTAAAATATTAAAGTCATATTAATATTAGTGTCCTTTCCAGCCGAGGTCACACATGAAACCCCTATCTTGCAATATACAGTACAGACCAAAAGTTTGGACACACCTTCTCATTCAAAGAGTTTTCTTTATTTTCATGACTATGAAGGCATCAAAACTATGAATTAACACATGTGGAATTATATACATAACAAACAAGTGTGAAACAACAGAAAATATGTCATATTCTAGGTTCTTCAAAGTAGCCCCCTTTTGCTTTGATTACTGCTTTGCACACTCTTGGCATTCTCTTGATGAGCTTCAAGAGGCAGTCCCCTGAAATGGTTTTCACTTCACAGGTGTGCCCTGTCAGGTTTAATAAGTGGGATTTATTGCCTTATAAATGGGGTTGGGACCATCAGTTGCGTTGAGGAGAAGTCAGGTGGATACACAGCTGATAGTCCTACTGAATAGACTGTTAGAATTTGTATTATGGCAAGAATAAAGCAGCTAAGTAAAGAAAAACGAGTGGCCATCATTACTTTAAGAAATGAAGGTCGGTCAGTCAGCCGAAAAATTGGGAAAACTTTGAAAGTAAGGGCTATTTGACCATGAAGGAGAGGGGTGCTGCGCCAGATGACCTGGCCTCCACAGTCACCGGACCTGAACCCAATCGAGATGGTTTGGGGTGAGCTGGACCGCAGAGTGAAGGCAAAGGGGCCAACAAGTGCTAAGCATCTCTGGGAACTCCTTCAAGACTGTTGGAAGACCATTTCAGGGGACTACCTCTTGAAGCTCATTAAGAGAATGCCAAGAGTGTGCAAAGCAGTAATCAAAGCAAAAGGTGGCTACTTTGAAGAACCTAGAATATGACATATTTTCAGTTGTTTCACACTTGTTTGTTATGTATATAATTCCACATGTGTTAATTCATAGTTTTGATGCCTTCATAGTCATGAAAATAAAGAAAACTCTTTGAATGAGGTGTGTCCAAACTTTTGGTCTGTACTGTACATGGAAGAAATAAGTGGACAAATCCATATTTGAGCCACGTGCTTTCTCCTGAGAACTCAGGCCATGTATGTGCTTCCATGGTATCAAAATCAAATAGATCCCAGCTAAGTAATAGGGAGCAATTAGATAACTCCATCTATCCTGCCATTACCTCCACCATGTTTAGTACGCACGTGTGCAGGGCATTCAGACAGAGTGGATGGCAGAAATATGAAATTGCTTAGGTCAGTGGTGCCCAACCTACGGCCCACGGGCCACATCCGGCCTGCAAAGCTGTGTGATCCGGCCCGCGCAGTGACGGGAGGCGGAGCTTGCGCCCAGCTGAAGAAGCAAAAGAAGGTACACTCCGGGGCGGCTGCAGTGGCGCAGTACAGAAAGCCTGGAGGCAAATCAGGGAATGAATGTGAGTAGTAAATAATTTCTGTGACTGTAGGGCGTTGTGTCTGTGGACTCTGCGGGGTGCGTTGTGTGTGTGTACTCAGCGCGTCTCTCATCGCTGTCGTTCACGTGGGTAGTTGCTTGCAGTGCAGGGCTCCTACTGTGCGGAGGGCTCACAATTCCCCATTTTGCACGAGTGCTGTGTCTGGGTGCGTGCGCTGTGATGGTCCTTGTGACGCGACTGTACTGGAGGAAGGAAGGGCTGACTCTTAATGGCGGGCACAGGCGACCACAGTGTGGTTTCAGGGGGGCTGCCCCTGTGAGTGTGGCTGGTACCTTAGTGAGGACAGTTGGGATATCCTGAAGGGCCAGTGGAGTCCATGTGGCAGGGGTCCGGCAGTACATGGCTTTGAGGGGTAAGAAGGGAACCCCTCCTTGTTGTTTGGGAAGGCCAGGACATGAGTGGTGTTCAATGCCCAGATGTGCCCCCTTCTCAGTAGTAATGCTCACATGTGCCCCCTTAACAGTAGTAATGCTCAGGCAGCGATATATAGACATCCAAGATACTTTCTATATATATGTATAATAAATATTGAATGTTATATACCAGAAAAGTCTAAGTATATAAATATACTTCCATATGAGGTGTGCACAACTAACCTACATTTTACAGTCCCAGAAAAGGTACCAAACTGAGGATGAAAACCGTATGCGCCAAAAAAGGCGACTTACCCATGGACTCCTGCCTACAGTTATTAAAAGCAAACTCTGCTAGAGATAAGGATGAGGACCAGTCCTTCTGGTTCTCAGCCCCAAAACGCCTCAAGTAGGTCTCCAGGTTTTGGTTAGTACGCTCTGTCTGCCCATTCGACTGTGGATGAAAAGCCGAACAGAACGAAAGTTGAACACCAAGACCAGAGCAAAACGCCCTCCAAAACCTGGAAACAAACTGCGTGCCCCTATCAGAAACCACTTCCGAGGAAATGCTATGTAATTTCACGATGTTATCAACAAAAACCTGAGCAAGAGTCTTAGCATTGGGCAGACTAGCTAATGATACAAAGTGAGCCATTTTACTAAAACGGTCCACAACCTCCAAAATCACAGTTTTCCCGGAGGAACTCGGCAGATCAGTAATAAAGCCCATAGACAAGGACGAGATGGAATAGACAAAGGAAGAAGTGAACCAGACGGTCAAGTGTGAGCAACTTTTGACTGTGCACAGGTCTCACAAGCTGCTACGTAATCCTCAACACTCTTACGTAACCCAGGTCACCAGAACCTCCGAGAAATAAGATCAAAGGTGGACTTGCCACCAGGATGTCCAGCAAGGACAGTATCGTGATGTTCCTTGAATACCTTGTATCGCAGTCCAGCAGGAACAAACAACCTCCCTGGGGGACAAGAATCAGGAGCCCCCTCCTGGGATCCCAACACCTCCATCTCCAACTCGGGGTACAGAGTGGAGACCACCGCCCCATCAGCCAAAATTGGAGCATGATTCTCTGAATCACTTCCCCCAGGAAAACTACGAGACAATGCATCTGCCTTGACGTTTTTAACCCCCGGGCGAAAAGTAACCACATAAATGAACCTAGTAAAGAACAGTGACCATCTAGCCTGTCTAGGATTCAGACGCTTGGCGGATTGCAGGTAAGCCAAATTCTTATGATCAGTATATACCGTAACGGGATGAGACGCCCCTTCCAACCAGTGACGCCATTCCTCAAAGGCCAATTTGATGGCCAGCAATTCCCTATCTCCTACATCATAATTACTCTCGGCGACCGAGAGCTTCTTGGAAGAAAAAGCACACGGACACCATTTGCCAGGAGATGAACCCTGCGACAACACTGCTCCAACCCCCACCTCTGAAGCATCCACCTCCACCACGAATGGCTGAGACACATTGGGCTGCATCAGAATGAGAGCAGACGCAAAACATTCCTTAATAGCCGAAAATGCCTGCAATGCCTCTTCCGACCAGACAGAGAAGCCAACGCCTTTCCTAGTCATATCGGTCAGAGGTTTTACAATGGTAGAGTAGTTCAAGATAAATTTTCTATAATAATTGGTAAACCCCAAAAACCACATCAAAGCTTTCTGATTCTCTGGTCGGTCCCATTCCAGAACCGCCCAGACCTTTTTGGGGTCCATACGAAAACAAGAGTCAGAAAGCAGATATCCCAGAAATGGAAGCTCCTGAACAGAAAACACACATTTCTCCAATTTAGCATATCATTTATTCTCCCGAAGGATCGACAAAACCTGTCTCACATGATCCTGATGGGTCTTTAGATCAGGAGAGTAAATTAGTATGTCATCCAAGTAAATTAAAATGGATCTTCCCACAAAATGATGGAAAATGTCATTGACAAATCGCTGAAACACCACTGGCGCGTTAGTTAACCCAAAAGGCATAACCAGATTCTCGAAATGACCCTCGTGCGTGTTGAAGGCCGTTTTCCACTCATCCCCCTCCTTGATCCCCTCTTAAATCTAACTTGGAGAACACCTTGGCTCCAACAATTTGATCAAAAAGGTCAGAAATCAAAGGAAGGGGATACGGATCATGGACCGTAATGAGGTTCAATTCCCGTAAATCCAAACAAGGTCTAAGCCAGTGATGCCCAACCTACGGCCTAGGTCTAAGCCGTGTCATGCGGCCCACGCGGTGACCGGACTTTATCAGCGCAGGGCGCCGCCCACCTCCTAGCTAATTTATTCACTGCACTTGGCTCTGTGAAATTGAAGAGAAGCGCGCATCGAAGTGCGCATGCACCGTCTTCCTGGCCTCTTCCAGTGCGCCTGTGCCAGATTACGGTGCTTCTCTTCAATTTCACAGAGGCAAGAGCAGTGAATAAATTAGCTAGGAAGCGGCTCTGGGTGGGGGGGATATCTGTGGAGGACACTGGGGGGGGGGGATATCTGTGGAGGACACTGAAGAGGGGGATCTGTGGAGGACACTGAAGGGGGGATATCTGTGGAGGACACTGAAGGGGGGGATATCTGTGGAGGACACTGAAGAGGGGGATCTGTGGAGGACGCTGAAGGGGAGGATCTGTGGAGGACACTGAAGGGGGGATCTGTGGAGGACACTGAACGGGGGATCTGTGGAGGACACTGAAGGGGGGGATCTGTGGAGGTCACTGAAGGGGGGGGATCTGTGGAGGACACTGAAGGGGGGGATCTGTGGAGGACACTGAAGGGGGGGATCTGTGGAGGACACTGAAGGGGGGATCTGTGGAGGACACTGAAGGGGGGGATCTGTGGAGAACAATGAAGGGGGGGGATCTGTGGAGGACACTGAAGGGGGGGGATTTTTTTGCTATGGGGCCGAGTCATTTCTAGCTACGCCCCTGATTGTTAAGATTGGGCGGGCACTGGAGCGATAGAGCGCCCTGCTGTAGGAGAAGCCGGCGGGAGATGAAAGGAGGAGGGGCCAGCTCCTGGTGGTGTCGGGCACACGGCGCAAGCATGGTGGTGGAGGATCTGACTGAAGCCTAAAGACCAGACATCAAGATAGACCTGCAGAAGAAGGTGACAGCGCAGTATGTGATGTATACATGTGTGCAATGTATGTAGTGCAGTGTGTGATCATCACATACTGCACTACATACATTACACACATGTATACATCACATGCCCCCTCACATTAATAATGCCAAGATATGTGCCCTCTTCACAGACTTAATGCTCACACATGCCCCCTCACAGTAGTTATGCCCAGATATGTGCCCCCTCACAGTAGTTATGCCCAGATATGTGCCCCCTCACAGTAGTTATGCCCAGATATGTGCCCTCTTCACCGTAGTTATGCCCTGATATGTGCCCCTCACAGTAGTTATGCCCTGATATGTGCCCTCTTCACAGTAGTTATGCCCTGATATGTGCCCTCCTCACAGTAGTTATGCCCTGATATGTGCCCCCTCACAGTAGTTATGCCCAGATATGTGCCCCTCACAGTAGTTATGCCAGATATGTGCCCTCTTCACAGTAGTAATGCTCACTCATGCCCCCTCACAGTAGTTATGCCCTGATATGTACCCTCCTCACAGCTCACAGTAGTTATACCCTGATATGTGCCCTCCTCACAGTAGTTATACCCTGATATATGCCCTCCTCACAGTAGTTATGCCCAGATATGTGTCCCCTCACAGTAGTTATGCCAGATATGTGCCCTCTTCACAGTAGTAATGCTCACACGTGCCCCCTCATAGCGTTTGCATTTCTTTCTGGCAAAGCTACCTGGTTCCGGCTCGCAAAATTTATACCAAGTCTAGTGCGGCCCTCAGACGAAAAATGGTTGGGCACCACTGGTCTAAGCAATCCATTTTTTTTCTTTACAAAGAATAAACCAACTGCAACCGGAGACTTAGAAGGCCTAATATGACCATTTGCCAAACTCTCAGCAATATACTTCCGCATGACCTCTCTTTCAGGTTGAGAAAGATTGTATAGCTGAGACTTTTGCAACTTAGCCCCTGGGATGAGATTAACCGGACAATCATATTCACGATGAGGAAGCAACTCCTGAGCCCCACCCTCCGAAAAGACATCCGCAAAATCTGTGAGATACTGAGGTATAACCGTAGTAGACACCCCTGAGATAGATGAACCAAGACAATTGTCCGAACAAAATTCACTCCAACCAATGATCTGCCTTGCCTGCCAATCTATAGTAGGGTTATGTTTCATCAACCACGGTAAACCTAAGACCACAGGAGCGGGCAAGTCCTTCATGACAAAACAAGAAATGATCTCAACATGTGAATCACCCACCCTTAACTGAATACCATGAGCAATATGAGTGAGACTCCTTTGAGAAAGAGGGGAAGAATCGATTGCGAATACCGGAATCTCTCTTTCTAAAGTGCAAGTACTTAAGCCCAGATTTAGAGTCTAGCGCCACCATAGCTGGAAGGAGAAAACGAGAATTGCAAGGAGATTGCATACCTGCTTGCTCCGACACCCCATTCACACTACCAAGAGTCAGGGATGTTTTTTTTTTCTTTATGTAAACCTCTTTGTGGTTCTTTATTATCAACTTGCAGTTTAACAAAAGGACAAGCATAAACAAAATGACCACTTTCTCCACAGTAATAACATAGCTTATGCAACCTCCTAAATTTCCTATTACCAGAACAGAAAGAAACCTGACCCAGCTGCATGGGTTTCTCCCCTACCCCAGAATTACATGTCATATTATCCTGGGGAACCGTTGAGACAAAACCACTCCCAGAAGGGATCCCTCGTGCGGAAGGAACCTTACGCCTCTCTCTAATGCGTCTATCTAACCGTACTGCTAAAGACATAGCTTTCTCCAACGTATCCGGATACTCATGAAAAGCGAGGGCATCTTTCAATCTCTCAGACAAGCCCTGACAAAACTGACTACGTAGTGCGGGGTCATTCCACTCAGACTCCGTAGCCCATCTCCTAAGCTCAAAGCAGTACGCCTCTGCAGTACGTTCTCCTTGAAATAAATTACGCAACTTAGCTTCTGCCATCGAGACCCGATCTGGGTCATCATAAATTAACCCAAGGCTTTAAAAAATTCATCCATCGACTGGAGGGCCAGAGAACCGGTCGGCAGAGAAAAGGCCCAGGACTGCGCGTCCCCTTTAAGCAGGGATATGATTATCCCTACTCTCTGACTCTCGTCACCAGATGAAGACGGCCGCAGCTGAAAATACAGTTTGCATGACTCTCTAAAGCTAATAAAGTCGTGCACACCCCCTAAAAATCTATCAGGGAGAGCGACTCTAGGCTCCCCAAAAATTTGACTTCCTCCTATAGCACCTGATGCCAGAGCATTCTGACACCGTGCGACAGAATTACGCAGATCAGCAACCTCTAGGGATAATCCCTGCATGCGATCAACTAGCGCATCAATTTACTCCATCTCAGAGCAGCTGAGAAATGGCAGTCTAGGTATTGGCGGGTTATAATGTCACGCTGGGTAGGATACAAGATACAATAGTCACACAGAAAACCACAAAACAAGCGGCTAGGCCAGAAGCTGGGAATAAAGGTCACCTCTTGACAGTTCCCTAACAGCTCTCCCTGGACTTCTGTGCCCACGTTCAGACCCTAAAGGTGGGAATAAACGTGCCCCCGTGCATAAGGCTGAAGACTCCCTAAAGTACCTGAGATGGTGGAAAGGGGGAAAGAGGCAGCCTGCTTCTTCAGGTCCCGGAGGAGGCAGGTGTCTCTCTAACAGCCTAGACAGAACACAAAAAGGAAACCAAAACCAACTTATCTTTGTAGCAGAGCAGAAACAGCAAATCCACCTTTCCTCAGAGCAAGATAGAAGCTATAACCCGCACAGGACACTGGGAAGGGGCGTGATTTAAACTCACACAAACGACCCCAACCAGTGCACCTGAAGGGAGGCGGATACAGCTCAACTCCAAACCCAAAACAAACAAAAAAAACTACACACGTGCTGCTAACCTGGCAGACCTCCACACATAACCTGAGCAGGGCATGACACCTATCCCACTCAGCCAATCGGTGGCCACAGCTGTGTCATGTGTCAGGCCAGTGATTGGCTCAGCAGGAAATCACTGGCCTGACACGTGACACAGCTGCAGCCACTGATTGGCTGAGTGGAAAAAGTCCTTAACAACTTGTCGGGAGCCCAGAGAGAAGATACCAGGACCAGACCAGCGATGTGCAAGTCATTTCACCGCTTCCTGGTCCTCTGGTGCTCAGCGGCCGTTTTTAACATACTTTAGGGCGGCCTGGGGGGCAATTGCCTCCCTGCCCCCCATCCCAGCCCGCCCCTGATTGTCCATATTTATTCCTTTGCTGACTTGATTTATTTTTCCATCACATTATACACTGCTTGTTTCCAGGGATTACAGCCACCGCTGCAGCGCAAATATGAGGTCGCCTGGATGGGAGCTGCTGCGCATTTGTGCCTATGCACAGTCCCATCCACCCGGCCACCAGAGAGGCTGACGCTTGTTCCTATAGTGTGCAACCACGACCACTGCTGGATTACAGGGTGGTTATATCCCCTGGATATGAGCAGTGCATAATGCGATGGAAAAATAAGTCCAGCCAGCAAAGGAGGCAATATGGACAATCACAATACATTAGTAAGTGCCTGGTATCAACATGATATAAATGCCGTTTGCTGAAGTTAAACAACCCCTTTAACCCCTTAAGGACATAGGACGTACCGGTACGCCCTATTTCCCGAGTCCTTAAGGACCAAGGACGTACCGGTACGTCCTGACTTAAAATCTGTATTCCGGCGCCCCAGGGGTTAATCGGAACGGGATTTCGGCTGAAATCATTCAGCCGGCATCCCGTAACAATGCAGGGGGGGGTCATTTGACCCCCCCGTATCGGCGAACGCAGCAAACCGCAGGTCAATTCAGACCTGCGGTTTGCTGCGCTTTTTGCAGTTTCTGATCCCCGCGGGCCCTGACCGCAGGGATCAGAAACTTTAGAGTGGCTAAAATCTATATTTTTCACCCCCCCTGCACCCCTGCACGATTTTATGCCGGCAGGTGGTGCGGGGGGGGTGTCGCAGGCGGTGGGGGCGTTGCGGGAGGCGGGCGGTGCGGCAGGCGGGATCGCGATCCCCCGCCCGCCTCCCCATGAACGATCGCTGGCTTCTAGTGGGTTATACCAGGGTGCCAGCACATTGCTGGCACCCTGGTATAAACGGCTGACATCTGTGCAGATGTCAGCCGTTTAACCCTTTCCATACCGCGGTCCGTACGGACCGCTGTATGGAAAAAGTTAACTGTCATCGGTCAGGGAGCTCCCTCCCTCTCCATCGGGGGGCTGCTGTGCCTTTGCAGCCCCCCAATGGAGAGGGAGAGAGCCCCCCGACAGCCCCCAGAGAGCCCCCCTCAGCTCGTGCTTACCCTTCCCCGTCTGCGAAGTTCTGAGCAGACGGGGAAGGTTCCCATGGCAACAGGACGCCTGCTCAGGCGTCCTGCTGTCCATGGTGCTGAACAGATCTGTGCTAAAAGCATAGATCTGTTCAGTGTAAGTAAAATACAGTACAGAACAATATATATTGTACTGTACTGTATTATACAGACATCAGACCCACTGGATCTTCAAGAACCAAGTGGGTCTGGGTCACAAAAATGTAAAAAGAAGTGAAAAAAGTTAAGATAAAAAAAAAAACATTTATCACTGAATAAAAATTAAAAAAATAAAATACACTACACATATTAGGTATCGCCGCGTCCGTAACGACCTGATCTATAAAACGGTCATGTTACTTTCCCCGCACGGTGAACGCCATAAAAATAAAAAAATAAAAACTATGAGAAAATTTAAATTTTGCCCACCTTACTTCCCAAAAAAGGTAATAAAAGTGATCAAAAAAGTTGCATGTACGCCAAAATAGTACCAATCAAACCGTCATCTCATCCCGCAAAAAATTAGACCCTACCCAAGATAATCGCCCAAAAACTGAAAAAACTATGGCTCTTAGACTATGGAAACACTAAAACATGATTTTATTTGTTTCAAAAATGAAATCATTGTGTAAAACTTACATAAATAAAAAAAAAAGTATACATATTAGGTATCGCCGCGTCCGTATCGACCGGCTCTATAAAAATATCACATGACCTAACCCCTCAAAAAGTCATATGCACCCCAAAATAGTGCCAATCAAACCGTCATCTCATCCCGCAAAAAATGAGACCCTACTCAAGATAATCGCCCAAAAACTGAAAAAACTATGGCTCTTAGACTATGGAGACACTAAAACATTTTTTTGGTTTTAAAAATGAAGTTATTGTATAAAACTTACATAAATAAAAAAAATAGTATACATATTAGGTATCGCCGCGTCCGTGACAACCTGCTCTAAAAAATTACCACATGATAAAACCTGTCAGATGAATGTTGTAAATAACAAAAAAAAAAAAAGTGCCAAAAAAGCTATTTCTTGTTACCTTGCTGCACAAAAAGTGTAATATAGAGCAACCAAAAATCATATGTACCCTAAACTAGTACCAACAAAACTGCCACCCTATCCCGTAGTTTCTAAAATGGAGTCACTTTTTTGGAGTTTCTACTCTAGGGGTGCATCAGGGGGGCTTCAAATGGGACATGGTGTCAAAAAACCAGTCCAGCAAAATCTGCCTTCCAAAAACCGTATGGCATTCCTTTCCTTCTGCGCCCTGCCGTGTGCCCGTACAGCGGTTTACGACCACATATGGGGTGTTTCTGTAAACTACAGAATAAGGGCCATAAATAATGAGTTTTGTTTGGCTGTTAACCCTTGCTTTGTAACTGGAAAAAAAATATTAAAATGGAAAATCTGCCAAAAATGTAAAATTTTGAAATTGTGTCTCTATTTTCCATTAAATCTTGTGCAACACCTAAAGGGTTAACAAAGTTTGTAAAATCAGTTTTGAATAGCTTGAGGGGTGTAGTTTCTTAGATGGGGTCACTTTTATGGAGTTTCTACTCTAGGGGTGCATCAGGGGGGCTTCAAATGGGACATGGTGTCAAAAAAACCAGTCCAGCAAAATCTGCCTTCCAAAAACCGTATGGCATTCCTTTCCTTCTGCGCCCTGCCGTGTGCCTGTACAGCTGTTTACGACCACATATGGGGTGTTTCTGTAAACTACAGAATCAGGGCCATAAATAATGAGTTTTGTTTGGCTGTTAACCCTTGCTTTGTAACTGGAAAAAAAATATTAAAATGGAAAATCTGCCAAAAATTTGAAATTTTGAAATTGTGTCTCTATTTTCCATTAAATCTTGTGCAACACCTAAAGGGTTAACAACGTTTGTAAAATCAGTTTTGAATACCTTGAAGGGTGTAGTTTCTTAGATGGGGTCACTTTTATGGAGTTTCTACTCTAGGGGTGCATCAGGGGGGCTTCAAATGGGACATGGTGTCAAAAAAACAGTCCAGCAAAATCAGCCTTCCAAAAACCAAACGGCGCACCTTTCACTCTACGCCCCGCTGTGTGGCCATACAGTAGTTTACGGCCACATATGGGGTGTTTCTGTAAACAGCAGAGTCAGGGCAATAAAGATACAGTCTTGTTTGGCTGTTAACCCTTGCTCTGTTAGTGGAAAAAATGGGTTAAAATTGAAAATTAGGCAAAAAAATGAAATTCTCAAATTTCATCCCCATTTGCCAATAACTCTTGTGCAACACCTAAAGGGTTAACGACGTATGTAAAATCAGTTTTGAATACCTTGAGGGGTGTAGTTTCTTAGATGGGGTCACTTTTAGGGAGTTTCTCCTCTAGGGGTGCATCAGGGGGCTTCAAATGGGACATGGTGTCAAAAAACCAGTCCATAAAAACCAGCCTTCCAAAAACCATACGGCGCACCTTTCACTCTACGCCCCGCTGTGTGGCCGTACAGTAGTTTACGGCCACATATTGGGTGTTTCTGTAAACGGCAGAGTCAGGGCAATAAAGATACAATCTTGTTTGGCTGTTAACCCTTGCTTTGTTAGTGGAAAAAATGGGTTAAAATTAAAAATTTGACAAAAAAGTGAAATTCTCAAATTTCCTCCCCATTTGCCAATAACTCTTGTGCAACACCTAAAGGGTTAACAATGTATGCAAAATCAGTTTTGAATACCTTGAGGGGTGTAGTTTCTTAGATGGGGTCATTTTTGGGTGGTTTCTATTATGTAAGCCTCGCAAAGTGACTTCAGACCTGAACTGGTCCCTAAAAATTGAGTTTTTGTAAATTTCTGAAAAATTTCAAGATTTGCTTCTAAACTTCTAAGCCTTGTAACATCCCCAAAAAATAAAATATCATTCCCAAAACAATTCAAACATGAAGTAGACATATGGGGAATGTAAAGTCATCACAATTTTTGGGGGTATTACTATGTATTACAGAAGTAGAGGAAACCAAAACTTTAAAATTTGCACATTTTTCCAAATTTTTGGTAAATTAGGTATTTTTTTGTGCAAAAAAAATAATTTTTTTGACTTCATTTTACCAGTGTCATGAAGTACAATATGTGACGAAAAAACAATCTCAGAACGGCCTGGATAAGTCAAAGCGTTTTAAAGTTATCAGCACTTAAAGTGACACTGGTCAGATTTGCAAAAAATGGCCTGGTCCTTAAGGTGAAAATGAGCCCGGTCCTTAAAGGGTTAAGACCACCATTAAATATTTTTTTCAACATCAGAAACTTTAGTTAAAAAATATATATATTTCAAGTGTTTTTCATGGTTCTTTGGAATTTCATGAAAGATGCAATGAAATGCTACATGTGAACAAAAGTGTAACCCAACAAGGGACCGGAAGCACCTAAGTCCTTTGTGCCTAAAACATTGCCTCAAGTAGAAAGGCTGTGAAAGATGTTTTACCAAGCAGTACCTACCTGTTCTTCCAGAGGAAAACTCCTCAGATCCTGTTTTCAGAGATTTACTTTTAAAGGAATCTTGATCCTGCCTACCACTTCCAATATTGCAATCTTCCAGATTAGGGTACTGTGGCGAAAATAACCTCACCACTGGGTTTTGGAGGGGCCTGTTTGCCAGCCTCTTGCCTCAGGATTATGGCCCATACTAACTTTGAAGGAGAAGACAAACCGGCCGCACAGCTTAAATCTGTGGAACTATTTTGGCCAGGAAAGCCATGCTTGCGGCCTGCCAAATGTGACTTCCATGGAATTCGGGAACCCCTGCTCGGATCTGGGTGATTTTTAGATATGTTGTTCACCCAGATCAGAGCTATCCATGGATGTATACATTATGGGGATATGTGGGGTTTTGAGGTGTTTTCTGTGTTTTGGGAAAAATGTGTGTTTTCTGTCTGTGAGTGATTAAGTTAGCCCATTATGTTTGGTAATTGTATCACAGGCAGAGCCCAATGTGTTTTGGTAATTGTATTTTGTTGATTGCGTCAAAGACAATGCCAGTGTGTTTGTTAATTGCGTCACAGACAATGTCATTGTGTTTGTTGAATAGGGTTAGATTTGTGTTTAACCTGTACAGGATTGGCTCCTATGTCATGTCCTCAGTATGTCATGTGTATATAAGTCAATGCTGTGTGTTCAATAAAGAGTTCCTGTTTTACATTCAACATAGAGCCTCGTCTCATGTGTGTGGGGATTGCTATACGCTATATACTCCCCTGGCTATTACTCCTAGCTCTTGTAAGAGCTGTTCCTGTTCCTGGTTCCTGTGGTGGTTTTGGTGTAGAGCGGAGTGCTTAGAGTCCTCGGGAGGCACTGGGAGCATCCATCAACAGAGGTACGCAGTCGGGGTGTCAGGAGATCCTTTACATTGGTGGCAAGCGGCGGGATCGTTCCCACAGCCAGAAGGACAGCTACAGGAGACACCATTCCATTGATTTTACAATTTGAGGGCAACGCAAGTCCTAGTACAGTGACCCTGACAGCACCAGAATGGAAACAGCAGTGGAGTACGATGAGGGTGTCATGGATGACCGAGATACAGCCCGCAAAGGCATCTGGTACCAGGCACTGGGTATTGTGGAGTATCTGCGGGACGAGAGACTCCCCATGGAAGACCAGCGGTTGCAGAAGCGAGTAGCCCTGCGGATGCCCTTCCTGGGAGAGCAGCCCCGGGAGGAATGGGTAAAGATATTGGAACACCTAGCATGGCAGGAGCTGTGGCTGGAAGATGCCTACCAGGCGCTCTGGTGGTATGGGGCACAGTACCTACCCAGGACAGCTGAGCATGACAGGCCAGAGGGAGAGGAATTTGATGGTCCTGGCCTGTTATGGGAGACTTTTTCAGAGCTGGAGTTTGGGAGCCCTACACAAGCCCGGTTCAGGGACCTCTTTGAGTGGCGGGAGAGCAGGTATGACTGGGAGGACACTCATGAGATTGAGCAGGACCTGGTCCACCTGGTGACCCGGGAGATGAAGCTGGAACAGGACTACCAGCAGCTGTTCCACTCCAGCGAGAGGGCTCAGCGAGAGAGCAGAGTGTCAGACCCAGGTCCAGAGCCCTTCAGCTGGGAGGATATTGTGGAGCTTTACTGGGAAGACCCGACTGAAGTATCCCCTGCTTCAGTACCAGCTACAGAGGTAGGGGACCTCATAGACTGGTCCTGGGGAAAACCCCATATGGCAGGTGGAGATGGGACCGAGATCTCTCCACCGGCCCTACAGGGATGCTGGGCAGTCGGCCCAGATCCCCAACGGCAGCCGGAGTTTCAGGGAGTAGGGACAGTCGGTCCTGCTCCCCAGCGGCAGTATGTTTTGCAGGGAGAAGAGAGCATCGTCTCCATTTCCCAGCGGCAGGCTGAGTTACAGGGGGCAGAGACTGTCGGTCCTGTCCCCCAGCGGCAATGTGATTTATTGGGAATTGGGAGCCCAGTCTCCATTCCCCAGCGGCAGGCTGAGTTACAGGGGGCAGAGACAGTCGGTCCTGTCCCCCAGCGGCAGAGTGTCCAGCAGGGAATAGAGAGCCCAGTCTCCTTTCCCCAGCAGCAGGACCCTGTATTGGGAGCGGAGACGGTCGGTCGCCCTCCCCAGCGGCTGGAAGTATGTATGGGAGAGGAGCTTGTTACCCCCTCTCCCCAGCAGCAGCTTAACGCACCAGGTGGAGGCAGTAAGCCCCACAACAGTGCAGATGGGACCGTGGTCTCTGCACTTACAGCACAGGGGGTAGGGACAGTCGGTCCTGTCCCCCAGCAACAGGGCTGTTTAGCCAAAGGGGAGACAGTCGGTCTCCCCCTCCAACAACTAGGCTCCAACCAGGCTTCTTACGTGGTAGCGCTGGCACCAAGGCAGAGTACCGCTGATCCCTGCCCACAAAGCAACCTCCACTCCAAGCCAGGGAGCAACACAGAGACCGGGAGTACGAGTTACCAACATAACCTTGGTGGACTCACTGGACAGAGACAGGCTACCAAATTCAACAGGTCCAGTATTTGGTTGTGGGTGGACTGCCAGACTAACTCAGGTACCGACTGGCGTGAGGTCAGGTATCTGGTTAGTCTTCCCTGGGAGGGGGAGATGTGTGGCGAAAATAACCTCGCCACTGGGTTTTGGAGGGGCCTGTTTGCCAGCCTCTTGCCTCAGGATTATGGCCCATACTAACTTTGAAGGAGAAGACAAACCGGCCGCACAGCTTAAATCTGTGGAACTGTTTTGGGCAGGAAAGCCATGCTTGCGGCCGGCCAAATGTGACTTCCATGGAATTTGGGAACCTCTGCTCTGATCTGGGTGATTTTTAGATATGTTGTTCACCCAGATCAGAGCTATCTATGGATGTATACATTATGGGGATATGTGGGGTTTTGAGGTGTTTTCTGTGTTTTGGGAAAAATGTGTGTTTTCTGTCTGTGAGTGATTAAGTTAGCCCATTATCTTTGGTAATTGTATCACAAGCAGAGCCCAATGTGTTTTGGTAATTGTATTTTGTTGATTGCGTCAAAGACAATGCTGTGTGTTCAATAAAGAGTTCCTGTTTTACATTCAACATAGAGCTATATACGTATACGCTATATACTCCCCTGGCTATTACTCCTAGCTCTTGTAAGAGCTGTTCCTGTTCCTGGTTCCTGTGGTGGTTTTGGTGTAGAGCAGAGTGCTTGGAGTCTCGGAAGGCACTGGGAGCATCCATCAACAGAGGTACGCAGTCGGGGTGTCAGGAGATCCTTTACAGGTACTTTCACATTATCGGCAGGGGACTCCGGCAGGCTGTTCCGAGGGGGAACAGCCTGTCGGATCCGTCCTGCCGCTAGTTCACGTGTGCCCCCGGACTGCCGCTCCGTCCCCATTATGTAGTGTAAAATATATAAGCTGCAGAAGCAAAATGGTACAACTTTTTAATGATAACCTATTACAAAATTTTAGTTTTTTAGCCCAAAATACACATAAATCAATAATAAAAATGTTTCCAAAGATGTTTATAGACTTAAGTGCATTTTTTTTCTTTTACATTTCATGGCTGTAGATTTTGTAAGGCAGCCAATATACTCTTTGTTGTATACACACATACTTTTATGTGTTTACAGCATTTCTTAGCAATACAGCTAAAACAGAATATTAGAGTGAAAAGAGTATCTGAATCCAAAATACAATGACCAGATAAATAGACAATACCAACTAAATGTGCAGAATGAAAGTTGTACTGAAGGTTATACATTTATCTCATGTACCATTATTACTATTGTGAATCATTTTTAGATGATTTCTCCTCTAGTATTGATATTATTAGGGTACTTTCACACTAGCGGCAGGGGAGTCCAGCAGGGTGTTCTGGCGGGTGAACAGCCTGTTGGATCCGTCCTGCCGCTAGTTCACGTGTGCCCCGGGACTGCCGCTCCGTCCCTATTGACTATAATGGGGGCGGGGGCGGGGGCGGAGCTCTGGCGGCAGCGCACGGCTGAGGCAGCCGGACTAAAAGTACCGCATGCAGTACTTTTAGTCCGGCTGCCTCTCGCCGCGCGCTACTGTGCTGCCGCCTGAACTCCGCCCCCGCCCCCATTATAGTCAATGGGGATGGAGCGGCAGTCCCGGGGCACACGTGAACTAGCGGCAGGACGGATCCAACAGGCTGTTCCCCCGCTGGAACAGCCTGCCGGACTCCCCTGCCGCTAGTGTGAAACTAGCCCTACAAGGCAGCTCTCCATTTGAATGTAGCTGATTTTTAGAAGTTGGATTAAAGGGGTTGTCTCACTTCAGCAAATGGCATTTATGGCCGCTTTCAGACGAGCGTATTTGCAATGTGTATATAGTCCGATTTAATGTAACGGAATCCGCTGCTAATGTTAATAAATGAAGCTATTCACATGGGCGTATAATTTCCCTCCGTATTTAAAATCTGCAGCATGTCCGAGTTTTGTGCGGATTTGTTTCCAAATACGCACATTAAAGTCTGTGCAGTGCATAAATAATATAAGAAGGAAGAAATCCGCATGGAAATCCTGAAACAATCCTGATATTATATCATCAGGATACAGAGCCAGAATATTGACGGATTTCAATACGCTCGTCTGAAAGCGGCCTATCATGTAGACCAGGGGTCAGCAACATCCGGCACTTCAGCTGTTGTGAAACTACAACTCCCAGCATGCTCCACTCACTTTTGTGGGAATTCTGAGAACAGCCAAGCAGGTGTGCATGCTGAGAGTCGTAGTTTCACAACACCTGGAGTGCCGAAGGTTGCTGACCCCTGATGTAGAGAACGTTAATACAAGGCACTTACTAATGTATTGTAATTGTACATATTGCTTCCTTTACTGGCTGGATGCATTTTTCTATCACATTATACACTGCTCGTTTCCATGGTTACGACCACCCTGCAATCCAGCAATGGTGGCCATGCTTGCACATTATAGGAAAAGGGGACAGCCTATTTGGTGGTCAGGACCGTGGGACATAGGCTGGTGCTTTTTCCTATAGTGTGCAAGCACAACCCCAACTGATGGATTGCAGAGCAGCCATAACCATAAAAACAAGTATTTTATAATGTGATGGAAAAAATAATCTAGCCAGCAAGGGAAGCAATATGCATATACATTAGTAAGTGCCTTGTATTAACTCCCTCTACATAATGGGGAAGATTTATCAAACTGGTGTAAAGTAGAACTGGCTTAGTCGCCCATAGCAACCAATCAGATTCCACCTTTCATTTTGGACAGCTCCTTTGGAAAATGAAAGGAGGAATCTGATTGGTTGCTATGGGCAACTAAGCCAGCTCTACTTTACACCAGTTTGATAAATCTCCCCAATAAATGCTATTTGCTGAAATGAGACAACCTCTGTAATGTACCGTATGTACCCAGATTTGCCACATGGATCAAAAAACGAAGATAAAATAGTAATAACAGACAATACCCATATCTATGACACGACACTCTGTACAGAGACAGCTGGAATATGACATTTATCTTGGGATAAAAGTCGGCTTTGGTTGCTGGGAGATGGTTTAAAAGAACAACCTAAAAAACACAACCCTCTACAGGTACAATATAATGGTAAAACTAAGAGAAGAGAGACAAGAAGAGAAATCTGCCTCTGAGAGCAGGTCACTTTCAGCGTCATAAAGGCAGACAAATACCCACCAAATACCCCTCCTATTTATCAATGTATTTTATTCCTTTCCCATTGACCTCAATGGGGAAAACATTCTGAAATGTACTATGCCACTTCTAAAGTATTATTTTTTTTATAAAACATTTTTATTTAGATCAGGAGGAGAATATAATACAGCAAGATGATACATCAAGTATGCAGTGCCTGTAACGTACTGCAAACATCAGTTTCATACTTAGGCCTCATGCACACCACCGTTGTTTTGGTCCGCATCCGAGCCGCAGGTTCCGTTCCGCACCATTCCGCATCTCCGGATTTGCGGACCCATTGAAGTGAATGGGTCCGCATCCGTGATGTGGAATGCACACGGAACGGTGCCCGTGTTTTGCGGATCCGCAAATGCGGTCTGCAATACGACCATGGAGCGCACACGTTCGTGTGCAATAAACCTTTGAGTGCCGTAATCTCACGCATGCGAGAGTACGCCGCATGTCAGTCCCTGCATAGTGTTCCTTCCCTATGCTGGCATCAGCCTCAGGGAACGAACTGTGCATGCGCTAGCTTGCATGCGGGCGATTACAGCGCTCTAACTGTGTGACGTCGGGGAAGCAAGGAGGAATGGACATGATTGAGCTCCTGAAACGTTGGTAACAGCCCCTTGGGCTCCTTACTAGCCTTATTTGCATATATATAAAATCATTAGTTTTTTACAGAATAAAAGCACTCAGAGTTATGGGAAATGTATATTGTGGATGTGCTAGCGGCGATCTAGCAGCGCATGTCCTCAGCTCTATAGGCTAAACCTAGCTGACTGAATGCCTCAAACCATGCCAACCGATCCTGCTCTCCCAACTTCTCTGATTGTGATTTGCAATAGGACTTTATCTGTTGAAAAGGGAGATAATGCAATGATGCCATCTGATATTTGGTTTGGAAGTCCTTCCAGGACTAGATGTCAATTTCCCATTGAAATCAATAGGAAGCTGTTTAGTAGTGTTTTGGCACTGGTACAGTACTGGTACTTTTACATAGTTGAGCCACATTATTTTGACCACTTTCTACTTTCTATGTCAGAAGTGTTTAGCTGATGAAGGAAATCCCTTGTGGTGAGCTGGCTTGGTGAGGATATAAGGAAAGCGATTAGCTGTCTGCACACATATCCCTTGTTGCTGTCATGGGTAAAAGGTGCGATATATCAGAGTTGCAAAAAGGGATGATTATTGGCTTTTGGGCCAAGGATGGCAGTATTTCTGAAACTGCGCAGTTTGTGAACTGTTCACATGCTGCTGTGGTAAAATGGCACCATTGTGAATAAGCAATATGGAAACTGGAGCACCATGTGCAGCGTACTCAAGTTGTGTGCAGTAGGTGTTTCTGGGTGATGTAGTGCAATATACACTAACCTGGTACAGCTGACTCTCTGCAAGGGCAGGTATAGGTAGAAATAGTTCGTGACGCCAGTGCCAAGTAAACGGTGGCACGCCGTTTGCGGATGCAGGAATAAATTGAGGAAACGTAGTCTTAAAACAGAACTCCAACTTTAGTAGTTTTCAAGCAGAGACAATATTGGAAACGCAGTTCCTGGGCATACAGTCGATTTTGCAATTCGGTCGATGCAGGCAATTCAGTTACAGCAAGGTGATTACAGAGTGTTGAACACAGGACTTGCAGCACAGGAGCTTGCACTCTAATTTTGTCTGATCCTGGAACATAGCATATCTTCACCAAGGCCCATTAACCTAATTCTGGCTTTATATCCTTGGCTATAGCTTTAATAAGTACCTCCTCTGTCTTTCTGAGTCCCTCTTGCTTTCCTGATCTTTGCCTCTGTCTCTCTCAGCTTCTGGAAACTTCCTCAGGCTCTTGAGCTAACATATTCCTGTTTCTGCATATGGGAATTCAGGAGGGAATCTTCTCCTGGACAGCAGGCTTCAGGCCTGGACTTGTCTCAGACATTGTCTAATCTCCAACTGTAGATTACAGACACTAGACTCCGTCTGCCTTCTACTTCCCTGTCTGGGCTTTATATAAACTAGGGCTCCCTAGCTCCCTCTATTGACTAGAAGCTGGAATGACACCCCTAGCAGGCCTGTACATGCAAGTGTCATAGTAACAGGGAAACACACAGCATTGCATTACATGACATTTTATAAAACTGACATATACCAACTTCTCCATAACTAAGGAAGGGACGACAGCACACCAAGTGACACTTTGGTAGTGACGGGTATTACAGTTCCCGTACACTACATACCCCACTGCTTTAAGCTGAGTACGACCTCGTACTCCATCATGGGTCGCCCAACTGGAATCTCTACCTGAAATAGAAAATAGAGACATGCAGGCATACATACATGTAATTCATCTGCATTTACATTTACATCAGGTCCAATTGGCAAAGGTGAAGTGTGGTGACAAGGGGCGTCGTTCTCTTCTCTCAGGATAGTGAATGGAACGGGGGCGCTGACCTGGCACAGCGTAACATTATAACCAGGATAGTCCATGACAATGAATAAGTCCATAATAGAACAGCAAAATGGATAAAACAGTATAAAAGATCTTGGAGGCTCAAAGAACAAACATGAGTCCGTACCCAGGTTATTTCTTATTAAATCACAGAGGCTCTCATTCGGTGGAGTCCATCTCTGGGCACAATACTTTTAAAAGAATAAGAATCTCAGAGGCTCAGGTTCTTTTGAGTCTGTCTCCGGGCACGGTTCCTTAGTTTGAAGTTGCACAATATAAAGACAGCAAGAAAAGTGCTGTAATACCCCTGATCAACCTGAAAAGGGGGTGAAGGGTAAAAGGTGCAACAAAGGAACAGGCACAACTTGACGTGGGGTAGCAAAAGCAGGCAGGAGGTCCTGGAAACAAACGTGGCCTTGCTGACTTTGTGATTTCAGTGGTCAACACCTACCACTGAGCCGTGGACAAACTGGCAGCCGCAACAAAGGGCCAGAAACATAGGACTCCTGTCCTGGAAGGGTTAACATCATACTTCTGCAGTGAAACAAATCAAAGGCCTAGCAGGCTGATTACAGTGGCATATCATATCCACTTGGCTCCGCTGGCAGGTATCGTCTGTAGTAGTCCTCTACAGGAGGATGTGCCCACATAACTGTATGAGGGGGCAGCTGTAGGGTAAAGGGGCCCCTAATAGGTATTGGCCCCATAGGCCTAGGGGTGAACCCTTTTGTGGACCGTGCCGGTCCTGGCATGATCACTGCAGGGTGTAACGGGCTTGGCACCGCCGCAGCAAGCGGTCCGGTGCTCTGGGTGCAGCAGTTTACGGCTATCACGGGTCCGGTCTGGGGCACTGACGGAGCGGTGGCAACAGAAGGTGGTCTACAGGTGGTGACAGGCACCCTTACCTCATCCTTCCCTGGCGGTGTCTGGATCCTGGCGGTGTATGTCTTGCGTAACTCCCGCAACTTCTCCTCCAGCCGGACGATCTGCTCACCGATGCTCTCTGCGTCAGAGTCACTGTCATCTGCTGGCGCCGCCGGCGCAGGTACAGTCACCGATGGCGCGGACTCGGCCTCTGCAGGTTCTGGCGATGCGTCTGGTCTCCGACCCATCCGGATGTTCTGAAAGGTAGCGCTAAGTCCTCTTAACTGTTCCAGCTCTGAGATTGTCTTCTCCCGACGAGGCAGCTCGGGGGAAGGATAGGGGCTCACCCATTTCTCCAACACGGTTGGCTGCCAGAAGACGTTTGGCCCAATGAAGGAGCTCCGCTCCTGGAAGGCGTGATGGGCCGGCTCTGGAGAGCGTACAGGTTCCCGCTCGCAGCCAGAGTAGTCTTCTCCTTCTTCTGCCTCCCAGTCCTCAGGTGCTCGCTTGGGACGGGTCACGGCAGTCGCATAAGGGCCTCGTAGGCTCTCGGCAGGGGTATACTCCACTTCCTCTCCCTCGCGGAGGCTGTGCTGGTACGAAGGGAGGTAGTCTCTTTTGACAGACCTTCGATTCACATAGAGGTCTCTGCCAGTTAGATAGTCCTGGATAAACCCGTAGCCACGGGATTTGTCAAATGACAGCACCACTCCCTTTCTCCTTTCCAGGCGGGGTTGGGTGTGCGTATGCTTCTCATGTATTGTCTTAGTTAGTTCCTCATAGATGATTTTGGTTTTTGTATTCCGCTTTATAGCGGCCTCTCGGATCTCCGCCATCAGGGAGGACCATTTGAAAGATGGTTGGAAAAAGTCCCTCCACGAGCCATAGCAGGGCTCGGGTTCTTTCTCCCTTGGGCGGCAGGCGGGTTGCTCCGGTCCCGGAGAGTAGGCCGGTGGAGCCTCCTCTGGCTCTACACCGATGTCAGTCATTTTTGCAACCTCAGGCGCGGACGCTGCAGCAACACTCTGCTCACTTTCCAACATGCTCGATCCTTCTCTGGAGAGCGATAGGGTCGCGTCAATTAAAGTAGCCAGCTCCTCCCACTGCACTGGGAGGCCGCCCCCCAGGTATTCCAGTATATGGAAGGCGGTGTCCATGCTGGCAGACATGCAAATATCCAGATAAGCCGTGGCGCCTGACCTTGACCTTCTTCCCGCTTTTTCCTCAGAAAGGCGCCAATTTTTCCCGCCTTTTCGGGATGAAGGTGACGCAGCAGTAAATTCAGCAAGCCCAGCAGCCATCTTTGGGTATAAACGCTGTCTATTCACTGACAGCAAGCAGGATTGTTAAAAGTCCACAAAACCACACTCCAATGCGGCGATTTTCTTCCTCTGGGTAGCGCAACACTGCACAGCGCTTTTTAGAGGTTTTTGACACACTTTGGGTATGATTTTCAGTCCACAAAGTCCACTTGCAATAAACAGGCAAATTGTCACTTTGGTCACAGGGCAACGGTATAAGGCACAAAGTTCACGCTTCTTGCACTAGAAAGCGTGCGTATCCTGTTCGTGACGCCAAAAGAGAGGTGCAGCGTACTCAAGTTGTGTGCAGTAGGTGTTTCTGGGTGATGTAGTGCAATATACACTAACCTGGTACAGCTGACTCTCTGCAAGGGCAGGTATAGGTAGAAATAGTTCGTGACGCCAGTGCCAAGTAAACGGTGGCACGCCGTTTGCGGATGCAGGAATAAATTGAGGAAACGTAGTCTTAAAACAGAACTCCAACTTTAGTAGTTTTCAAGCAGAGACAATATTGGAAACGCAGTTCCTGGGCATACAGTCGATTTTGCAATTCGGTCGATGCAGGCAATTCAGTTACAGCAAGGTGATTACAGAGTGTTGAACACAGGACTTGCAGCACAGGAGCTTGCACTCTAATTCTGTCTGATCCTGGAACATAGCATATCTTCACCAAGGCCCATTAACCTAATTCTGGCTTTATATCCTTGGCTATAGCTTTAATAAGTACCTCCTCTGTCTTTCTGAGTCCCTCTTGCTTTCCTGATCTTTGCCTCTGTCTCTCTCAGCTTCTGGAAACTTCCTCAGGCTCTTGAGCTAACATATTCCTGTTTCTGCATATGGGAATTCAGGAGGGAATCTTCTCCTGGACAGCAGGCTTCAGGCCTGGACTTGTCTCAGACATTGTCTAATCTCCAACTGTAGATTACAGACACTAGACTCCGTCTGCCTTCTACTTCCCTGTCTGGGCTTTATATAAACTAGGGCTCCCTAGCTCCCTCTATTGACTAGAAGCTGGAATGACACCCCTAGCAGGCCTGTACATGCAAGTGTCATAGTAACAGGGAAACACACAGCATTGCATTACATGACATTTTATAAAACTGACATATACCAACTTCTCCATAACTAAGGAGGGACGACAGCACACCAAGTGACACTTTGGTAGTGACGGGTATTACAGTTCCCGTACACTACACATGTGCCATTGATGTGAGAAGTGAAAGTCGGCAACAGTTCAGCGAACCCTTCTGTGTATGGGGCTCCGAAGCAGACGAATGGTCAGTACACCTCTGTTAACAAAGTTGCATCAGCAGAAAAAGCTTCAATTTTTGTGGCAGTGTCGGAATTGGTAGAACACAAGCTGGTGGTGGCAGCGTTATGGTCGGGGGAATGTTTTTGTGGCGTTCTCTGGGCCCACTCATCCAGGTGGAAGACACTCTCAAAGGAATTGGGTATGAATCCATCCTTGAAGATCACGTACACCCATACATGTTGCTGTCCATTCCGCACACGGTGGTTACTGTGTAAAACACCCATTTTACACAATCAAATATACAGCATTTTTAGGCTACTTTCACACTAGCGTTCGGGGCTCCGCTTGTGAGTTCTGTTTGAAGGCTCTCACAAGCGGCCCCGAACGGATCCGTCCAGTCCTAATGCATTCTGAGTGGATGCGGATCCGCTCAGAATGCATCAGTCTGGCACCGTTTGTCCTCCGCTCAGCAGGCGGACACCTGAACGCTGCTTGCAGCGTTCGGGTGTCCGCCTGGCCGTGCGGAGGCAAACGGATCCGTCCAGACTTACAATGTAAGTCAATGGGGACGGATCCGTTTGAAGTTGACACTATATGGCTCAATTTTCAAACGGATCTGTCCCCCATTGACTTTCAATGTAAAGTCAAAACAGATCCGTTTACATTATCATGAACAAAAAAAAGAAAAAAAAATATTATTATTTTTTTTTTTGTTCATGCTAATGCAAACGGATCCGTTCTGAACGGATCTAAGCGTTTGCATTATAGGTGCGGATCCGTCTGTGCAGATACCAGACGGATCCGCACCTAACGCAGGTGTGAAAGTAGCCTTAGCTGTGTGAACAGAAGCTCTCCTTGTATTCCCCATGAAATACTAATGCTGGTACATTTGTCCTTAAAACTCGGCACTGTGCCAGGTTATTCTTCTTGAAAATGTAAAATTAAATTGACAACTATGTGGTATCATTCCTCTTTTCAATGGGACATGTCTCTGCACACCCTGCCTCTGTCCAGTCAATGTTGACTGTATCAGATTTGTAGGGACACTTCCTGTTGACAAGGAAAATGGTAATATACCTTTGTCAAAACTTCCAGTTAAGTATTTACTAAAACTGTCATCAGCTGATAGCTGATCAGTCTTTAAAAAATAGTTTTCTGGAATACATCATTGAAGGCCTCCTAGGAGAAGCACGGTGGCTCAGTGGTTAGCACTGTTGCCTTGCAGCACTGGGGTCCTGGGTTCGACCAAGGACATCTGCATGGAGTTTGTATGTTCTCCCTGTGTTTGCGTGGGTTTCCTCCAGGTACTCCGGTTTCCTCCCACAGTCCAAATACATACTGATAGGGACCTTAGATTGTGAGCTCCACTGGAGACAGCTTGATGCTAATGTCTGTAAAGCGCTACAGAATATTATAGAGCTATATAAGTGCATAAAATAAATAAAGGCCTGTCCTCACTGGGACCTCATGACCTGCAGAAATACAGCTGGTCAAACTCTAGAAGTTTTATACAGCTGTAAAGGCTTATTTAGAGCAGTTTTTGTCTGCGTCAGAGGCCCTCAGACTACCCTTTCATCCAATGGATACAGAATATAGAAGGAAGTGGTAGACTGAAACCCAATCCCTAGATTCTGTAATCACCTTACCTTAGATCACAATACAGTCTAGCACACGGACGTGGAGGCAGAAATTGATGCAGATTTTTTTTTTTTCAAAGGGGTTTCCCAGAATGTTTGTTTTATAAAAATTTTATTCAGATTACATCATTCAACATCAGACAACCAAATTTGTAACATTACTCAGGAAAATATAAAAAAATAAAATAACGATCAAACCCAAATCAGACAGTGCGGGGAAAAAAATAAGTACCATATTTTCTGCACCATAGAATATAGAGGAGGAAACTAAGAAAACATTTTTTTTTTCATCAGACTCCTTTCAGACCCCCAAGCGCCATCAGATCTCAGATCAGAACCCCATCAGACCCCCAAGCTCCATCAGACCTCAGATAAGACCGCCATCAGACAATGAGCTTACCTCTCCCACTCAAGAACGCACTGACACTGACCACTTGCTGGTCTTCTGCAGGCCCGTGCTGCACAGCGTCAGGTCATAGGGCAACTATGTACACTACGTCCTGATGCTGTACGCAGTCAGGACACAGTGCAGAATGGGGCCCGGAAGAAGACCAGGGAGGGTGAGCACAGCTGTGCAGAACTTCCCTCAACGCTTCCCACACTTCCTGCATGCTGATGGCCGCTTCTGAAATGGAAGCAGTCATTAACATTCGCACTATAAGACGCACTGCTATAAAAAAGTGTGTCTTATAGCTCAAAGATGGCAGGCAGCTATATCATTATGTAGCACAGTTTATCCATCCCAATAGAACCAATTCAGCCTCTATCTGATATGGGAGATATATTTTGCTCAAAACTGAAGTGGACTGACGGAACAGTGGGCAGCATCTAGGATGCGTGCCATGACCCTGCGTCCCTCCCTTGGAATCTGCTCTATTCCTAATTTTAATAACTTGATTTCTTGATTTGGTACCACATTGCATTTACCACTTGCGAGATCAACTTATACATCCCCCAGAAGCTTTTCATTTTTACACTTCCAGAACATGTGGAACAAGGCACCTAATTCCCCATAGCTGGAACCCCCTGACAGATGCCCCATGACAGGTGTGAAACTAGCCTTAGCTTGCTCTTATAAAATAGATTTGGTAAAGTCACCCAAAATAAGAGTTTTAACTTGTGACTATTAATAAGGATTCTTAAAGATTAGAAAAAGAGTCATACAAACATATATGGGCTTCATCTAGTATTTCAGTACAGTACATTCGCTGCAATATCTAACTCAACCCATAGACAGTAGTGCTGCTGTTTGTGTAGAAAAACAGATCCTATCATTTCCTTTAACCATAGAGGACCCCCATCGTACATGTACAGTGCTGGGAGCCATGACTTAAGGATCAGCGAGTACAGCTACGGCTCGCAGGTGCAGGAGCTGGGCCCGCCCAATCAGCGGCATGTATCCGGCAGTCACTGACAGCCGGGCCCCTGCTGTATACGCCAGCATCGATGAACACTGATGCTGGCGTATTAACCCCTTGTATGCCGCGGTCAAAGCTAACCACGGCATTCAGGGGGTTTGCAGAGGATTCAGGTTCCTTTCTCGTCCTCATTGGGTCTGCACGCTGCAGTGGTGGGGACACGATGGCTGAGAAGGCAGCCCATAGGCATCGGGGCTTGCCTTCTACAGGAGATTGTGAGATTCAGCCCCTTAGGCTGGATCTCATAGACTCTCTGTCAGTGTAAAACCTGACAGGCAATGTATTACAATACAGATGTATTGTAATGCATTGCAGAGGGGATAAGACCCCCAGAAATTGAAGTCCCAGAGTGGTACAAAAAAAAAGTTAAAAAAATTTTTTTTTATTTTTCTTAATAAAAAAAAATAAGTTTCAAGTAAAAAAAAAAGCCCCTTTCACATAATAAAACACATAAAATTGCAAAAAAAAGGTTTTTCGACCAATTAAGAGTACTACTAGGATTGTACAACTGTATGGTGGGATTTTAAATTTTAACCCCTTAAGGACACAGCCTTTTTACACCTTAGGACCAGGCCATTTTTTGAAAATCTGACCAGAGTCCCTTTAAGTGCTGATAACTTTAAAACGGTTTGACTTATCCAGGCCGTTCTGAGATTGTTTTTTCGTCACATATTGTACTTCATGACACTGGTAAAATGGAGTAAAAAAAAAATTTTTTTTTGCACCAAAAAATACCTAATTTAACAAAAATTTGAAAAAAATTTGCAAATTTCAAAGTTTCAGTTTCTCTACTTCTGTAATACATAGTAATACCCCCAAAAATTGTGATGACTTTACATTCCCCATATGTCTACTTCATGTTTGAATTGTTTTGGGAATGATATTTTATTTTTTGGGGATGTTATAAGGCTTAGAAGTTTAGAAGCAAATCTTGAGATTTTTCCGAAATTTACAAAAACTCAATTTCTAGGGACCAGTTCAGGTCTCAAGTCACTTTGCGAGGCTTACATTATAGAAACCACCCAAAAATGACCCCATCTAAGAAACTACACCCCTCAAGGTATTCAAAACTGATTTTGCATACGTTGTTAACCCTTTAGGTGTTGCACAAGAGTTATTGGCAAATAGGGAGGAAATTTGAGAATTTCATTTTTTTGTCTAATTTTTCATTTTAACCCATTTTTTCCACTAACAAACCAAGGGTTAACAGCCAAACAAGACTGTATCTTTATTGCCCTGACTCTGCCATTTACAGAAACACCCAATATGTGGCCGTAAACTACTGTACGGCCACACAGCGGGGCGTAGAGTGAAAGGTGCGCCGTTTGGTTTTTGGAAGGCTGATTTTTATGGACTGGTTTATTTACACCATGTCCCATTTGAAGCCCCCTGATGCACCCCTAGAGGAGAAACTCCCTAAAAGTGACCCCATCTAAGAAACTACACCCCTCAAGGTATTCAAAACTGATTTTACATACGTCGTTAACCCTTTAGGTGTTGCACAAGAGTTATTGGCAAATGGCGATGAAATTTGAGAATTTCATTTTTTTGCCTAATTTTCTATTTTAACCCATTTTTTCCACTAACAAAGCAAGGGTTAACAGCCAAACAAGACTGTATCTTTATTGCCCTGACTCTGCTGTTTACAGAAACACCCCATATGTGGCCGTAAACTACTGTACGGGCACACAGCGGGGCGTAGAGTGAAAGGTGCGCCGTTTGGTTTTTGGAGGGCTGATTTTGCTGGACTGTTTTTTTGGCACCATGTCCCATTTGAAGCCCCCCCTGATGCACCCCTAGATTATAAACTCCATAAAAGTGACCCCATCTAAGAAACTACACCCCTCAAGGTATTCAAAACTGATTTTACAAACTTTGTTAACCCTTTAGGTGTTGCACAAGATTTAATGGAAAATAGAGATACAATTTCAAAATTTCACTTTTTTGGCAGATTTTCCATTTTAATATTTTTTTTCCAGTTACAAAGCAAGGGTTAACAGCCAAACAAAACTCATTATTTTGTAGTTTACAGAAACACCCCATATGTGGTCGTAAACAGCTGTACGGGCACACGGCAGGGCGCAGAAGGAAAGGAACACCATATGGTTTTTGGAAGGCATATTTTGCTGGACTGGTTTTTTTGACACCATGTCCCATTTGAAGCCCCCCTGATGCACCCCTAGAGTAGAAACTCCAAAAAAGTGACCCCATTTTAGAAACTACGGGATAGGGTGGCAGTTTTGTTGGTACTAGTTTAGGGTACATATGATTTTTGGTTGCTCTATATTACACTTTTTGTGCGGCAAGGTAACAAGAAATAGCTTTTTTGGCACCGTTTTTTTTTTTGTTATTTACAACATTCATCTGACAGGTTAGATCATGTGGTAATTTTATAGAGCAGGTTGTCACGGACACGGAGATACCTAATATGTATACAATTTTTTTTATTTATGTAAGTTTTACACAATGATTTCATTTTTAAAACCAAAAAAATGTTTTAGTGTCTCCATAGTCTAAGAGCCATAGTTTTTTCAGTTTTTGGGCGATTATCTTAAGTAGGGTCTCATTTTTTGCGGGATGAGATGACGGTTTGATTGGCATCTATTTTGGGGTGCATATGACTTTTTGATTGCTTGCTATTACACTTTTTGTGACGTAAGATGACAAAAAATGGCTTTTTTTACACCGTTTTTATTTTTATTTTTTTACGGTGGTCATCTGAGGGGTTAGATCATGTGATATTTTTATAGAGCCGGGCGATACGGACGCGGCGATACCTAATATGTATACTTTTTTTTTATTTATGTAAGTTTTACACAATGATTTCATTTTTGAAACAAAAAAAATCATGTTTTAGTGTTTCCATAGTCTAAGAGCCATAGTTTTTTCAGTTTTTGGGCGATTATCTTGGGTAGGGTATGATTTTTGTGGGATGAGATGACGGTTTGATTGTTACAATTTTGGCGTACATGCGACTTTTTTGATCACTTTTATTACCTTTTTTGGGAAGTAAGGTGGGCAAAATTTCAATTTCATCATAGTTTTTTATTTTTTATTTTTATGGTGTTCACCGTTCGGGTAAAGTAACATGACCGTTTTATAGATCAGGTCGTTACGGACGCGGCGATACCAAACATGTGTAGGGAATTTTATTTTTTTCATTTTTTATCAGTGATAAATGTGTTTTTTGATTTTTACTTTTTTTTCACTTTTATTCACTTTTTTTTGACCCAGACCCACTTGGTTCTTGAAGATCCAGTGGGTCTGATGTCTGAATAATACAGTACAGTACAATATATATTGTTCTGTACTGTATTTTACTTACACTGAACAGATCTATGCCTTTCAGCACAGATCTGTTCAGCACCATGGACAGCAGGACGCCTGAGAGGCGTCCTGTTGCCATGGGAACCTTCCCCGTCTGCTCAGAACTTCGCAGACGGGGAAGGGTAAGGAGGGGATCTCTCGGGGGGCTCTCTGGGGGCTCTCTCCCTCCCCATCGGGGGGCTGCAAAGGCACAGCAGCCCCCCGATGGGAGAGGGAGGGAGCTCCCTGCGCTGTTAACCTTTTCCATACAGCGGTCCGTACGGACCGCTGTATGGAAAGGGTTAAACGGCTGACATCGCATCGCAGATGTCAGCCGTTTATACCAGGGTGCCAGCAATGTGCTGGCACCCTGGTATCCCCACTAGACACCAACGATTATACAAGGGGAGGCGGGCGGGGGATCGCGATCCCGCCTGCCGCACCGCCCGCCTCCCGCACCGCCCACACCGCCCGCAACCCTCCCCCTGCACCTCCCGCCACCATAAAAATCATTCGGGGGTGCAGGGGGGGGTGAATAAAACTTTTTTTTTAGGCATATAAAGTTTCTGATCCCCGCGGTCAGGGACTGCGGGGACCAGAAACTTCAGAAATCGCAGCAAACCGCAGGTCTGAATTGACCTGCGGTTTGCCGCGATCGCCAACATGGGGGGGTCACGGGACCCCCCCGCGCATTTAGCCTAGGTGCCTGCTCAATGATTTGAGCAGGCACCGGGTTCCGATCACTGCCAGCCGCACGGCAGTGATCGAAAATACACAGGGCGTACATGTACGCCCTGTGTCCTTAAGTACCAGGGCACAAGGGCGTACCTGTACGCCCTATGTCCTTAAGAGGTTAACATTGCTAGGACATCATTTGTGATTGTTTTTAATCATGATTTTTTATTGTTCTATTTCATGTTCAAATTTGATATACCTACTAACTGAAGTTGATAATATTGTGCATATATAGCAGCATTGACTATATTCGATCAATATTTAATTATGGTTGGTTCAAAGAACAAGATGATTCAAACCAGATTTTGTATGACATCATATCCCCTATAAAAGAGGGGCATTCTGGGGGGACTAGTAACCACTGAGGAAGGGGTTATTTAATACCCCGAAACGCGTCTTGTTCAAACCCCCCAAAGGATCACTTGGCAAGTGTAATGGAATATTAATATAAGAAATTGCCCGTCCATTACCGTTTGCCGCGCAGTAGGTGATTTAAAGCTTGTCGAAGTAAAGATCGTGCACAACTATCGAGGTCCACGTGCAAACAAGCCCCCGGCGTGGGGATCTAGACGGAAGAAATTCGTATAACTCGTAAGACTACGGTCGATTGTATCGAAAGACCAAAGTCTAGAGCAACGTATGGGCATTTGTTTCATCGAATGGTAAGACTGTTTGATTTTTGTATGCCGGCTTATGTGTGTTGGGAACACACAGCTAGGTGTTTCAGCGGGACGCCGCTAGGACAATCTTTGGGCGAATAGCCTATTATAAGCTGTATTTGAGCTCCAAGTGACTAACCTTGTTCTTCTAAAGTGATTCATATGGGATTTAGACTTTTATCTTTATCTTTCTGTTCTAAAGTTTGGATCGAATACTATCGATCTTTCCGATTCGAATATTGCATATTTTACACCTATGAATGTTGCTATTGAATGCTGATACAGTTCGAAAACTAATATAGGCATTTTATTTAGCGATTTTATTTAGCGATTTTTTATCGAATATTTAGCGATTTTATTGTTATTGTGATGATGTGATTTTTAACTGTGCCCAGTACCCTTCATTATAGGGTAGCACCTATTTTCATTATTATATATAATAAATTCAATATTGGTCGCGATATCTGAGAGTGCCCAGTGTACTTTTTGTTCATATTGTCACTTTACTGAATAGATTGGGTGAATCTACTCTACTGAGAGCACCTCTTTTGATCTCAGGCTCATCCTGTGCGTCACATTATTCTATATTTTCCATGAAGTACAATGTGTCACAAGAAAACAATCTCAGAATGGCTTGGATAAGTAAAAGCGTTGCAAAGATATTAGCACATAAAGTGACTAATGTCAAATTAAGGTGAAATATGGCAGGGTCCTGAAAGGGTTAAGTGACTGTTTCTGTTCTCCAGATTGTAGATTATTATTTATTATTAAAGCGCCATTCATTCCATAGCGCTGTACATATGATAAGGGGTGTACATACATAATACAGACAATTGCACTAAGCATGAACAAGATGAGTTACAGACTGGTACAGAAGGAGAGAGGGCCCTGCCCATGAGGGCTTACAATCTACATGGTATGGGAAAAGGACACAGTAGGTGGTCATGGCGGTATAGAGGCAGCAGGGTCACTGGTTGTAGGCTTGTCTGAAGAGGTGGGTTTTTAGGTTTCTTTTGAAGGATTCCACTGTAGGTAAGATACAAAGAAGAAAGGAGCAACAGACAAACACCTGGCACTCCATACAGTATTATATTATTTTTCTGCAAAAACATGTTCCTAATTGGAAATGCAGAAGAAGGCAATTGCGGACAAGAATAGGCATATTCTATTAGTGCCGGCAATGTGCGGTCCGCAAAATACGGAACGCACATTGCCGCATTACGGACGTCTGAATGGAGCCTAAAAGGGTTGGAAAAAAAAACTAGGCTACATAATGATTACTGATGTGCTGGCGCCATCTAGTGGCAGGATGAAATACAGCGATATAAGTAGAGTTTAGTTATAATTTGTACAACAGTTAAAAATAAAAAGTTTAAACTGTATTACCCGATAGTAGCAGGACAGCCCTAAGTTTTGGGAAGCTTGACACATATCCTGATGTGTCCCTTGGACAGCACTACAGTGTCACAACATTTTGTCTTGAGTATATGGTGCCATGCTGGCATTGATTAATCGAGCTGAACTTTGAAGAGAGAGTCTTAAGGCAGATTTACACGGGTAGATTACCAGGAACGAGAATCGCTCGTTCATCGGATGATCCCGTGCAGCAGCGATCTGCCTCCCAGAAGCAATGCAGCTGTATGAGGACGAGGGATCACAATAGCGACTGCTCGTCGGAGACCGATGCATGTAAATGCAGCTCTTCACACTGAGCGAGCAGGCGACCGTCGGGAAAGAACATTATCTTCCCGACAATCTGCTGCACATCCGTCTAAATGCTCCTTTACATTAGGTGCTCTCACAGGTGAGTGCACAGCGGTGGAGAGTGTGCCATGCAGGTAGCAGGGGCCCTCAAATTGAGTTAGGGCACCTTGTGGCAGGAAATGCTTACCTCAAAAGATTTCCTAGTGATGTGTGATGGGTCCTGATCATGTAATCTCTCTTTTGGCGCAGCAACATCAACCCCTGACACAATGAGATGGTAATAAATGAATGTGGCACTATCCTGCATTTTACTGCTCTGGGATTTATGGTGTTATTCCCCAGAGCCCGCATGACAGAACAACCCACAGGGCCTCTATAATAAAGATTGGTACACAGTCATGGTTCCCAAATTGACCACCAAAGATTTCCCATAAGATCAGGTACTGTCCTCCAAACTGGCAGCTATCTGAGGGCAGTATAAACTGCTGAGACCCCGAGCAAAACACTGGGTCACTTTGTTGAACTGGCCCAGTCATATTGTGCTGCACTGTGGTATTTGGCGCTGTTGGGATGGTATTTTGCAGTATGGTATTCCTGACTCCGCCTACTTGTTTTGCCCCGCCTTCTGTCAATTTGGAATTGCCTTCTGGGTGCACGTTTTTAGAAATAAAAAAAGAAAAAGTTCTAAGTTTAACAAAACAAAAAATTGGTATCACCACAACAGTTACAATCCATATGCTCAAAGTAACCTGTGTGACACAGTGAAGGGTATGGTCTGGGAGGACAGGTATTTTCCTCCCAGTGTGTGCTGCTGGGCTGATTTTCAGCCAGGTGGGGTCAAACACCGGACTGGATTTTAAGTGCCGGTCTGGGTTTTCACAACAGCTAGCCGTCCCTGAAAGACAGCTGGGCTCAGCAGCAAAGTGCCTCTGTTTTGGGATCTGAGGCATGGCGCCGTGCTAGAGGGCTGAGAGCCGCACGCTGGGAAAACAGGTCTCCTAAAGCCTGTTGTGGATCGCTGGAGATTGTACCGCCAACAAGGTGATTCTTTTGTTCTGTGGACTTTTCTTTGTGTGAACTAACACTAAGACTGGAAAATGTCGCTTTGTTTTTGCCTTGTGTGTGAATGAACACTGAAGTTTTGCTTACAAACAGTTTTTTTGCCTCTGTTCTGCGTTCGCTTACCCTGCCTACCAGAGCGAATCCCACACCTGTTATTATTTATCATGTGTGGTGTACGCCATAAAAAAAAAACCTTTTTTTATTCATACCCCTTCCAAAAAAGGACTAACAGCTAATTAATTTGAATTATGTGCCCCAAAATTATACCAATGAAACCTACAAAGATTAAAAAAATAAAAATGTAGAAGTTATGGGTTATGGCATGTGGTAAGACAAACACAAATTTGTTTTCGTTAAAAAATGTTTTTATGGCAGAAACAAATAAGAAAATGTATAAATTTGCTATCTCATTAAAGGGAATCTGTCACCTGGTTTGAGCATATTAAAGTGTTACTACTGCCATGTACAATAAAATACCTTATTTCTTGCTGTAGTCTTCATTTTTTGTTTCATGGTTTAATTAGCGATAACATCCACTTTTTCTGTTATGCAAAGAGTTCGGGTGTGGGCAGTTACTTATGCTGGAAGAGGAGTGCTTGGGCTCTAAAGGAAGGCGGGCTGGGCACTGTCAGGGGGAGTTACTGGGCTCCAGAGAAGGATAATAATGCCTCTCTGGGCACCTTGGACACTCATTTGCATAACAGAAAAAGTGGATGTTATCACTAATTAAACCATGAAACAAAAAATGAAGACTACAGCAAGAAAGAAGGTATTTTATTGTACATGGCAGTAGTAACACTTTAATATGCTCAAACCAGGTAACAGATTCCCTTTAATAGTAGTGACTTGCAGAATAGAGTTAATTTCCAAATAAATTCAGTGCACACACAAGTTCAAATTTACTCACCGAAATTTCTTCTTTCCACGAGTCCTGAAGCAGCACACTGAAGAACAATATTCAAATTAAACAGAACCGCCCAGGGGCGGATACTATTAAAAAAAAAAAACACATTAAGATAACCCTCACTCGTGTTATTATGCAGTAAAAAGAAAAAATATTTAATGGATGGGATAAAGTTGTGCTGCTTCAGGACTCATGAAAAGAAGAAATTTTGGTGAGTAAATTTGAACTTTTCATATCATCCCTCAGCAGCACACTAAAGGGAACTGGCAAGCAATAAGAGAAAAAAAGGGGATGGACTACAAAATCGCCAGTTCAAGAACCCTTCTGCCGAAGGCTGAGTTCATGCTGGATGAGATGTCCAACTTGTAATGCTTGATAAACTTTACTGGTGATGTCCACGTCGCCGCTCTGCAAATTTGGTCGAAGGACACATTGGCCAGCTCCACCCATGACGTAGAAGTAGCTCGAGTGGAATGCGCCCAGATATTCAGAGGAGAATTGAGACCGACAGCATTGTATGCCTGCGAAACCGCACTCTTGATCTACCTTGAAAAGTATGCCTTGGAAGCCATTCTTCCTTTATTTTAACCTTGGTACTGTAAAAACAGGTTTGTAAAAACCTGTGTTCTCTGTACATAGAGGAGAACAGCTCTTGTCACGTCCAGCAAACATAGTTTAGCTTGGTTCTCATTTTGAGGCTGAGGAAAAAAAGATGGCAAATATATTTCTTGATTCAAGGCCACTGAAGATGGGACTTTGGCAAAAAATCTGGCTTTAACCTTAAAATTATGCAGTCCTCAGAAGACCTAAAATATGGTTCCTTACAGCAGAGGGCCTGGATCTCACCGACCCTTTTTGCAGAAGTGACAGCCACCAGAAATAAAGCTTTCCAAGACAGAAACTTTAAATCTACCTTATCAAGCGGCTCAAAGGGTGATACGACTAGCCCTAGAGAGTAGGCAAATCCCAAGAATGTAAGATGCTCTTAACTGGAGGTCTGAGGTTTTTAATCGCCCTGAAAAATCTTCTTACTAGACGCTGATTAGAAAACTTCCCATTAAACGAAGCATTGAATGCCGAGAAGTGGACCTTCAAAGTGTTAAAGCTGAGACCTTTTTTGAACCCTTCCTGAAGGAACTTAAGCAAACCAGGGACATCCGGAGAGGTACAGCCAACAGACTCACACCAAGAGGAGAAGCATCTGGTCACTCTATTGTAGACCTTGATAGTGGACGTTCTCCTAGAAGCCTCAAAAATCTGGATTACATTATCTGAGAGGCCTAGTTCTTCCAGCGAACACCTGTCAGCCTCCGGGCTGTTAGCCGGAACATTTCGGGGTTCGGGTAAAACAAGCCTTCCTGTTCCAACATGTCTGGACGAACTGGAATCTCCCAGAAGACCCCTCTCGGTAGGCTTAGAGCCAGTGGAAACCAGAACCGTGTGGCCAGAATGGTAGAATCGCTATGATTGAAGCTTGATCGTCTGTTACCTTCAACAGAACTCTCATAATCAAGTGTTCAGTAGAAACCCATGATGCTGAAAGAAACCAACTGCTTGAAAAACCTGATGACACAGAATCTCTTCTGAAGATGCTTTCAGAAGCCAGTCGTCCAGATAAGGAACATTCTCAGGGCTGCTGCAATGATGACAACTTTGTCTGAAAGGAAAACAAGTGAACTGATAGTGGTGCACGGATCTTCTGTATGAGATTGGTATCCTAAGTAAACGTCTGTATGACTTCAGAACTGGAACATGGAGATAGGCGTCTCTGAGGTCGATTGTGGTCATGAAATCCCTCTCCTGAAGAAGAGACTGAAGCGATCGTCTCCATCCTGAGCCTTTTCTTGGTCACAAACTTGTTCAGGAAGGTGAGGTCTACCACCAGGCGTCACTTGTCTTCTTTCTTCGGAACAGCAAAGACTCTGGAGTATACCCCTTGACCTACTTGGTGTAGAGGAACTCTTTCCAAAGCCCCTTTGTGCAGGAATTCGTGAACCAGAGCGGATATCCGTTTGTTTCAAGGGGTAGAAAGAGAAACACATTCGGAGAAATCTGCCGGAGCTTGAGAGAGAGAGAAACCTTTTTGGATAGAAGAATGGATAGGGCCCAAGCATCTGAGTTGTTATTTTGCCAAACTGAAAAAAAATTACGGAGTCTTGCACCTACACCTGCCTGGATGACTCTGGCATGAAAGATTAGGGTTTTTGGAACCCTCCGAAAATGACTTCTTCTGAGCAGAAGAAGGACCATCCCTTCTAGGATTGGTCCCATGATGCTTATCAAATAATCTATTGCCACCATTGCGTCTAGGAGAGCTTCTGTATTGTTTACGGAAAGGTCTGAATCTAGGCTTACTTCTTTGTTGAGGAAACGTCACTCCTTTCTTCTCATTCAGGGACTCTAAGATCTTTTCTAGTTGGTGGCCAAAAAGACTTTCAGGCTGGAACGGCAAGGAACAGAAGTGATTCTTGGAAGGAATATTACTAGCCCATTCTTTGAGCCATAAGGCTCTTTTAGCCAAAGTAGACAAAGCCAGGATTCTAGAGTATGTCCAAGGGCATATCTGCCAAAAAAAAAAATCAGCCGACATCTTTATAATCTGAAGATTCTCTATCATTTGATCCCTAGAGAATTAATCCTGAAGATTCTTAGAGAGCTCTTAAAGCCATATTCTCAAGGCTCGGGCTACTGGAATAGTTGCTAAAGAGGCCTTACAAGATACGGATGCTGCTGAGTGAACCCGTTTCAGGAACGATTCTGCTCGCCTGTCCATGGCGTCCCTGAGGAGAGAGGACTCCTCAGAAGGAAACATGGATCTCTTAGAAAGTCTTGCCACCGGGAGATCTACCTTGGGGGGAGCCTCTCAATCAGCTGTAGGTCCAGATTTTACATAGATTCTGGAGCCTGTATCCGGCTTCTTTTCTGGTTTGTTCCAATCAGACTGCATAAAGTTCTTGAGTAAAGGCTGCTCTGGTAGGCAACGATGAGGGGCTTTAGGAAAATAATATACTGCTTCCTTTTTGGAATGTCATCACAAGCGGATTCTCCCTCCACTATTCTCTTGACTTTTTTGATAAGGGAAGAAGCTTTTTCTTTTGGAAGAAGATAAAAATCCTCAGGGCCTCCCCTATCACTGGAGCTGGAATCTGAATCCAATTCCCCTTCTGAACGGATCTGAGTATCCGACTCCTCAGTAGATAATGCTGACGGGATGGGAGAGCCCCGTCTTGGACGTTTACAGGATGTTTACTAAATTCCTGAAAAACCTCAGAAAGCTGGTTTTGAAACCAGCCTAAAACCTAGTGAGTTTTAGATCCAAAGAGATCGTCTTCAGAAACAGAGCACTGACCACAGATGTCTGCAGGATGGTCGTCTGGAAGTAGGCACAACGAACCCATCAAACCTGAGACGCGGCCTCAGCTGGATTTGAAAAAGAACACCTAAAAAGGCAAAAATCAACAGGGTCCCCCCTAGGTAACGGGACAGGAAAGCTCCTTCCCTACCTGGCTGCAAAAGCAAGGGAGCGGGGGGTGGGCTGAGCCTAGGAAACCCCAGGTATGCGCATTTAACCCTCAACTTCACACTAGAGGAGATAGAAGAAAAAAACATGAGCGAGGGTTGTTTTAATGTGGTTTTTATAGTATCCGCCCCTGGATGGTTCTTTTTAATTTGAATACTGTTCTTTTTTTCTGTACTAGTAGGGAGAAAGGAAGATTAACCCTTTAGTGTGCTGCTGAGGGACGATATGGAAAGCTGAGTTTTTAAATGTATTGCTTTATCCAGTATTTACACATAATTCTCCATTATCCCAGCAGTATAAAATGATACATTATTTCAAATGATATGTTATTTCTCATATGAAATAAAGTGACAACGTTTCAGTCGTAGTTAGATTCTTGTCAAGTCTCATCTGTGTTTATAAGTGTGGAAGGTGTACTGCAGAACTGTCACGGTCCCTTAGGTGACTGATGTCAGGAAATCAAGGAGATTGTCTGAGCGTGGAGGAATCTAACGCCTCCTTAATTTCTCTTGATTCGGTGTTGATAGGGTTAACGACCACTTCCCTTTTCTCAGCTGTTGCTCAGTGGTCATCACTTCTACCCTTTATAGTCTCACCCCACCCTTCTGACTGTGCGGTTGATAGCTTAATTTCGGTTTGGCTGAGCTGGTGTGAGATCCTCTCTGGTGTTCCTGTTCTTCCATCTCTACAGAAGTTAAGTGTCGCATTTGTTTTCATTTGTTATATTCCCTGTTGTTGTTTCTGGGCCTGAGACAGAGACTTCCATTCGTCCATCTGCGGAGGAATGGGTTGTCTCTGGTCCTATACTTATTCCAGGGCCTAGGTATCCTGCTTATGAATATTCCTACCTTCAAGGTCTATTCATATTGATAGGTAGTCAGGGCCCGGATTAGGGTTGTCTAGGAGGTGACCTGTTTCTTCTCTAGTTTCAAGGCTCAGTTACTGTTCCCCTTCCCTCCTGTGTTCAGTGTGGAGTTTCCGCCCCACACCGATCGTGACATTATGAACCGCCTGAAAAACCACCATTTCGTTCAGGTCAGTGCAGCTATGGATCCTATGTCTGTACTGGTCGAACAGCTGCAGGGACTGTTTTTGGAGGTAGCTGACCTCCGCGCACCAGTCTTATGGATTCAGAGACCACAGGCGGCTGGTTCCGATGGTGGGTACCAGGCCTGCCCTGAACCTGACAGATTTTCTGGGGGTAGTGACAATTTCATTCGGTTCAGGGAATCGTGTAAATTGTACTTTAAAGAGGACCTTTCACTAGAATAAAAAATCTAAACTAAGCATGCAGACACGGAGAGTGGCGCCCAGGGATCTCCCTGCACTTACTGTTATACCTGGGTGCCGCTCCGTTCTCCCGGTATAGGCTCCGGTATCTTCTTATGTTCGGCTCCACCCAGTTGAGCCTGCCGGCGTCTCCTTCTCCCAGGCTGTAGCGCTGGCCAATCACAGCGCTCAGCTCATAGCCTGAGAGAAAAAAAAAACTTTCAGGCTATGAGCTGAGCGCTGCGATTGTCCAGCGCTACAGCCTGGGAGAAGGAGACGCCGGCAGGCTCAACTGGGTGGAGCCGAACATATGAAGATACCGGAGCCTATACCGGGAGAACGGAGTGGCGCCCAGGTATAACAGTAAGTGCAGAGAGATCCCTGGGCGCCGCTCTCTATGTCTGTATGCTTAGTTTAGATTTTTTATTCTAGTGAAAGGTCCTCTTTAAGCTGCGTCCATACTCTTCTGGGGATGAGTGTTAAAGTGTGGGTATGATCATTTCTTTGCTTAAGGATGATGCACAGTCTTGGGCTTTTTCTCTGCAGACTGGATCACCATCCCTCCAGTCGGTAGATGAATGTTTTAGAGCCTTGGGTCTTATTTATGATGACCCGGATCGGATCTCTCAGGCTGAGACCAAGTTACATGGTTTACGGCAGGGAGAACGCTCCGCGGAGATCTATTGCTCTGAATTTAGGAGATGGGCTATGGATACGGAGTGGAATGATCCTGCTCTCCATAGCCAGTTCTGTCAGGGTCTATCTGAGAGGCTGCAGGAAGCGTTAGCCTTTCATAAAAAACCTGAGTCATTGGAAGCAGCCATGTCCCTTGCTGTACGTCTGGCTAGACTCCAGAGAGGGAGATCTAAGGGTCCTGATCCTCAGGACGTACTGTCAAATAAGCAGGCAGCTTCCTTTGACACTTATGGTAAAGAGACACCTGTGGTTATGCCTTTTGAGGAGCCTATACAGTTGGGGGGAGGTACTCCTGGGACTGCTGGTAAGAGCTCTGGTCATATAAAGGGAGTCTGTTTTTGTTGTGGAAAGAAGGGACATTTCGTGAATATTTGTCCGTACATTCAGCATCAAGGTGTAATAAAAAAAAAAACGCTTAATCCCCAAATTACTATTGGTGGTGTGGGTGGGGAGTAAGAAAACTTACTTTTGTCATTTACTGGTAGTACCCGATTTCTCCTGTCTGCTGAGTTGGCGCTAGAGTCCAAAACTGTGGAAATCGAGGTATTTATCGACAGTGGTGCTGGGGTTAACCTGATTGATGGACAGTTTGTTCGTATTCATGGGTTGACTACTAGTGCACTAAAGAGAAGCATTTCTGTCTTTGAAATTGATTCTGCACCTCTTACCCAAAAATGCCTGTCGCAGGTGGTAAATGACATCCATTTAAGAGTGGGTGATTTCCATCAGGAATCTATCTCGTGTTATGTGTTGGAGGGTCTGCCTGCTCTGATGGTTTTGCGCTAACCTAAGCAAACATAACCCTACTATCGACTGGCAAGCGAGACAGATTCTCAAGTGGAGTGATTTTTGCATGGACAACTGTCTTAATGCGTCTTTCTCTGTGGTCACCACTAAAACTGTACCCTCGTTCATTTCTGAATTTTCTGATGTGTTTTCCGAGAGTGGAAACCAGGAGTTACCCCCACAGCGGGAGTATGATTGTCCCATCAATCTTATTCCTGGAGCTAAACTGCCCAAATTTCGGTTGTATAATCTTTCGGAGCCTGAAAGATAGGCTATGCGAGAGTATATTACCAAGAGCTTGGCGAGGGTCATATCAGACCATCCAAATCCCCAGTGGCTGCTGGGTTGTTCTTTGTAAAAAAAAAAAAAAAAAAAGATGGTACCCTTAGACCATGTCTGGATTTCCGTGGGCTCAACCGTATTTCCGTCCATGATCCTTACCCCCTTCCTTTGATCCCGGATTTGTTTAGTCAGATTGTCGGTGCCAAGGTGTTCTCTAAATTGGATCTGAGGGGGGCATATAATCTGGTAAGGATCAGGGAGGGGGATGAGTGAAAGACGGCATTTAATACCCCTGAGGGTCATTTTGAAAACCTGGTCATGCCCTTTGGGTTAAACAACGCTCCAGAGGTTTATCAACACTTTATCAATGACATCTTTCATCATCTGGTGGGGAGATTCGTTGTATATCTGGATGACATACTAATCTATTCTCCAGACATGGAGACTCATAAGGATCATAAAATTGTTGGTGAGCCGGGTATCTCAGGTGTCCTGATAATACCCAGGGGGCGCCACAAACTCCAGTGTTACCAATAAAAATTATAGTGGATTACACTATTAATATCCTAGCGAAAGGTTGCACTTACTTTACCGGGGAGAAGGGCATAGGATAAAGCTCAACACCTATACCTCAACCTCCCCCGCCGAGATCGCTTCCCAAGATGTGATGATAGCTTCCTAGTCCCCAAAAGGATGACACCGGGGGTCCAATATATGCAGGAAGTCTTTTATTAGTTCAGCTCGACGCGTTTCGGGAATAAATCCCTTTTTCAAGAGCACATACATATAACAGAAAAGGACGAACTTAAATAGGGGAATACAAACACATGATATGGGGTCATCCTCCTTAGGGGAGGGGAGCAAAGGCCAAAGAATGAGGTCATTTCCTGTCCATTGTTGTATCCATTAGGCATAATGATAAAATCAATACATTCAATAATCTTATGTTCACTCTTTATCCAAAGTGTCCAGTGGATTTGTAAATAAAGAATATTTATGTAGCCATACCTAAAAACTGAAGAAAAATGGAACCGGAAGTGGTCATGTCTTGTGTTCCACCATGGAACGCAAAAGTTTTCCTGGAGTGTATCTCACCGTAGAACGCAGTGTTGGGCCTAAATTAATAAATGGAAGATGAGCTATTATTGTTCAGAAGCCGATGCGCTCAAAATAGGAGCGCATCAGCTGAGACTGCTGTTCGTATGAGGCCTGACAAAGTGAAAAACGCTCCGATGCGTTCCACTGTGGAACGCATTGGGCAGGAAGCATACTGTATCGGCACCGATACGTTTCACTGTGGAGCGCATCGGGCAGAAAGCATGGGGGCAGAGTCAATGTAAAGGAGCTCGCCCCAATCCACTTGTAGATGGGAGGGCTGAGTATTATACCGGTGCGTTCCACTCTGGAACGCATCGGTGGGTAAAATCATATTGACTTTTTGACTGAGAAATAAGGTTAACTAAATGATTGTTATGTATGTACTTATCCTATTAACCTGTTAAACATAAAGCTAATAATTATTATTAGATATTGGGGAATGAAATAAACATTGGGTATATTTATGATGACAACCATTCAGGGGCATTGGCTAGGGACAGAGCTTATAAAATATGAGGATAAATTAGGGATTGGAATGAAAATACGAATCAAAAATGAAAAGTAATGATAAATAAATAAATAAAATAAGGTTTGGAAATTCAATTAATAAGAAAAAAAATCCATATAAACACATAAGAATATATAAATATATAAATGCATATAAATACATAAATACGTAAAATACTCATGGAATTATGAAATAGAAATAGAATAAATAAATAATATAAATAAATAAATAAATAATGAATGGTATCATATATCTCAAAGCGTGTATAAAATAGCAGACGTTCCAGTAGGTGTGCACATATAAAAACGTAGGTATATAAATAAATAAACGTAATGCAATATGAATGAATACAATTACAGAATAGTCAATAAAATATGGGTATAAGTATATTAAAATCTATTACTAACATAATAGGGGGGGATTATATATAAAAACACATAAAAGAAATTAATTAAACCGTCTGTATCACAAGAGTTATTAGTAATTACTGTATTCAAGAGATTCATTTAAACCAAAGGGAGTTAAAGTATTAAAACGGAAAATCCAGTACATCTCCTTCCTACAAAGTTGTTGGAAGGATTTAGGGACCCATTCAATGGGAGTCAAACATAGGAGGGATGCATCGCCATCATGTTTTTGTGCAAAGTGTCTGGAAACGCTATGTTTATCATATTTTTTCTTAATATTAGAACGGTGGGAGTTAAGTCTCTCTCGGATGCTTTGGGTGGTTCGACCTATGTATTGTAGCCCACACGGACATTCCAACATGTATATTACATTTGTGGTGCCACAATCCATATAGCTTGAAAAGGGAGATTTTTTCTTTCGAGGGATTGATAGTGACCTCATTTATGCCATGGATAATTGTTTGGCAGCATTTGCACAATTTATGCCCACATTTGTATGATCCCTTGGGTTTCTCTGAGTATCCCAAGGACTTTGATCCGATGATGGTAACCGTATTGAGTTTGTTCAGTTTCGGACGGGATGGGGCTAAAATTTGCTTTAATGTTTTAGCTCTACGGAATGTCATATGTGGTATTTTGGGCATTGATTACCCCAAAAAGGGGTCCTTTAAAAGTAAAGGCCAATGTCATTTTAAAATTGCTGTGATTGAGATGTGGGATGATGTATATCGGGTAATGAAGTTGTAGATATACTGGTTCTTCTCACTTGTTTGTGTTCGATGTTTCGGTCGCAGACAATCCGTTTGAGTAGTTTTCCCAATTTTATTAATTGAGTCGAAAATCAGACCCTCTGGGTATCCCTTTTCTAGAAACCTAGACGCTATAATTTTTAATTGGTCTTTTAAAATTACCGTATTTTTCGCTTTATAAGACGCACTTTTTCCCCCCCAAAAGTGGGGGGAAAATGGCAGTGCGTCTTATAAAGCGAACACTGCCATGTTTACTTTGGTCACGCTGATACATCGCAAGCCGCGATGTATCAGAGGGGTGGGAGGAGGGGACGGAGGCTGGCAACACTCGCGGCGGGGCCCGATGCAGTCACTGTACTGTAATACATCGGACCCCGCTCACGGTAATTATCACATGTAAAGTCTATAATCTTCAAGCAGTGTCTCTGCTTTAAACTAGGGCAATCCTCTGTAGTGCAACTCACTATGAAAGCGGCAGGCAGAGCGGCAGCGTAACCTCGCGATTCTCACTCATTCATGGGAAGGAAGTGGGAGGAGCATTAATGAGTGAGAATCGCGAGGTTACGCTGCCGCTCTGCCTGCCGCTTTCATAGTGAGTTGCACTACAGAGGATTGCCCTAGTTTAAAGCAGAGACACTGCTTGAAGATTATAGACTTTACATATGAAAACGGCTTCATTACACTCTGCTTTCTTCTATACCAGTACTCACTATGAAAGCAGCGGTCCTGCCGGCGCGTGACGTCACTCACTCGGTCATGCTCCTCCCACTTCATTAATGAAGCTGGCAGGAGCGTGACTGACTGAGTGAGTGACGTCACGTGCTGGCCGGACTGCTGCTTTCATAGTGAGTACTGGTATAGAAGAAAGCAGAGCCATTAAAAGATTTTACATATAAAGTCTACTGTGTGCCCTGTGGTGTAATGGGGGTCACTATTCACACAGGGACAATATACTGTGACACATGATACTGTGACCAGCATAAGATCATCTTATGCTGGTCACAGTATCAGATGTGTCACAGTATATTGTCCCTGTGTGAATAGTGACCCCCATTACATAAGATGCTATATATGATGCTACATCCCCCGTAGTAGTGCGTCACCCACAGGTCCCCCCATAACAGTGCGTCATCCACAGGTCCCCCCATAACAGTGCGTCACCCACAGGTCCCCCATAACAGTGCGTCACCCACAGGTCCCCCCATAACAGTGCGTCACCCACAGGTCCCCCCATAACAGTGCGTCACCCACAGGTCCCCCCATAACAGTGCGTCATCCACAGACCACCATTAGTTCAAAACCCCTCCAAAAGCACACCATTAGTTCAAAACCCCTCCAAAAGCACACCTTTTGGTTAAAAAAAATTTTTTCTTATTTTCCTCCTCAAAAATCTAGGTGCGTCTTATCATCAGGTGCGTCTTATAAAGCGAAAAATACGGTACATCATTGGAGCAGTTTTTTCTAACCCGCCTCATCTGACCATAAGGTATATTGCGTTTCCACTTGTGATAATGACAGCTTTTGTAGTCCAAATAGCTGTTTGCATCGACCTCTTTGAAATGTGTGCTTGTCTCAATTGAATTATTAGTGATGGTTAGTTTCAGATCGAGAAAAACAGTGGTCGAGGAATCTATCTGCGCAGTGAATTTCAAGTTCCAATCATTTAGATTGATGTCTGAGATGAATTTATCAAGTGTGTCTCTTCTTCCTTCCCAAATGAAGATAATATCATCAATGTACCCTCTATACAATTTAATGTTGGGGTGATCCAATAGGCCAAAGGTTTCTTCGAATGCCCCCATAAAAAAATTAGCATACGATAGCGCAAATTTCGTGTCCATCGCTGTTCCCCGTTTCTGGATATAAAAAACATTGTTGTAGGTAAAATTTTTGAAAGATTGTGTCCACCGGAGGGTGTGCTATCATCTTTCTCTGAGAAGGCCAGTTTCAAGTCATTCAGCACAAGATTGTAGAAGGTCTCAATATGGGACCCTCTACTTTTTTCTTGTGGGCGGAGAGGAAGTGGAATTTTGGATTGAACTGGGGGGTTGTCACATAAAATCGGAGTGAGTATTTGTATACTGGAGAATATTGATCGGGGAGGGGTAGGAATAGGGGAAAGTTGATGAAGAGGCAGATTTTCGGAGAGATTGTGAGGTAATTCTAAAAAATTATCCGGACTGGAGAGGGATTCGCTATAGGTGGAAATATTGATATAGAAACATAGAAACATAGAATGTGTCGGCAGATAAGAACCATTTGGCCCATCTAGTCTGCCCAATATATCTGAATACTATGGATAGCCCCTGGTCCTATCTTATATGAAGGATAGCCATATGCCTATCCCATGCACGCTTAAACCCCTTCACTGTATTTGCAGCTACCACTTCTGCAGGAAGGCTATTCCATGCATCCACTACTCTCTCAGTAAAGTAATACTTCCTTATATTACTTTTAAACCTTTGCCCCTCTAATTTAAAACTGTGTCCTCTTGTGGTAGTTTTTCTTCTTTTAAATATGCTCTCCTCCTTTACCGAGTTGATTCCCTTTATGTATTTAAAAGTTTCTATTATATCCCCTCTGTCTCTTCTTTCTTCCAAGCTATACATGTTAAGGTCCTTTAACCTTTCCTGGTAAGTTTTATCCTGCAATCCATGTACTAGTTTAGTAGCTCTTCTCTGAACTCTCTCTAGAGTATCTATATCCTTCTGGAGATATGGCCTCCAGTACTGCGCACAATACTCCAAGTGAGGTCTCACCAGTGTTCTGTACAGCGGCATAAGCACTTCACTCTTTCTACTGCTTATACCTCTCCCTATACATCCAAGCATTCTGCTGGCATTTCGTGCTGCCCTATTACATTGTCTTCCCACCTTTAAGTCTTCTGAAATAATTACTCCTAAATCCCTTTCCTCAGATACTGAGGTCAGGACTGTGTCAAATATTCTATATTCTGCCCTTGGGTTTTTACGCCCCAGGTGCATTATCTTGCACTTGTCCACATTAAATTTCAGTTGCCAGAGTTCTGACCATTCTTCTAGTTTTCCTAAATCCTTTTCCATTTGGCGTTTCCCTCCAGGAACATCAACCCTGTTACATATCTTTGTGTCATCAGCAAAAAGACACACCTTCCCATCGAGGCCTTTTGCAATATCACTTATGAAGATATTAAACAAAATTGGTCCCAGTACAGATCCCTGTGGAACCCCACTGGTAACATGACCTTGTTTTGAATGTTCTCCATTGACTACAACCCTCTGTTGTCTGTCACTCAGCCACTGCCTAATCCACTCAACAATATGGGAGTCCATGCTCAATGACTGCAGTTTATTGATAAGTCTTCTATGTGGGACAGTGTCAAAAGCCTTACTAAAATCTAGATATGCGATGTCTCCTGCACCTCCACCGTCTATTATTTTAGTCACCCAGTCAAAAAAATCTATAAGATTTGTTTGACATGATCTCCCTGAAGTAAACCCATGTTGTTTTTCATCTTGCAATCCATGGGATTTTAGATGTTCCACAATCCTATCCTTTAATAGGGTTTCCATTAATTTGCCTACTATTGATGTCAGACTCACTGGTCTATAGTTGCTCAATTCCTCCCTACTACCTTTCTTGTGAATGGGCACGACATTTGCCAATTTCCAATCTTCCGGGACGACTCCTGTTACTAATGATTGGTTAAATAAATCTGTTAGCGGTTTTGCCAGCTCACCACTAAGCTCTTTTAATAATTTTGGGTGTATCTCATCAGGCCCCTGTGACTTATTTGTCTTCACCTTAGACAGCAAACTTAGAACATCTTCCTCTGTAAAGATACATGCATCAAATGATTTATTAGTCATCCTTTCTAGTGGAGGTCCTTCTCCTTTTTCTTTTGTAAAAACTGAACAGAAGTATTCATTAAGGCAGTCGGCTAGCCCTTTATTCTCTTCTACATACCTTCCGTCCTTTGTTTTTAATTTAGTTATTCCTTGTTTTAATTTCCTTTTTTCATTTATATATCTGAAGAATGTCTTATCCCCTTTTTTCATAGACTGAGCTAGTTTTTCTTCTGCCTGCGCTTTAGAAGTTCTTATAACTTGCTTGGCCTCTCTCTGCCTAATCTTGTAGATTTCCTTATCTTCATTGCTCCGGGTTTTTTTATAATTACAAAATGCTAGCTTTTTATTTTTAATGATTTGGGCCACTTCTGCTGAGTACCACAGTGGTCTCTTCCTTTTTTTGCTTTTACTGACAAGTCTAATGCAATTTTCTGTTGCCTTCAATAATGCACCTTTTAAGTAGTCCCATTTCTCCTGGACTCCATGTAATCCGTTCCAGTCTGATAAGGACTCATTTATGACTAATTTCATTTTTGAAAAGTCTGTTTTTCTAAAATCTAAAACTTTTGTTTTTGTGTGGTGGGACTCTTGATATTGATATTAGGAACTTCTTCTTCGGAGGGAGAGGGTGGTGGGGACCTGTTGTTGAAGTGGTCTGGTAGAACAGCAGATGTTTGTTTTGACAGAGGGGACCTTTAAGTAATATTCTCAATCTGAGTCCTGTCATATTCTATATGTCTGTCCTCGGTGTTAGGTATCATATCCAATGAGGTCGTTATTGTTAACGGTTGGATTCCTAAACGATCAGTAGGTATCTGGTTGGATCCAGATGAAGAGATTGGTGGACCCGGGGTCCTTGATGTAGTATGTGTATTAGTAGAATGGGGGACGGTTTTTTGGGGGAGGTTCCTCAGGGGGGGCAATAGAGTTGGAACCGGCTCTGGTCGGGGATGGAGGCACCGCCCATAGTTACTGTTGTAAAAGGTCCTGGTCCTCATATTAGTTCTGTGATATAATGGTAAGGGAGGTGGGGGCCTATGTGGAAGTGGGTACTTAGGGGCAGGACAGGTGACCGACTGCACTGTCTTCTTTCTGTGGCGATGGATGTACATTAAGATCTTTCATGTCTCGGGTGAGTTTACCACATTTATTCCGGACCGTGATGTACTCTTGTTTATGTAAGGAGATCCTATCTGGAGTCAAAGTGTTCTGGGACAGGGCCCTCCTGGGGTCTAGGTGGAGTTTAATAAGGGACAATAATTTATTACACAATGATCGGCGTTTCATGATAAGCAATTTCATAAACTGTATAGAGCATTGTCTAGTTATGTTTACCCATTCTAATACAAAGCTTTCTTCATCTGGGAAGGTCGGCTTCAGACATGAGCGTAGACCTCTTGGTATCAAATTCAATTTCAAATATATCTCTAAGAAAAGGCAGTCTAATTTGTGATGAAGATAATTCTGTATGTCGCTTCTATAGTTTTGATTAGTATACGGTTGGTTATCAATCAGGATTTCGGGCATCTCAGATAATGAGTGCAATGGATTATCAGTCAAAGTTACGGGCATCTCAGGTAATGAGTGTAGCCCAGTGTCACTTATCTCCAATATGATGTCTTCTTTCTCGGTCACGATGTTCCATCTATGTAGTTCATTAGAAACTCTTGTCATTAAAGTCGGTAGATCCTCCATCAGGTATATGGTTAATCCCGAGTCAGCCTCTTGAACTCTGATCATGTGAGACAGGTGTTACAGATCTTAAGAGAGAATAAATTGTATGCGAAGATGGAAAAATGTGTTTTTGCTGTTCAGGAAGTGCAATTCCTAGGTTACCTGCTCTCACACTCAGGTTTTTGTATGGATCCCCAGAAAGTCCGTGTGGTGTTGGACTGGGATCGACCCGAAAATCTGAAAGCGCTTATGCGGTTTTTGGGATTCACCAACTACTACCGTAAATTCATCTTGAACTATTCAACTGTGGTTAAACCTTTAACAGACATGACTAAGAAGGGGGTCGATTTCTCTGTTTGGTCTGAGGCGACATTACAAGCCTTTTCTGCTGTGGAATGGGATGTTTTGCTTTAGCCCCTATTCTGGTGCAACCGGATGTGTCTCAGCCATTCATTGTAGACGTTGATGCATCCGAGGTAGGGGTGGGAGCAGTTTTGTCGCAAGGTCCTTCACCTAGTAAATGGCGCCCATGTGCTTTTTTTCTCTAAAAAAACTTCCAACTGCTGAATGAAATTATGACGTGGGTAATAGGGAATTGCTGGCCATTAAGTTGGCTTTTGAAGAATGGCGCTATTGGTTGGAAGGAGCAATTTATCCTATTACGGTAACTACTGATCACAAAAATCTGGCTTACCTTGAGTCGGCTAAACGACTGAATCCAAGGCAGGCCAGATGGTCGCTGGTTTTCACCAGATTTAACTTAATTGTCACCTACCACCCTGAGGTTAAGAACGTCAAGACGGATTCTTTGTCGCGCAGCTTTCCTGGAGGGAGGGGGTGATTCTAAAGATCCTAGCCCTATTTTGTCTGAAGGGTCGTCATATCTGCCCTATATCCTGATTTTGAGGCTAAGGTGTTGGAGGCCCAAGAGGATGCTCCGGACTCTTGTCCTCCAGGGAAATTGTTTGTTCCTTCAGACTTACGTCATAATGTATTTGGGGAACATCACTGTACTGTCTTGGCTGGACACCCTGGGAGTAGATCCACTGTTGTCGGTTTAGCAAAATGGCGCATTTTATAGCATTGCCTGCTCTACCTAATACCAAGACTCTTGCACAGGTGTTTGTCGATAACATTGTGAAACTACATGGCATTCTCTCTGATGTGGTGTCTGATCGGGGGACTCAGTTTGTTTCCAGATTGTGGAAAGCATTCTGTACTCGACTGGGGGTACAATTGTCCTTTTCTTTGGATTTTCATCCTCAGTCGAACGGACAGACGGAGCGCACCAATCAGAATCTGGAGACTTGAGATGTTTTGTTTCGGAGAACCAGGAGGAGTGGTCTTCATTCTTGTCATTAGCTGAGTTTGCCATTAATAACCGTAGACAGGAGTCCACTGATAAGTCGCCGCTTTTTGGGGCATATGGATTCCATCCACAGTTTGGCACATTTTCTGGTTCTCAAACTTCCGGTATTCCTGAGGAGGAACGATTTTCCTCTTCTTTGTCTTCGATTTGGCGGAAAATTCAAAATAACCTGAAAAAGATGGGCAACAGGTATAAGCGTGTGGCTGACAGGAGACATATGAATGGTCCGGACCTGAGAGTGGGTGATTCTGTGTGGCTGTTCACAAGAAACATTAAGCTTAGGTACCTTCTTGGAAGTTGCTGTGCTGTTATAGAGGTGAAGCACAGCACACCGTTATTGCTGGTGCCAGCAAAGACTTGTAAGTTGCAGTTAAATAGTAGAGAATTGCGGCACAGAGTCTCTTTTTGTCTGCAATTGATTATTTATTTATATTACATCACATAAAGTTCATGATCCAGTTCCGTCATAGGAAATTTACAGTGATCACATTCATAAGATATAGCGACAAGACGTTTCGGCCAGTGAAGGCCTTCCTCAGCGGTCTATTATCATGATGTGGCTGCCTGTCTGAAATAGCGCTGGATCACCTCCTTCTTGGAAGTTGGGCCCAATATTTATTGGTCTAAATTAGATCATTGCCATTGTTAACCCTGTAGCCTTCCGTCTTGAACTTTCTCGGGCTTTGAAAATTCATAATGTATTTCATAAGTCGTTGTTGAAGAAATGTGTCGAACCTGTTGAGCCGTCCTCCTTGCCTCCTGCTCCTGTTATGGTGGACGGTAATTTAGAATTTCAAATCAGCAAGATTGTGGACTCCTGAGTTCTCCGTAGATCCCTCTAGTATCTCATCCACTGGAAGGGTTACGGACCAGAGGAGAGGATGTGGGTTCCAGCGGCCGATGTTAATGCGAATCGTCTGGTGATAGCTTTTTACAGAGCCCATCCTGATAAGGTCAGTCCTGGGTGGCAGAGGTCACCCGTAGAAGGGGGGTACTGTCACGGTCCCTCAGGTGACTGATGTTAGGAAATCAAGGAGATTGTCTGAGCGTGGAGAAATCTAACAGCCTCCTTGATTTCTCTTGATTCAGTGTTGATAGGGTGGGTTAATGACCACTTTCCTTTTCTCAGCTGTTGCTCAGTGGTCATCACTTCTACCCTTTATAGTCTCACCCCACCCTTCTGACTATGTGGTTGAAAGCTTCATTGGGGTATGGCTGAGCTAGTGTGAGATCCTCTCTGGTGTTCTTGTTCTTCCATCTCTACAGAAGTTGAGTGTCACATTTGTTTGTATTTGTTATATTCCCTGTTGTCGTATCTGGGCCTGAGACAGAGACTTCCATTCGTCCATCTGCGGAGGAATGGGTTGTCTGTGGTCCTATACTTATTATTATAGGGAAATCAGGGCCTAGGTATCCTGCTTATGAATATTCATACCTTCAAGGTCTATTCATATTGATAGGTAGTCAGGGCCCGGATTAGGGTTGTCTAGGAGGTGACCTGTTTCTTCCCTAGTTTCCAGACCCAGTTACTGTTCCCCTTCCCTCAACACTGATCGTGACAAGAACAGAGTTAACATGTCAATTATACTACACAGAGAAATATGTAAAAACAAATAAATAAGAAAAAGCAGAGGCACCATTGTTTCCCCATTGCCCCCCCCCCCCCCTTAAAAACAAAAACATTGTTTAACTACATGTAACCCAAATATAGTCATTAAAAATAAACTCATTTTCAAGTATGGAAATTGGATAAATAAATAAAAAAATTAACATTTAAAAAAATTGCTGTAAAAGGACCCATCGATCAGGATGAGCGAACTTCAACTTTTGAAGTTCAAGTTCGGGTTCTGGTATATGCAGCATTGCGTTAGGAGTTCAGTTGCCACGGACCATAACACAATTCAAGGACGGAATGCATAACGGAATGCTTTTAGAGGCATTTTGTTATGCATTCCATCATAATGGAAGTCCATGGCCAGCATAACAGATCCAGACTCCTGCATAACGGAAACCAGACGGATGCGTTATGCTGGCCATAGACTTCTATTATGACGGAATGCATACTGGCAATGCTTGGGGATATCCTGCGTATTTAAGTTTTATTTAGCCTCTATTTTTAAAGTAATTGTAAAAAGAATGTATGGCACAAAATAAATATGTAATTACTAAAAAATATATAAAATGATACTTCTGATATATATGGATACATAATACATACTGAGGTGGTTAAGGTCCTTACCTTTAATGTAGATAGTTGTGAGTTCAAATCCCGGCAGAAAATAAAAACTTTGGAGAAAAAAATTTGATTTTCTTTTTATTCCGTTTTCTTGGGAGATAAAGTGATGAAAAAACGGCGAAACGTCCATTTTTATTCTTTTGTTACGTCATTCACCAAATTGGCTAACTTTTCTATATTTAATGGACATTTGTATGGGCATTTTCACACATTGCAATGCCCATCATGTTATTAATTTTTTTGTTTATACATATTTATTTTTATTTTGGGGAAAGGGGGTGATTTGAATGTCTATATATTTAAAAGTAAATCAAAACTTTTTTTTAACTTTTTGTTAGGTCCCCAATTGAACCACATCTTGCAATGATCCGATTGCAACTTACCATATACAGAATAATGGAAATTGCTCCATTATTCTGTATAGAAATCACTATATCACAGTTCAGTGCTGCCATACTAATAATAAGCCTGTAAGCCTAGTACAGGCTGTGGCTCATTATTAGAACAGGGTGCTTTCCCCGATCTCCGCCGGGGAAAGCGCGCCAGAACAGAAAGCACGTGCTTCCGGTTTTTAACCCTCTCAGATGCAGTGGTTAAATATCCACGGTCAGCATTACCGCAGATCGAATACATTCCCCGCGGGTGTCTGCTGTATGAAACAGCAGGCATCCAGTTGCTATGGCGAGCGGGCACCATGTTTAAATACCCAACATGTGCCATACATTTACGGTGGATGTTGGGAAGGGGTTAATGGTCACATGACCAAATGTTTATAGGACAGAGTTTTCTTTATGCACAGACTGCTGGAGCTTGTGGAGGTACGTTGAGAGAGGGGTTGTGTATGCCTGCAAGAGGACAAGTGAGGGAGGATCAGTGGTGTGCAGCGCAGTCCTGGGGTACCTGCTGCATGACGACCCGCTCCGTTGATTTGGGACGTTTTTGATTTTACCCATGGCCATATTTTGTCTAAAACCAGCCCTGTCTGTAGTGAAGGTAATCTTCTCATCAGTGACTGTATACAGTTGCAAGAAAAAGTATGTGAACCCTTTGGAATGATATGGATTTCTGCACAAATTGGTCATAAAATGTGATCTGATCTTCATCTAAATCACAACAATAGACAATCACAGTCTGCTTAAACTAGTAACACACAAAGAACTAAATGTTACCATGTTTTTATTGAACACACCATGTAAACATTCACAGTGCAGGTGGAAAAAGTATGTGAACCCTTGGATTTAATAACTGGTTGAACCTCCTTTGGCAGCAATAACTTCAACCAAACGTTTCCTTCTATGCTTTGGGTATTTGTCCTGTTGCAACACCTATCTTCTGTTGAGCTTCAGCTGGTGGACAGATGGCCTTAAGTTCTCCTGCAAAATGTCTTGATAAACTTGGGAATTCATTTTTCCTTCGATGATAGCAATCCGTCCAGGCCCTGACGCAGCAAAGAAGCCCCAAACCATGATGCCCCCTACCACCATACTTCACAGTTGGGATGAGGTTTTGATGTTGGTGTGCTGTGCCTATTTTTCTCCACACGTAGTGTTGTGTGTTTCTTCCAAACAACTCAACTTTGGTTTCATCTGTCCACAGAATATTTTGCCAGTACTGCTGTGGAACATCCAGGTGCTCTTGTGCAAACTGTAAACGTGCAGCAATGTTTTTTTGGACAGCAGTGGCTTCCTCTGTGGTATCCTCCCATGAAATCCATTCTTGTTTAGTGTTTTACGTATTGTAGATTCGCTAACAGGGATGTTAGCATATGCCAGAGACTTTTGTAAGTCTTTAGCTGACACTCTAGGATTCTTCTTCACCTCATTGGGCAGTCTGCACTGTCCTCTTGCAGTCATCTTTACAGGACGGCCACTCCTAGGGAGAGTAGCAGCAGTGCAGAACTTTCTCCATTTATAGACAATTTGTCTTACCGTGGACTGATGAACAGCAAGGCTTTTGGAGATACCCTTTCCAGCTTTATGCAAGTCAACAATTCTTAATCGTAGGTTTTCTGAGAGCTCTTTTGTGCGAGGCATCATTCACATCAGGCAATGCTTCTTGTGAAAAGCAAACCCAGAACTGGTGTGTGTTTTTTATAGGGCAGTGCAGCTGTAACCAACACCTCCAATCTCATCTCATTGATTGGACTCCAGTTGGCTGACACCTCACTCCAATTTGCTCTTGGAGATGTCATTAGTCTAGGGGTTCACATACTTTTTCCACTTGCACTGTGAATGTTTACATGGTGTGTTCAATAAAAACATGGTAACATCTAATTCTTTGTGTGTTATTAGTTTAAGCAGACTGTGATTGTCTATTGTTGTGACTTAGATGAAGATCAGATCACATTTTATGACCAATTTGTGCAGAAATCCATATCATTCCAAAGGGTTCACATACTTTTTCTTGCAACTGTATGTGAGTTATTCCCCCCTTCTGATCCTCAGCTGTGTCATGTGACCAACTCTCTGATCTCCAACTGACACAGGAAGTCAGTTACTTCTCTATTCATTCCTATGAGACTGAGTGAGGCTCCCTTAGGAATACATAGATAAACTGACTTCCTGTCCACACATAAGATGCTGTGTCAGTTGGAGAGTCTGATTGCTGGTCACATGACACATCTGAGGTTATAACTAACAAATGCAGCCACTGATAAGATTACATTCACCACAGATTACATCATGTACCTTTCTAATAAGTCAGAGAATATACACTGCTCAAAAAAATAAAGGGAACACTTAAACAACACAATGTAACTCCAAGTCAATCACACTTCTGTGAAATCAAACTGTCCACTTAGGAAGCAACACTGAGTGACAATCAATTTCACATGCTGTTGTGCAAATGGGATAGACAACAGGTGGAAATTATAGGCAAATAGCAAGACACCCCCAATAAAGGAGCGGTTCTGTAGGTGGTGACCACAGACCGCTTCTCAGTTCCTATGCTTCCTGGCTGATGTTTTGGTCACTTTTGAATGCTGGCAGTGCTTTCACTCTAGTGGTAGCATGAGACGGAGTCTACAACCCACACAAGTGGCTCAGGTAGTGCAGCTTATACAGGATGGCACATCAATGCGAGCTGTGGCAAGAAGGTTTGCTGTGTCTGTCAGCGTAGTGTCCAGAGCATGGAGCCGCTACCAGGAGACAGGCCAGTACATCAGGAGACGTGGAGGAGGCCGTAGGAGGGCAACAACCCAGCAGCAGGACCGCTACCTCCGCCTTTGTGCAAGGAGGAACAGGAGGAGCACTGCCAGAGCCCTGCAAAATGACCTCCAGCAGGCCACAAATGTGCATGTGTCTGCTCAAACGGTCAGAAACAGACTCCATGAGGGTGATATGAGGGCCCGACGTCCACAGGTGGGGGTTGTGCTTACAGCCCAACACCGTGCAGGACGCTTGGCATTTTCCAGAGAACACCAATATTGGCAAATTCGCCACTGGTGCCCTGTGCTCTTCACAGATGAAAGCAGGTTCACACTGAGCACATGTGACAGACGTGACAGAGTCTGGAGACGCGGTGGAGAACGTTCTGCTGCCTGCAACATCCTCCAGCATGACCGGTTTGGCATTGGTCAGTAATGGTGTGGGGTGGCATTTCTTTGGAGGGCCGCACAGCCCTCCATGTGCTCGCCAGAGGTAGCCTGACTGCCATTAGGTACCGAGATGAGATCCTCAGACCCCTTGTGAGACCATATGCTGGTGCGGTTGGCCCTGGGTTCCTCCTAATGCAAGACAATGCTAGACTTCATGTGACTGGAGTGTGTCAGCAGTTCCTGCAAGACGAAGGCATTGATGCTGTGGACTGGCCCGCCCGTTCCCCAGACCTGAATCCAATTGAGCACATCTGGGACATCATGTCTCGCTCTATCCACCAACGTCACGTTGCACCACAGACTGTCCAGGAGTTGGCAGATGCTTTAGTCCAGGTCTGGGAGGAGATCCCTCAGGAGACCGTCCGCCACCTCATCAGGAGCATGCACAGGCGTTGTAGGGAGGTCATACAGGCACGTGGAGGCCACACACACTACTGAGCCTCATTTTGACTTGTTTTAAGGACATTACATCAAAGTTGGATCAGCCTGTAGTGTGTTTTTCCACTTTAATTTTGAGGGTGACTCCAAATCCAGACCTCCATGGGTTGAAAAATTTGATTTCCATTTTTTTATTTTTGTGTGATTTTGTTGTCAGCACATTCAACTATGTAAAGAACAAAGTATTTCAGAAGAATATTTAATTAATTCAGATCTAGGATGTGTTATTTTTGTGTTCCCTTTATTTTTTTGAGCAGTGTATATATATTTTTTTTACTGGAGTTCTTCTTTAAAGACTTCATAGAAGAAATGGACAATGAAAATGTTGCATTAACTGAAAGCCAGTGGACACAAACAAAAGACCTAGAGAACCTTCTTTCTCACCCCTTCACTGTCACCAAGAGGTTCCAATGTGACGATCTAACCCCGGGTAAATTCTTCTTGGAATTGAAGAGCCTGATATATTGCCTGAACAAAAATGGAGGGTTAATAGCTGACAGCATTGCATCTTCAATGATGAATAGAGAGTCTTTTGCTGGAAAATGAAATCTTGTTAGCGGCTATTTATGTCGACCCAATGAGCCAAATTTTAGCTTGGGGGGAAGCATGGGGGCAATGACACCATAGGTATTATTTAATTAGGGTTCTGTAGGATCCATGTTTCTTTCCCCTGTTTGTCTTTTCCCGCCCTTTTTTCTATTACAGGTGAATTTACCTCAGAAATTGTCTTACCTGCGGTCTAGAAGATTCTAGCTTTACAAGTGAAGAGCGCAGCTGATTGGTTGCTGCCTGTTGCTGGGGGAGATTTCCAGCCCTCTGATTTGTTGTTTGTTTCGGAGCTGGCTCAGATGTGCCTGAAGAACTGACCAGCGTGGGACATGGAAGAACTCCTGCAGCAGCTGATGAAGAGAGCGGGGTCTGCTGGCGGAGAAGAGTGGCTGTGGAGCTGTTTGAAGATTCCAGCGCCGCTCCTATCAAGCCCACCTGAATTGCTGACATCGCCACCGAGTTCATCTGTACCGCCGCTGGGGTCCCTGATGTTACCGCCGCCATCGCTGGAGTCACCGCTGCCGCCAGCTGTAGAAGAAGGGCCGGTGCCAGCATGGGGAAGCCGTCCGGAGCAGCGCACCACCAGAGGATCCAGCGGCCGTTTCCGGGAGGAGGAGGCTGCAGCGCTACCCAGCAAAAGAGCTAGGAGAGCAGAGAGCGCTTGTACTCCTCCCCCGGGGGCGGGGCGTCGGCGCAGCACTAATCGTAGAAGAGCGGCTTCACAGAGTGGCCGGCAGTCCTCCAGGATCAGAGAGTCTGGAGGGCAGAGCGGCAGTTCAGCCTATACAGAAGGTGCTCTCACTGGGGGGAGCGTCATCAGGATGCTGCCAGTGAGGTGCTGGAGCAGGAAGTGGAGCAGCGGATCTTACAGGATGATTTACAGGGGCTGCCTGTTGAGAGGCTCCCACCCCTGCTGGTTGAGCCATCTCCGGGCCCCCTGGGAAGATTACCACACCTATCGTCTGCTGCCTATGGTCCACGCCAGGAAGGGCAGCCAGTGGGTGAGAACATCAATGTTGTCCCTTTGTCTGAGTCGTCTGTGTTAAATAGTCTGGTTAGGCTGCTAGCTGAGTTTTCTAGCAGGCATATGGTTCATGCGGCTTCAGATGTCTGGAGCAGTGGTCAAAGTACAGCGGTTATTCCGTCTGGTGTTAGTAATGCTGGTATTGTGGCGCCTGTGATGGAGAGAGGTGCAGGGGTTAAGGAGACTTGTTTAAAGGAGGCGCTAGCTTGTGAAGTGTCTCCTTTAGGTTATCATCTTAGTGCAACTATGAAAGAGCGTATTTGGCGGATGGAATACGTGGAATTAATGGCGTTATTACCGTCCGTTTAAGAAGGATGAGAAAATGGAAGATAAACGCTTTCCTCCTAGATCATTTAATAATTGGCTCCAGGCATTTTGTGTTTATGCTGCGGTTTTGGGGGAGAAGCACTCTGAGCTGTGTTCAGGTCTTTTCCAACATTTGGATATTGTTATTGAAGCCTACAGGAATTTTGGCGGGATGGCTTGGTTTCAATACGATGAGACATTCCTCCAAAAGTTAGCTGTCCATCCATCCCTTAAATGGGGTGTGAAAGACATTGGGCTATGGGTAAATTTAATGTTGCCGCAGAAAACTATACCGGCGAAGCCGCCGGCGTCGGCTCAGACAGTCATGAGGAAAGGTGTTTGCTTTGCTTATAATGAGGCTACCTTTAAATGGTTGAATAATTGCCGTTTTAAACATGAATGTTCCTTTTGTGGGGGATCCCATCCTATGTGCCGTTGCTTTAAAAGAAACTCCCAGTCAGGCCAGCAGCAGCCAAACGTCAGGGAACAGGTGGCGAAAAGCGTTGAGTCCAGTGAAGTTAGAAGAAATGCAACCATGGCTCGCTCTTTATCCAGACCGTCAGAAAGCTGATTTAATTTTGTATGGTTTTCTATATGGTTTTGAAGTTCCACTTTTTTCTGGTGTTGGCTGCTGTTGGGTTGAGAACTTAAAATCTGTGAGCTTGCATAAAGAGGTAGTTCGTAGTAAGATTCAGAAGGAGCTTGTTTTGGGAAGGATTGAGGGCCCCTTTTTAGAGCCGCCGTTTGCTAATTTTAGGCTTTCTCCTTTGGGCGTTGTGCCAAAGAAGGAGCCTGGAGATTTCAGGTTGATTCATCACCTGTCGTTCCCAGAGAAAAGCTCTTTGAACGATATGGTGGATAAATCTAAGGCCTCTGTTTCATACGCCTCTTTTGATAATGCACTAGCTTTGGTCAGGTCTTTCGGTAAGGATGCCCTGTTAGCTAAGGCTGACATTAAGTCTGCATTTTGTTTTTTGCCTGTTTGTCCAGATGGCTTCAACTCATTAGGTTTTCATTTTGACGGTTATTTTTATTTTGATAAATGCCTGCCAATGGGTTTTTCGTTGTCCTGTTATTATTTTGAAGCATTTTCTTATTTTATTCAGTGGGTTGTTGAGTGTGATTTAAGTTTTAATGGTGTTCTTCATTATTTAGACATTTTTTTATTTGTTGGTTCTTCTAATTCTAGTGCTTGTTCAGATTTGTTAAGTAGGTTTTTGGATATTTGTTCTTGTTTTGGGATTCCAGTAGCGGAGGAGAAGACGGTTGGTCCTTGTTGTTGTTTAGAGTTTCTTGGGATAGTTATCGACTCTAGTCGCATGGAATTTCGACTGTCAGAGGCGAAATTAGAAAAAAATTCGGATGTTACTTTTGCTTTTGTTAAGTAAGAAAAAATGTACTCTTAGAGAAATGCAATCTCTTCTTGGGTCTCTTAATTTTGCTTCCAGGGTTATCCCCATAGGTAGAGTTTTTTCTAGTAGATTATATTTTTCAACTAGGGGTCTTAACCACCTCAGCCCCCAGTGCTTAAACACCCTGAAAGACCAGGCCACTTTTTACACTTCTGACCTACACTACTTTCACCATTTATTGCTCGGTCATGCAACTTACCACCCAAATGAATTTTACCTCCTTTTCTTCTCACTAATAGAGCTTTCATTTGGTGGTATTTCATTGCTGCTGACATTTTTACTTTTTTTGTTATTAATCGAAATTTAACGATTTTTTTGCAAAAAAATGACATTTTTCACTTTCAGTTGTAAAATTTTGCAAAAAAAAATGACATCCATATATAAATTTTGCTCTAAATTTATTGTTCTACATGTCTTTGATAAAAAAAAAATGTTTGGGTAAAAAAAAAATGGTTTGGGTAAAAGTTATAGCGTTTACAAACTATGGTACAAAAATGTGAATTTCCGCTTTTTGAAGCAGCTCTGACTTTCTGAGCACCTGTCATGTTTCCTGAGGTTCTACAATGCCCAGACAGTACAAACACCCCACAAATGACCCCATTTCGGAAAGTACACACCCTAAGGTATTCGCTGATGGGGATAGTGAGTTCATAGAACTTTTTATTTTTTGTCACAAGTTAGCGGAAAATGATGATTTTTTTTTTTTTTTTTTTTTCCTTACAAAGTCTCATATTCCACTAACTTGTGACAAAAAATAAAAACTTCCATGAACTCACTATGCCCATCACGAAATACCTTGGGGTCTCTTCTTTCCAAAATGGGGTCACTTGTGGGGTAGTTATACTGCCCTGGCATTCTAGGGGCCCAAATGTGTGGTAAGGAGTTTGAAATCAAATTCTGTAAAAACTGACCAGTGAAATCCGAAAGGTGCTCTTTGGAATGTGGGCCCCTTTGCCCACCTAGGCTGCAAAAAAGTGTCACACATCTGGTATCTCCGTATTCAGTAGAAGTTGGGGAATGTGTTTTGGGGTGTCATTTTACATATACCCATGCTGGGTGAGATAAATATCTTGGTCAAATGCCAACTTTGTATAAAAAAATGGGAAAAGTTGTCTTTTGCCAAGATATTTCTCTCACCCAGCATGGGTATATGTAAAAAGACACCCCAAAACACATTCCCCAACTTCTCCTGAATACGGAGATACCAGATGTGTGACACTTTTTTGCAGCCTAGGTGGGCAAAGGGGCCCATATTCCAAAGAGCACCTTTCGGATTTCACTCGTCATTTTTTACAGAATTTGATTTCAAACTCCTTACCACACATTTGGGCCCCTAGAATGCCAGGGCAGTATAACTACCCCACAAGTGACCCCATTTTGGAAAGAAGAGACCCCAAGGTATTCGCTGATGGGCATAGTGAGTTCATGGAAGTTTTTATTTTTTGTCACAAGTTAGTGGAATATGAGACTTTGTATGAAAAAAAAAAATATATAAAAAAAATCATCATTTTCCACTAACTTGTGACAAAAAATAAAAAATTCTAGGAACTCGCCATGCCCCTCACGGAATACCTTGGGGTGTCTTCTTTCCAAAATGGGGTCACTTGTGGGGTAGTTATACTGCCCTGGCATTTTCCAGGGGCCCTAATGTGTGGTAAGTAGGTAAATGACCAGTAAATTCCGAAAGGTGCTCTTTGGAATATGGGCCCCTTTGCCCACCTAGGCTGCAAAAAAGTGTCACACATCTGGTATCTCCGTACTCGGGAGAAGTTGGGGAATGTGTTTTGGGGTGTCTTTTTACATATACCCATGCTGGGTGAGAGAAATATCTTGGCAAAAGACAACTTTTCCCATTTTTTTATACAAAGTTGGCATTTGACCAAGATATTTATCTCACCCAGCATGGGTATATGTAAAAAGACACCCCAAAACACATTCCCCAACTTCTCCTGAGTACGGCGATACCAGATGTGTGACACTTTTTTGCAGCCTAGATGCGCAAAGGGGCCCAAATTCCTTTTAGGAGGGCATTTTTAGACATTTGGATACCAGACTTCTTCTCACGCTTTGGGGCCCCTAGAATGCCAGGGCAGTATAAATACCCCACATGTGACCCCATTTTGGAAAGAAGACACCCCAAGGTATTCAATGAGGGGCATGGCGAGTTCATAGAAATTTTTTTTTTTTGGCACAAGTTAGCGGAAATTGATATTTTTTATTTTTTTCTCACAAAGTCTCCCGTTCCGCTAACTTGGGACAAAAATTTCAATCTTTCATGGACTCAATATGCCCCTCACGGAATACCTGGGGGTGTCTTCTTTCCGAAATGGGGTCACATGTGGGGTATTTATACTGCCCTGGCATTCTAGGGGCCCTAAAGCGTGAGAAGAAGTCTGGAATATAAATGTCTAAAAAATTTTACGCATTTGGATTCCGTGAGGGGTATGGTGAGTTCATGTGAGATTTTATTTTTTGTCACAAGTTAGTGGAATATGAGACTTTGTAAGAAAAAAAAATAATAATTCCGCTAACTTGGGCCAAAAAAATGTCTGAATGGAGCCTTACAAGGGGGTGATCAATGACAGGGGGGTGATCAATGACAGGGGGGTTGATCAATGACAGGGGGGGTGATCAATGACAGGGGGGGTGATCAATGACAGGGGGGGTGATCAATGACAGGGGGGGTGATCAATGACAGGGGGGTGATCAATGACAGGGGTGGTGATCAATGACAGGGGTGGTGATCAATGACAGGGGGGTGATCAATGACAGGGGGGTGATCAATGACAGGGGGGTGATCAATGACAGGGGGGGTGATCAATGACAGGGGGGTGATCAATGACAGGGGGGTGATCAATGACAGGGGGGTGATCAATGACAGGGGGGTGATCAATGACAGGGGGGGTGATCAATGACAGGGGGGGTGATCAATGACAGGGGGGTGATCAATGACAGGGGGGTGATCAATGACAGGGGTGGTGATCAATGACAGGGGTGGTGATCAATGACAGGGGGGTGATCAGGGAGTCTATATGGGGTGATAACCACAGTCATTTATCACGCCCGTGTAAGGCTTCATTCAGACGTCCGGATGCGTTTTGCGGATCCGATCCATCCATCAGTGGATCCGTAAAAATCATGCGGACGTCTGAATGGAGCTTTACAGGGGGGTGATCAATGACAGGGGGGTGATCAGGGAGTCTATATGGGGTGATCACCACAGTCATTGATCATGCCCCTGTAAGGCTTCATTCAGACGTCCGGATGCGTTTTGCGGATCCGATCCATCTATCAGTGGATCCGTAAAAATCATGCGGACGTCTGAATGGAGCTTTACAGGGGGGTAATCAATGACAGGGGGGTGATCAGGGAGTCTATATGGGGTGATAACCACAGTCATTGATCATGCCCCTGTAAGGCTTCATTCAGACGTCCGGATGCGTTTTGCGGATCCGATCCATCTATCAGTGGATCCGTAAAAATCATGCGGACGTCTGAATGGAGCTTTACAGGGGGGTGATCAATGACAGGGGGGTAATCAATGACAGGGGGGTGATCAGGGAGTCTATATGGGGTGATCACCACAGTCATTGATCATGCCCCTGTAAGGCTTCATTCAGACGTCCGGATGCGTTTTGCGGATCCGATCCATCTATCAGTGGATCCGTAAAAATCATGCGGACGTCTAAATGGAGCTTTACAGGGGGTTGATCAATGACAGGGGGGTAATCAATGACAGGGGGGTGATCAGGGAGTCTATATGGGGTGATCAGGGGTGATCAGGGGCTAATAAGGGGTTAATAAGTGACGGGGGGGGGGTGTAGTGTAGTGTAGTGGTGCTTGGTGGGACTTTACTGAGCTACCTGTGTCCTCTGGTGGTCGATCCAAACAAATGGGACCACCAGAGGACCAGGTAGCAGGTATATTAGACGCTGTTATCAAAACAGCGTCTAATATACCTGTTAGGGGTTAAAAAAAACACATCTCCAGCCTGCCAGCGAACGATCGCCGCTGGCAGGCTGGAGATCAACTCTCTTACCTTCCGTTCCTGTGAGCGCGCGCGCCTGTGTGCGCGCGTTCACAGGAAATCTCGCGTCTCGCGAGAGGACGCGCCGGCGCGTCCAGGAGGAATGAATCAACCACCTCCAGGACGCGTCTGTGCGTACAGCGGTCCGGAGGTGGTTAAAGGGCTTCTGTCACCCCACTAAAGTCATTTTTTTTTTTGGGGCTAGTTAAATTACTTATACTGCGATATATGAAAATATAATGGTCTTACTTACTTTGATTCAGCAGTTTCTTCTAAAAACGAAGTTTTATAATATGTAAATTAGGTCTCTACCAGCAAGTAGGGCGGCTACTTGCTGGTAGCAGCTGCAGAAAACCGCCCCCTCGTCGTGTTGATTGACAGGGCCAGCCGGGATCTCCTCCTCCGGCCAGCCCTGTCGGCATTTCAAAAATCGCGCGCCTGTGTTCATTCGGCGCAGGCGCTCTGAGATGAGGCTCGCCTCCTCAGAACTCCCTCAGTGCGCCTGCGCCAATGACATCACCGAAATAGAAGACGTCATCGGCGCAGGCGCACTGCGCCGAATGAACACAGGCGCGCGATTTTTGAAATGCCGACAGGGCTGGCCGGAGGAGGAGATCCCGGCTGGCCCTGTCAATCAACACGATGAGGGGGGCGGTTTTCTGCAGCTGCTACCAGCAAGTAGCCGCCCTACTTGCTGGTAGAGACCTAATTTACATATTATAAAACTTCGTTTTTAGAAGAAACTGCTGAATCAAAGTAAGTAAGACCATTATATTTTCATATATCGCAATATAAGTAATTTAACTAGCCCAAAAAATATGACTTTAGTGGGGTGACAGAAGCCCCTAAAGTCTCCTAATTCCCATATTCGGTTGACTAAATGTTTGAAGGAGGATATGGGTGTTTGGTTAGAATTCCTCCAGGAATTTAATGGTTCTAGTTGTTGGCAAGAGGAATTTGAGTTCAGACGCTTTGGGTTTATTTACGGATGCGGCCAGTAGCTGTGGATATGGGGCTTTCTGGAACGGTAAATGGTCGGCTGAGAGGTGGCCAGCTTCTTGGGTTGATAATGGACTCACAAGGAATATTGTTCTATTAGAGCTTTTTCCCGTGATTGTCGCTGTTGTTCTTTGGGGCTATGATTTTAAGGATAAGAGGATCTTATTACACACGGATAACAAAGGGGTTTGTTTTGCGGTCAATACTCTTTCGTCCAAATGTGATGTAGTTGTGAAATTATTAAGGCATTTAGTTCTGTTTTGTATGAAGTTTAATACCGTATATGGATCAAAGCGAAATATATTGTAGGGTCATCTAATGTGTTGGCTGATTCTTTATCTCGTTTACAGTTCCTGAGATTCCGCGAATTAGCTCCGGAGGCGGACCTGGATGGGAGCCCGTGTCCTCAACATCTGTGGGGTTTGATTTAGGACTGATGTCTGAAGCTATTGAGAGGACCTTAGCCCCGAGAACATGGGCAGCTTACTCTGCTGCATGGCGGGATTGGTGGTATTTTTTAAATGCTTGCTCAATAGATATTAAAGGGGATGTTTTAAGTTGCGGTGTATTGTTTGTTACTAGCTTATTTAATAGAAAATTGGCGGCTTCATCTGTTGCGAAAGTAGTGGCTGGTGTTTCATTTTTTCAGAAACTGCGGGGTCAGATTAAGCAGGCATTGAAGGGTTACAAGAAAGGTGTTTGTAAGTTGGTTGCTAGGAGGCCAATTTCTATCTCTTTACTGGGAGATCTTTGTAAAGTTTTGTGTGACGTGTGTAAGGACCAGGGTGAAGTATTGCTTTTTCGTACAGCTTTTGTGTTAGCCTTTTTCGGGGCTTTTAGGGTTAGTGAGTTGGTTGCGGCGAGCCGTAATAGAGTGTCAGGTTTGGAGTTTTCTGATGTTGTGGTAATTAACGATAAAGTTGAGATTTTTGTTAGGAGGTCAAAAACTGATCAGTATGGTAGGGGTCAGGTAGTTAGATTACATTCTTGGGTGGGTTCTGAATTTTGTCCGGTTAAATTGGTAAGGTGTCTGTATGAGATTCATCCCGCTAAAGGTCCATTCACACGTCCGTTTTTTCTTTCCTGATCTGTTCCGTTTTATGCGGAACAGATCTGGACCAGTTCTGTACCCATTCATTTTCAATGGGTCCTGGAGAAAAATCGGACAGCACAATGTGTGCTGTCCGTTTCCGTTGTTCCGTATGTCCGAAAAAATATAAAACTTGTCCTATTCTTTTCCGCAAAAATCGGATCCTGGTACAATACAAAGTCAATGGATCCGCAAAAAACGGAAGACATTCGTATGTCAGTACGTATGTCATCCGTTTTATGCGGATTCCGTTCCTGGAAATTAAATATTTATTTTATAAACTTTTATTCACTTTTTTTTTTTCAATTTTTTTTCAAAGAAATCCAAACAACTTTATTTGCTTATTGAAATTTATACATGTTTCCGTTTTTTGCGGATCCGCAAAAAACGGATGACATACGGAAACATTTTCAGGAACAACGGATCCGCAAAAAGCGGACCGAAAATCGGGATATAGAAAAATACTGACGTGTGAATGTAGCCTAAGTGTGGTTCCTTTTTAATGCACCAGGATTCCTCCCCTCTCACTAAATTTCAGTTTAACGCAATTTTGAAAAAATGTTTGGGGAAGTTGGGGCTTAGTTCTGCGAAATTCTAGTCACATTCATTTAGGATAGGTGCTGCGACGGAGGCTGCCAGGTTTGGGCTAGATGATTCAGTAGTTAAAAGAATTGGGAGATGGGAATCGAATAGATTTAAAATTTATGTTAGACCGGATTTAATGCTACCAGTCTGAATGTTTTTCTATTTTTGCAGGGAGTCAGTTTGTGATTTGGATTGTGGGACATTCATTTGTGTTTTGGGCTTAGAAGCGAGCTGAAAAAAGAATATACTCAGAGAATTTGTCTTTTAATACATCTGAAGTTCTTATTCTTTGGCAGGGTATTAGAGGGATGTGTTGGAAAGGGTTAATGAATGAAATTAATAAGCTTATTAAAAAATGGCCTGTTCCTCATCTGATTATCATTCATCTTGGGGGAAATGATTTAGGTAGGATAAGGACCTGTGAGTTATTATGGGTCATGAAGAGGGACCTGGCCTTATTACATCATAGAAAAAATGTGGGTGATTGAGTCAGCACAACCCTGTATGTAGGTGCACATCACTATGGCGAAATACATATACAAACGCAAAATACAAATGTGATAGCACTCTGCAACCAGCATTCTGCCCTGACTATGCTGGATGAGGCATTGGTGTACATTTTGACCAAAGCGTAATAAGCCACTCACCACGTCAAGGTCGCCTCTGAGTAGTCCCTAACACTATTTCCTACCTGTTTATGGGCCATGATAGCCACACAAAGTCCAGGGAATGCAGGCTAGCATGCATGCCAAGCACACTCTACTTTTAACCCCGTCCAGTGCCATTACAGCTTTCATCAGATCCAGGGATGCAAGTACCAACATGCATGCTGAGCCCACCATATACTTCTCCTGGAGCCAAATGGCTACTGGTAGGTTCTATATAAGCAGACTCAGTTTTATACTGACTTTAAAACCAGCCTCCAGGGCAGACTAGCTGGTCAGGTGTGCATGACTGCATGGAGATCGCCACGCCTCCAATATATACTACAAAGAAAAAATGTGGGTGATTGAGTCAGCACAACCCTGTATGTGGTGCACATCACTATGGCAAAATACATATACAAACGCAAAATACATAGAGTGTGCTTGGCGTGCATGCTAGCCTGCATTCCCTGGACTTTGTGTGGCTATCATGGCCCATAAACAGGTAGGAAATAGTGTTAGGGACCACTCCATAGAGGCGACCTTGACGTGGTGAGTGGCTTATTACGCTTTGGCCAAAATGTACACCAATGCCTCATCCAGCATAGTCAGGGCAGAATGCTGGTTGCAGAGTGCTATCACATTTGTATTTTGTGCTTATTACATCATAGTCTTCCTAGTACTAATTTAGTTTTTTCAGAAATTGTCCCTCGCTTAGTTTGGTCTGGGAGGGATGGTAAATTTATGGAGAAAATCCGAAAAAGAGTGAATAGGGCCCTTGAAAAATTTCTCCCTTTAGTGGGTGGGTTTAGCTATAGGCATTCAGACTTTGAGTGTTTTTTGCCTTGCCTTTTTAGATCCGATAATGTTCATCTTTCTGAGGTAGGGAAATATCTTGGCAAAAGACAACTTTTCCCATTTTTTTATACAAAGTTGGCATTTGACCAAGATATTTATCTCACCCAGCATGGGTATATGTAAAATGACACCCCTAAACACATTCCTCACCTTCTCCTGAGTACGGCAATACCAGATGTGTGACACTTTTTTGCAGCCTAGGTGGGCAAAGGGGCCCATATTCCAAAGAGCACCTTTCGGATTTCACAGGTCATTTTTTACAGAATTTGATTTCAAACTCCTTACCACACATTTGGGCCCCTAGAATGCCAGGGCAGTCTAACTACCCCACAAGTGACCCCATTTTGGAAAGAAGAGACCCCAAGGTATTCGCTGATGGGCATAGTGAGTTCATGGAAGTTTTTATTTTTTGTCACAAGTTAGTGGAATATGAGACTTTGTATGAAAAAAATAAAATAAAAAAAAAATCATCATTTTCCACTAACTTGTGACAAAAAATAAAAAAATTCTAGGAACTTGCCATGCCCCTCACGGAATACCTTGGGGTGTCTTCTTTCCAAAATGGGGTCACTTGTTGGGTAGTTATACTGCCCTGGCATTCTAGGGGCCCAAATGTGTGGTAAGGAGTTTGAAATCAAATTCTGTAAAAAATGACGAGTGAAATCCGAAAGGTGCTCTTTGGAATATGGGCCCCTTTGCCCACCTAGGCTGCAAAAAAGTGTCACACATCTGGTATCTCCGTACTCAGGAGAAGGTGGGGAATGTGTTTTGGGGTGTCTTTTTACATATACCCATGCTGGGTGAGAGAAATATCTTGGCAAAAGACAACTTTTCCCATTTTTTTATACAAAGTTGGCATTTGACCAAGATATTTATCTCACCCAGCATGGGTATATGTAAAAAGACACCCCAAAACACATTCCCCACCTTCTCCTGAGTACGGAGATACCAGATGTGTGACACTTTTTTGCAGCCTAGGTGGGCAAAGGGGCCCATATTCCAAAGAGCACCTTTCGGATTTCACAGGTCATTTTTTACAGAATTTGATTTCAAACTCCTTACCACACATTTGGGCCCCTAGAATGCCAGGGCAGTATAACTACCCCACAAGTGACCCCATTTTGGAAAGAAGAGACCCCAAGGTATTTTGTGATGGGCATAGTGAGTTCATAGAAGTTTTTATTTTTTGTCACAAGTTAGTGGAATATGAGACTTTGTAAGAAAAAAAAAATCATCATTTTCCGCTAACTTGTGACAAAAAATAAAAAGTTTTATGAACTCACTATGCCCATCAGCGAATACCTTAGGGTGTGTACTTTCCGAAATGGGGTCATTTGTGGGGTGTTTGTACTGTCTGGCCATTGTAGAACCTCAGGAAACATGACAGGTGCTCAGAAAGTCAGAGCTGCTTCAAAAAGCGGAAATTCACATTTTTGTACCATAGTTTGTAAACGCTATAACTTTTACCCAAACCATTTTTTTTTTACCCAAACATTTTTTTTTTATCAAAGACATGTAGAACTATAAATTTAGAGCAAAATTTCTATATGGATCTCGTTTTTTTTGCAAAATTTTACAACTGAAAGTGAAAAATGACATTTTTTTGTAAAAAAATCGTTAAATTTCGATTAATAACAAAAAAAGTAAAAATGTCAGCAGCAATGAAATACCACCAAATGAAAGCTCTATTAGTGAGAAGAAAAGGAGGTAAAATTCATTTGGGTGGTAAGTTGCATGACCGAGCAATAAACGGTGAAAGTAGTGTAGGTCAAAAGTGTAAAAAGTGGCCTGGTCTTTCAGGGTGTTTAAGCACTGGGGGCTGAAGTGGTTAATAAAGCTCAGCGGCCATTTCCTCCACTATATTGTTGGTGTCAATCATTTATTAGCGATAAGTTAGTATTAAAGTGTGTCATTTGCCCCCATGCTACTGGGAAAAGTCGAGAGTCTGAGGAGTCAGAGCATTTATCTACCGACTCCACAGCCCTGAGCAGGAGGAGTGACAGGGGAGAGTTTACCGCTGCGCCGTCTCAGCTAGTGTGCTCGGCGAACGACAGCAGCCTCCTCCTCCTGAGTGTCCTCCCCAGAGTCAAGCAGCCAGCATAGTAGGTGCCTGGCTACTGTGCCAACAATGACAATTTTAATACAAATACAGGAGGCGGGTGCCGGTTGTACCCGCCTCCTGTATCTGTATTAAAGGTTAATTATCATTGGTGGCGCAGTGCGCCCCCCAGTATTAAAGTCATTGGAGGCAGTGGCCACAGGGCCCCCCCCTAACCTAAGTAATTTCATTGGTGGCAGTTCTGATCGGAGCCCCAGCAGTGTAATCGCGGGGCTCCGATCGGTTACAATGGCGGCCAGGACGCTACTGAAGCCCTGGCTGCCATGGTGAGCTCCCTGCTGCTGTGTCTACTATGCACAGGGCAGCAGGGACAGTGTAAGATCCTATTCACCCTAATAGAGCTCTGTTAGGGCGAATAGGGAATATCGGTATAAAAGTTATCGGCTATCAGCCTGAAAGTTCACAGATTATCGGTATCGGCTCTAAAAAATCTATATTGGTCGATCCCCAGTGGGGATATGTCATGATAGGTAGGTAAGTGGGGAAATAACCAAACACAGGAAAACAAACAGAACAAACGACTAGGCCCAAAAGCTAGGGAGAAAAGGGTCACCTTCTAGCGATCCCTAAGAGCTTTCCCTAAACTGCTGTGCCCATGTGCATACCCTTATGGTGGATATGCACATGCCCTCGTGCCTAAACCTAAACACCCTGGGCAAACCCTAAGCAGCAGGGAAAAGAGAAGAGGCAACCTGCTTCTTCAGACCAGGAGGAAGCAAGCATCTCCCTAGAGGCCTAGATAAAACACACAAAGGGAAATAACGGAGAGTACTTATCTTGAGCAGAGTTGGAGCAGACAATCACCACACATCAAGAACTCCCAAGAAAAATCTATAACCCACACAGGTCACTGGGGGAAGGGATAAATAGCCTCACTAACAATGAAACCCAGTACACCTGAGGGAAGGTGGATCCAGCTCAAACCCAAATCAAAACAGAGAAGTCAGACATGTGCAGCCAGTCTGACAGACCTCCGCACATTCACAGGGCAAGGCGTGACAGGATAATACAGTCCTAACTATAGATGATAATATACAGTATATTAAGGCCTCCTTCACACGAGCGTCACGGATTGGCTCTGGATGCGTTCAGTGAAACTCGCACCATTTTGCAAGCAAATTCAGTCAGTTTTGTCTGCATTTGTGTTCAGTTGTTCAGTTTTTTCTGCGCAGGTGCAATGCGTTTTGATGCGTTTTTCACGCGCGTGATAAAAAACTGAAGGTTTACAAGCAACATCTCCTAGCAACCATCAGTGAAAAACACATCGCATCCGCACTTGCTTCCGGATACAATGCGTTTTTCACTGAAGCCCCATTAATTTCTATGGGGCCAGGGCTGCGTGAAAAACGCAGAATATAGAACGTGCTGCATTTTTTCACGCAAAGCAGAACTGATGCGTGAAAAAAAACGCTCATGTACACATACCCATTGAAATTAATGGGTCAGGATTCAGTGCGGGTGCTTTGCGTTCACTTCACGCATTGCACCCGCGCGGAAAACTCACTTGTGTGAAAGGGGCCTAAGGGTCCATTCACACATCCGCAAGTGTTTTGCAGACCGCACATGGACGGCCCTGGGATAGAAATGCCTATTCTTGTCCGTGTCTGCGGACAAGAATAGGACATGTTCCATCTTTTTTGCGGGGCCGCGGAGCGGAACTACAGATGCGGACAGCATGCGGTGTGCTGTCCACATCTTTTTCGGCCCCATTGAAATGAATGGCTCCGCAATTTTGCAGACCCATTCAAGCGGACGTGTGAATGGACCCTTATATATAAATATCTACACTTCCTTCTAGTGTGGCCAGTGCTATCACTTCTCCCGTACTCTGGCGTGCTGTATACTGAACAAGCCGCTGAGAGAGAAGCGCTCGCTACTGGTAATGCAGGGAGAAGCTCCTCTACTGTACATAGGGACAGTTACATTCTATACCTGCCCCTATATATACAGTAAAATAGTGTACACCCGACAGCATAATGGCATATTTTTATAGTGCTGGTCGTCACGAACACAATACCAAATGTGTACCTTTTTTTTTTTATTATTTCTTTGAGTTTTTCAATAACAAAGGGGTTAATAGGGGGATAATGTTTTTTTTTTTTAGCTTGAAACTTTATTTATTTTACTTTTGGCAGAGAGAGAGAAAGGGAAAAGAAAAATACGTGCCGCCGCCATTATTTGTTCAGGGGCCTTTACTAATCTAATGGTGGCCCTGAAGATTGTGTGCCAGTATCCACCCTCATGCTCATGTGCCACATTCATCTGCATGGATTAAACTTGCCACTGATCTCCTTCATAACTCTAATTGGAAAAGTGCCAGAAGAGATCCCTGAATCTCATTCACCCCATATATATTTTCTGAAACAAAGTGAAGAAACATGCAGTACATGGACTTCAAAAAGATGGCTTCTGTCTTTCAGTGGCAGAACATTAGCTTCAGTACATAAATAACAGTGCCCCAATATCCCTGACACGAATATACTGTAGTACATCTGCATGAAAAACTGCTACAGGAAAACCACACGAGGACCTGCTGCTTATGTTCCCAAGAACTAAGGCTCAGCAGCTGCTTGAGCTTCATAAATATGGCGGCTACTACCGACATGAACCACACACCTCTAGGGCAATGGCTTGGACCTGCAGTAGAAGTACGCAGAACCTTACTAATTTAGTAACTTATTTTGTACTGAAATTGTCGGGGATGTGCTGTGAGGGATTGTACACTGAAATAGCAGGGGGGTGGTTGTGGATGCAGAGGGAAGGGGGTATATCTGGTTGTATGTTGGGGGCGCGCGCTGTGTATTATGGTGGTGTCTAATTGTCTATGGGTTGTTCCTCTAGTGTTTCTCCAGTGACGTCAGTTCCGAGGAACCGCCCACAGATTCCAATAATGGCCGCGCTAGTCCAGGCTTCACCCTATTACCGTAACGGGGGAAAGCCACGCCCACTGCCAGGTGATGAGCTCATTTCCGCTCATTGGGAGCTTTAAGGCGATTCGCGCCTAGGGGAGGTCCTCTTTGCTTGCAGCATGCTCCCGGGGAAGGTGAGGGGCGCTTGTGGTCCTGTTTTTTTTTTTATAGGTCTCCGTACAATGTAGCGGAGCCGGGTTTCCTGCGGTACGCTCCTGCTTAGGCGAAGTAGCTGCATGTGAGAGCGGGGCTGATCCACCCAGCACTGCTACATTAGGAGTGCAGGCCTTTTGGCTGAGACTAGTGGAATTCCCTCCCTGCAGCTAGAGCTGTACCTGCCTGCTCCAAGGTTAGGGCTGAATAGAATTTAAGTGGAGTGCTTTTATTTCCATGTTTTGGGGATCATGGGGGGGGGGGGGGGGGGGGGGTTGTCTCGCCTCGCCTCGCCTCACACTGGGGGTGTATTCCGAGTATATGCCCCCAGTGTCCATTCATTACTATAGGAGTGCTGACAGCTTGCTTTGTGTGATCCCACTCACTTTAGTGGGACTGCTGAAAATGGCCGTGTGCTGCACCCCCCTTCACTTTGTGGGCTCTGACCTAAAGAGCTGCTTGTTCCAGTGTGGGGTCCCCACCTATCAGACATTGGGGGCAACACCTAGAAGAGAAAACTTATCAACATTGCCCCTTAAAGGGGTTGTTTAGTATTTGGCTCTAAATCTTCCCTCGTTACCTGCTCCCTGGCTCTTGTGTAACTGCCATCTTTATTGTGCTCTGGTCCCTGCATGTGAACCCCTGGAATCGATGGCACATGGTGTGAAGCACAGTAAAATGGTGGTCACAGGGGGCTGAAAAAGCTATGCTTCCCTTCAGTCTGGATGGGTGTCTTAAAGGGGTTGTCTGGGAGTTTGTGACTTATCTTCAGGATAGTTGGGGGCTGTCTCTAGTACTGTGGTCAGTCAGCTGAGGATTGGCTGTCAGTGTGAAAATCTTTAAAAGCAAGGTAGTCTGATTCTTTTGTGGGGGAGTCTTCTGACTCTACAGACATAACTTTAAAGTTAAAGGGCTTCTGTCAGCCCACTAAACCTTTTTTTTTTTTTTTTCTTTACTAATCCCTACACTGCGATTTATGCATACATAAGTTAAATAATCATTTCTGTTCAGTAGAATTTGCTAAAAAGCGATTTTTAGAATATGCAAATTACCTTGCTACCAGTAAGTAGGGCAGCTACTTGCTGGTAGCAGCCGCATCCTCCGATCCTAATGACGCCCCCTCCGCATTGTGATTGACAGGGCCAGGGAACGGAATCGTTCTCTGCTGGCCCTGCCTGTCGGCATTCAAAATCTGGCGCCTGCGCTGCGGCCGTATGTATCTTCAATCTGCGCAGGCGCATTGAGAGACGGCCACTCGCTCGGCCGCTCCATCCTCAATGCGCCTGCGCGGATGATGTCACATCTACGCAGGCGCATTGAGGAGAGAGCGGCCGCCTCTCAGTGCACCTGCGCAGATTGAAGATACATACGGCCGCAGCGCAGGCGCCAGATTTTGAATGCTAACAGGCAGGGCCAGCAGAGAACGATTCCATTCCCTGGCCCTGTCAATCACAGTGTGGAGGGGGTGTCATTAGGGTTGGAGGATTCGGCTGCTACCAGCAAGTAGCTGCCCTACTTACTGGTAGCAAGGTAATTTGCATATTTTTAAAATCGCTTTTTAGCAAATTCTACTGAACAGAAATGATTATTTAACTTGTGTATGCAGAGATCGCAGTGTAGGGATTATTATTAAACAAAAAAAAACGATTTAGTGGGCTGACAGAAGCCCTTTAAGGTTTTGATTAAACCTCCCAAAGCTGGTATTTGGTGGCTGACTGCTTGACCTCTCCTTGGGTGGGTGCTGTGATTAGACGCATATTTTGCGGTCTTGGTTTTATTATAATGGTAGCCCAGAATGGCTCCCAGTGTAAAACGACAATCAGTTTACGGCATTGAATCTACCTGAACTATGATGAGTCTATCCCGAACCTGACCTGTCTGATGACACCTTTACTATGGATCTGACTGCTGAGTTCATGGTGGTTCAGTCTGGTTAGAGGAGCTTCTCAGGACTAAACTGTTTGGCTTGTAACTTGTATACATAATTATTTTGTTTTTATTGTAGATGAAACCATGGCAGTGCCATATGAAGCATCTGAGGTGAGACTTCCAGCACTGCTCATTAAGTGAACAGATTATTAAATGCAAGTGATGTTCATTCTCACGATGGTCTTCCAAGCCTCATTGAAGAGGTTCTGACGACATTGCCTACTGGCTTTACTGATGCTCTACATGACACTGGAGGCAACATGGACACTATATATCCCAGGTGTAACTGTAGCTTTATGTTGTAGGTTGTATCTCAAGGTGTACTGAGAAGATATAAAAGATGTCCTCACTGAGCTGGATCACTTTCAGGTATGAAGGAACTTGCAGTAGCTACTATCTTTAACCAGGCTTGGGGTTCAGTGCAATTAGTGAGACAAACAATTTAAGTTAGTTTGCCGAGGTGGCTGTAGGTCCAATAGCCCAGTGTGTGGATCTTCCAGTGTTAACCTGTCACCTGGAGTGTGATAGGGCACAGATCACTGGACAGTGCGGTCAGTGTGCTCTTCACTTCCAGTATTGGGGTGGCGATGCAGTGAGGAGCAGGAGCTCCACCCAATAGTATCTAAAGTAGGAGCATGCAGGAGCTCCAATCAACATCACACACCATCCTTGGTGGCAGTACTACAGGAGCGATTTCTAAATAACGCCCAGTAGCTCACATTAGTGTGTTGTAATTGAGTTTCTCCCGTCATAAGCCTGATGGTTTTAAATACTGTATTTTCCGATGTATAAGACTACTTTCTAACACTAGAAATTATTTTCAGAAGTCGGGTTGTCTTATAGCTCCCATTGTGACAGGGAAGCTTGCCTGGGGGTTAGAATATACCATTGAATTTGAGTTTTCACAAGTTTACTGCATTGAATCTACCTGAACTATGATGAGTCTATCCCGAACCTGACCTGTCTGATGACACCTTTACTATGGATCTGACTGCTGAGTTCATGGTGGTTCGGTTTGGTTAGAGGAGCTTCTCAGGACTAAACGCTTTGTCTTGTATACATAATTATTATTTTATTTTTATTGTAGATGAAACCATGGCAGTACCACATGAAGCATCTGAGGTGAGACTTCCAGCACTGCTCATTAAGTGAACAGATTATTAAATGCAAGTGATGTTCATTCTCACGATGGTCTTCCAAGCCTCATTGAAGAGGTTCTGACGACATTGCCTACTGGCTTTACTGATGCTCTACATGACACTGGAGGCAACATGGACACTATATATCCCAGGTGTAACTGTAGCTTTATGTTGTAGGTTGTATCTCAAGGTGTCCTGAGAAGATATAAAAGATGTCCTCACTGAGCTGGATCACTTTCAGGTATGAAGGAACTTGCAGTAGCTACTATCTTTAACCAGGCTTGGGTTTCAGTGCAATAATTAGTGAGACAAAAACAATTTAAGTTTGCCGAGGTGGATATAGGTCCTATAGCCCAGTGTGTGGATCTTCCAGTGTTAACCTGTCACCTGGAGTGTGATGGGGCACATGGATCACTGGACAGTGCGGTCAGTGTGCTCTTCACTTCTTCTCAGTATTGGGGTGGAGATGCAGTGAGGAACAGGAGCTCCAATCAACATCACACATACCATCCTTGGTGGCAATACTGCAGGAGCGATTTCTAAATAACGCCCAGTAGCTCACATTAGTGTGTTGTAATTGAGTTTCTCCCGTCATAAGCCTGATAGTTTTAAATACTGTATTTTCCGATGTATAAGGCTACTTTCACACTAGCGTTCAGAGCGGATCCGTCTGGGGTCTGCCCAGATGGATCCGCTCATATAATGCAGACTTTGGATCCGTCCAGACTTTACATTGAAAGTCAATGGGGGACGGATCAGTTTGAAAATTGAGCCATATAGTGTCAAATTCAAACTGATCCGTCCCCATTGACTTACATTGTAAGTCTGGACGGATCCGTTTGCCGCCAGGCGGACACCCGAACGCTGCAAGCAGCGTTCGGGTGTCTGCTTGCTGAGTGGAGGCTGAACGCTGCCAGACTGATGCATTCTGAGCGGATCCGCATCCACTCAGAATGCATTAGGGCAGTACGGATGCGTTCGGGGCCACTTGTGAGAGCCTTCAAACGGAACTCACAAGCAGAGCCCCGAATGCTAGTGTGAAAGTAGCTTTAGACTACTTTCTAACACTAGAAATTATTTTCAGAAGTTGGGGGTTGTCTTATAACTCCCATGGTGACAGGGAAGCTTGCCTGGGGGTTAGAATATACCATTGAATTTGAGTTTTCACAAGTTTACTGCATTGAATCTACCTGAACTATGATGAGTCTATCCCGAACCTGACCTGTCTGATGACACCTTTACTATGGATCTGACTGCTGAGTTCATGGTGGTTCAGTCTGGTTAGAGGAGCTTCTAGGGACTAAACGCTTTGTCTTGTATACATAATCTTTATATTTTTTTAATTGTAGATGAAACCATGGCAGTACCACATGAAGCATCTGAGGTGAGACTTACAGCACTGCTCATTAAGTGAACAGATTATTAAATGCAAGTGATGTTCTTTCTCACGATGGTCTTCCAAGCCTCATTGAAGAGGTTCTGACGACATTGCCTACTGGCTTTACTGATGCTCTACATGACACTGGAGGCAACATGGACACTATATATCCCAGGTGTAACTGTAGCTTTATGTTGTAGGTTGTATCTCCAAGGGGTCCTGAGAAGATATAAAAGATGTCCTCACTGAGCTGGATCACTTTCAGGTATGAAGGAACTTGCAGTAGCTACTTTCTTTAACCAGGGTGAAGAGCTGTTACAGATGACTGGTTCAAGTTGCTAGCAGGTCTTCATTATCAGTGGGTCTGCCTTTACCCATGGCATCAAGTATTATACTTGTCTTCCATACTGAGGCATTAATTAATCATAGACCCATCAGATTGGATCTTGTGTCACATTGATTCCCGCTTGTACTCTAATAACCATATACAGGTCCTTCTCAAAAAATTAGCATATTGTGATAAAGTTCATTTTCTGTAATGTACTGATAAACATTAGACTTTCATATATTTTAGATTCATTACACAACTGAAGTAGTTCAAGCCTTTTCTTGTTTTAATATTGATGATTTTGGCATACAGCTCATGAAAACCCAAAATTCCTATCTCAAAAAATTAGCATATTTCATCCGACCAATAAAAGAAAAGTGTTTTTAATACAAAAAAAGTCAACCTTCAAATAATTAAGTTCAGTTATGCACTCAATACTTGGTCGGGAATCCTTTTGCAGAAATGACTGCTTCAATGCCACGCCGCATTGAAGCAATCAGCCTGTGGCACTGCTGAGGTGTTATGGAGGCCCAGGATGCTTCGATAGCGGCCTTAAGCTCATCCAGAGTGTTGGGTCTTGCGTCTCAACTTTCTCTTCCCAATATCCCACAGATTCTCTATGGGGTTCAGGTCAGGAGAGTTGGCAGGCCAATTGAGCACAGTAATACCATGGTCAGTAAACCATTTACCAGTGGTTTTGGCACTGTGAGCAGGTGCCAGGTCGTGCTGAAAAATGAAATCTTCATCTCCATAAAGCTTTTCAGCAGATGGAAGCATGAAGTGCTCCAAAATCTCCTGATAGCTAGCTGCATCGACCCTGCCCTTGATAAAACACAGTGGACCATCACTGACTGTGGGTACTTGACACTGGACTTCAGGCATTTTGGCATTTCCCTCTCCCCAGTCTTCATCCAGACTCTGGCACCTTGATTTTTGCTTTCATCCGAAAAAAGTACTTTGGACCACTGAGCAACAGTCCAGTGCTGCTTCTCTGTAGCCCAGGTCAGGCGCTTCTGCCGCTGTTTCTGGTTCAAAAGTGGCTTGACCTGGGGAATGCGGCACCTGTAGCCCATTTCCTGCACACGCCTGTACATGGTGGCTCTGGATGTTTCTACTCCAGACTCAGTCCACTGCTTCCGCAGGTCCCCCAAGGTCTGGAATCGTTCCTTCTCCACAATCTTCCTCAGGGTCCGGTCACCTCTTCTCGTTGTGCAGCGTTTTCTGCTACACTTTTTCCTTCCCACAGACTTCCCACTGAGGTGCCTTGATACAGCACTCTGGGAACAGCCTATTCGTTCAGAAATGTCTTTCTGTGTCTTACCCTCTTGCTTGAGGGTGTCAATGATGGCCTTCTGGACAGCAGTCAGGTCGGCAGTCTTACCCATGATTGCGGTTTTGAGTAATGAACCAGGCTGGGAGTTTTTAAAAGCCTCAGGAATCTTTTACAGGTGTTTAGAGTTAATTAGTTGATTCAGATGATTAGGTTAATAGCTCGTTTAGAGAACCTTTTCATGATATGCTAATTTTTTGAGATAGGAATTATGGGTTTTCATGAGCTGTATGCCAAAATCATCAATATTAAAACAAGAAAAGGCTTGAACTACTTCAGTTGTGTGTAATGAATCTAAAATATATGAAAGTCTAATGTTTATCAGTACATTACAGAAAATAATGAACTTTATCACAATATGCTTATTTTTTGAGAAGGACGTGTGTGTGTATATATATAATTTTTTTTTTTTTTTTTTTTTGAACTATGATGAGTCTATCCCGAACCTGAACTGTGATGACACGGCTTTATGGATCTGACTGCTGAGTTCACCCAAGTCCTGTATGTGGCTGCAGTAGTATCTGCCATGGGCCTCAAGTGTGGTTTATGGCTTATTTAAAGGGTTTGTGTCATCAGAAAAATCGTTACATAGCTGGCTGGCATTAGCCATGTGCTAATGTCAGCAGAACATAATGACTTTTATAATATGCAAATGAGCCTCTAGGTGCTAGTGTGGCGTTGCTGCAGCACCTAGAGGCTCGGTCTTCTCACCGTTTGGCACGCCCTTGTAAAGGTGATTGACATCTTTGGTCTCCTCCGTGCGCCTGCGCCGTCCATTTTAGTATCAGGCACAGTGAGGAAAGGACACTCTATACTGCTGCCGTCCTTCACTCACTGCCTGCGCCTAATACTAAAATGGACGGCGCAGGATTTGTGAGGCACGGGGGAGACAGCATGTCAATCCCCTTTACAAGGGCCTGCCAAAAGGTGAGAAGACAGAGCCTCTAGGTGCTGCAGCATCTAGCACCTAGAGGCTCATTTGCATATTAGAAGTCATTATTTTGTGCCAGCGGCGGCAGGCAGATATAGTTCTGCTGACATTAGGGCATCGCTAATGTCATCCAGCTACATAATGCTTTTTCTGATAGAAACCCTTTAAAGGGTTAAACTTTGAACTATGAAGGGGCAGAAGTGCTACTCAGAGTTTTTCCTTGGCTTTCCTGTTGTGTAGAACAAATCCATAAAGTGCATTGGATCTGTACTGTACACACTTGCCCTTTTTCAAAAGTGTACTAGGGTGAGGTTTATTTTGAGTAGTTTCTGCCCTTTTTCAAAAGTGTACTAGGGTGAGGTTTATTTTTCCCCCAAAACATACATTTTTCTTAACTTTTGTATCAGGTTTTTAGGTGCACAGTTCTGATGTATGAAAATTATTGGTTAACTTTTTTAGCCTCTGTGTAACTGCCTGCTGCGGTTGCACTGTTCTTAAATTAGTATTGTTGTAGAAAGGTGAATTGATCAAATTCAATTACCCAGCCCTAGCTAACTGTTAACACTACTGATGCATATTGGACAGATTTCTTTTTTTTTTTGGCATGGGAAAGGGTGAAATCTGCAGAAACGTGCCATAAAGGAGTTTCTGCCATGTGTAAATGAGAATTGCCAAACCCCTTTACTTCACTAGTACTGTAGAACACTGCAGAAGTGCCATGCATAAATCAGCGACAGCTAGTTGGTTATGTGCGAATCTTCCCCCAACGTGACATCACAAGTCTAATCTTCTATATACCTTCTCTAGGTCCATGGAGATGTTGTGGATTAAAGACGTGAAAGGACAAAGGTAATTCTGTTCTACCTGTATTAGGTTAATGAGGTGGAACAACTGTGCATTGCAAATGATGTTTTACTCACGATGGTCTTCCAAGTCTCACTGAAGAGGCTCTGACGATAGTGCCAGATGGCTTTGCTGATGTCTATGCTATAGCTTAGTAGATATTTGGAAAAAAATAGCTGACTGGTTATTGACTTCTGACTCTTTAATTTTAGGTCCTGGGGATCATAAAATCCTTGTCTGTAACAGGGCTTGTTTGGCAGATGAGGCTGCTGGTCTCCTTATCAGGTATGCCATGGTGTAAATGTCCCTTGTAGGGGATAGGTGTTGGTGGGCACCACTGTATGCTAGTTGGTAAGATGCATCCTTGTCCAATTTATAAGGGTTGACATATCTGTGAAACCTTTCTGACAGATTAAGACCTATAGGAGTGAAGATTTATCAGGTCAGAAGGCAAGCCTTGTTTGACAGACTTGGACCATAAGTCTTGTCCTGTCAGTGAGCCAAACCCAAGATTTCCTCACTTGGTACAAGCTCAATTTCTTTTGGCAATATACTTCTGTGTAGGCTCCACCTGGTTTTGTCTTAATCACTTTGTATGAACAGTCAAACTTTGCCACTGTGGCTTTCTATACTTGGCCATATGCCAGAACCATGATGAGTCTATCCCGAACCTGAGTGTATGATGACACTACTTATGGATCTGACTGCTGAGTTCTGTGTACAGAATATGCCTAAACTTCCTAATTGTGAATTGAGCTCACTGGTGTCTGTCCTCCTTACAGGGTCTCCTAGGATTGTGGAGCATTTGAGTCTTTGCTTCTATCAGGTAAGTTACTGCATTTGCCCACAAACTTGTGTATAATCTGTCAATGATGCTTTTGTATTTTACCTACATTGTTTGAATGCCTGTGAGAACATTCTTGTACACTGAGACAGATTAAGTCATCTGTTGGCGCTGTCCTGCCATTGGTAGAATACTAATACACTTATTTCTTCTTTCAGGGCTTTGGATTGAAGTGAGTGAATGGATTTTGGTTCAAGCAACAAGGACTTTGCCATGTGGATAACGTAGCAGATGTCTTGAATGTAGTACTTGCATTTCTGATATGAATGAACCTAATAAAGGCAATTTAAAGTCAGTTGTTGTGACTTGTGGTTTTTCTTTAAAGGTCTTCTGTCACTCCACTAAACATTTTTTTTTTCTCAATCCCTATGCTGCGATTTCTCAATATATAGGGCAATTACTCAGTTTGGTTCAGTAGTTATATAAAAAAAACTGACTATTATAATATGCAAATTACCCCTCTAGCAGCAGGTAGGGCGGCTACCTGCTGCTAGCAGCCGCATCCTCCATTCATAATGACTCCCCCCTCATGTTGATTGACAGGGCCAGCGGACACACTTTCTCTGCTGGCCCTGTCTGCATTCAAAATCTGGCACCGGCGCCGTACCGGTCTTGAGTCAGTGCAGGCGCACTGAGGGGAGGACGCTTGCTCGGCCACTTCATCCTCAGTGCGCCTGCGCCAATGACATCACATGTACACCCGGTGCAGGCGCACTGAGGATGGAGCGGCAGAGCAAGCGTCCTCCACTCAGTGCGCCAACTGAAGACCGGCTCGAGATTTAAAATGCAGACTGGGCCAGCAGAGAACAAGCGTGTCCGCTGGCCCTGTCAATCAACATGAGGGGACGTCATTATGAATGGAGGATGCGGCTGCTAGCAGCAAGTAGCCGCCCTACCTGCTGCTAGAGAGGTAATTTACATATTATAAAAGTCTTTTTTTTTATATAACTACTGAACCAAATTGAGTAATAGCCCTATATATTGAGAAATCGCAGCATAAGGATTTTAAGGAGACAAAAAAAATGAGTTTAGTGGAGTGACAGAAGCCCTTTAAGGCCCCTTCCAGATGGCATCTTCAGTTTTTGGTGCAGATTCGATGTTGAAAACCACTGGTCTGGTGACTAAGCCATGACTTCCCATTGAACAATGGAAGGTGAATTCAGTGTTTATGGCTTTTTAGTAGGGCTGCACGATAAATCGAAAAAAATCGAATCGCGATATGGCTATTTGGTCGACCCGAAAATGCAGCGATTATATATGAAGGGGCCCCGCGCACATAACTGGCTTTGTGTTAAGTATTTTACTAGTGTGTGTGAAACAATCTCTCCTATTGATAACAGGTCCAGCCTCTGTACTCACTGTCACAATGAATGCACTGCGGCAGCTAGCTGGCCGGCGCGTGACTGACATCACTTGGTAACGCTCCTGCTCCCTGAAGTGGGAGGAGCATTACTAGTGACATCAGTCACGCGCCGGCTGGCTAGCTGCCGCTCGCTGCAGTGCATTCATAGTGACAGTGAGTACTGAGGCTGGACCTGTTATCAATAGGAGAGTTTCACACTAGTAAAATACTTAACACAAAGCCAGTTATGTGCGCAGTTTAGGACACATAGGGCCATGAGGGGGACCAGCATAAGATCCTCCACAGATCCCCCACATAACAAACACTGTCCTCCACAGATCCCCCACATAACAAACACTGTCCTCCACAGATCCCACCCCCAACACTGCCTCCACAGATCCTCCCCCACCCGAGTCAGCGGCTCATATGGGAAAATCCAAGCAAATAGACCTCTAGCACAATTCCCTTAAAATATCGCACATCGTTATTGCAATTTTTAGGGCCGCAATCGCACAAAATTCCCATATCGTGCAGCCCTACTTTTTAGGGTGGGGTCAATGTAAACCTTTGCTGTCCAGAGACTGAACATGCCTCTTAAAGGTGAGCAAATCTGTAGAATACAATAGGAAGAAACCACCATTCTCATATTAAATTCTGTTAATTCTCTTGCCATTACTGCTTAATGGCAAGCAACACCAAGTTGCTTTTTTTTTTACCCCTCGCCTATGACTGCACCCTTGGAGAGACCGCTTCCTCAGGACTGGAAACGGGAACCAGAACCGCTCTAAGAGGGACCACTCTACCTCTCATTCGGTTTCCAGTCCTAAGGGACAGGAGGGAATTGGAAACTGCTTGGTCCCTAGATCAGAGTGTTTTCAACAAGATTTCGGCCTTATGTGGTGTCCCAGAGATGGGCCTCTTTGCCAACAGGACAAACTAAGGTGGGGGTTTCTTTTTCTTTCCCTAAAGGCGCAGCCGAAGGCTGTAGATGCATTGGCTCAGTCCTGGAGAGTCTTTATGCCTCAACTCCACCCCCGAAGCTGTTGCCAAGAGTCCTTTAAAGAACAGGGAAGATTGCGCTACAGTCAGTGGTGGCTCCCTTTTGGCCAAGGAGGGTTTGGTTCTCCTGGTTCCACAGAATGTAGATGGCCACCCCCTTAGGTTTTTCCAGTATTCTGGGTCAAATACTTCACCCAGAAGTAAAGTCTTCACCTGCCTATTGAGAGGGAAATTTTAAAGTGCTCTCCAGAGGTTATGACTACTCTGTTGGCAAGTCTAAAAGGGGTTGTCTGAGTTATGAAAAAAATATATATCACTGAAAATCTGATGGGCAGCAATATATAGCTAAGCAAGTTTTATGCAATATATAATTTTTTTTTCCTAATTTCCCTGGTTCTTTTCTGGCCCTTAGTTTTATTGCATGTAAACAATCTCTGCCCCTGCACTGCTAAGGGAGTGAATACAAGAGCTTCCCTGAGTGACATGTCTGCCTGCTGGGAGACTCTGCAGCATGTTGTATGTGTAGAACTACAAGTCCCAGCTGTATAATGACACTGCTAATACACAGGATCTTCCCCCTACCTTCTTGTGCAATGCTCTCTAGTCCTTCAGATCCTGTGCCCAGAATAGTCACTGCTTCAGATACCCAGTGTGTGCAGCTGAAGGGGTTAAGAATCCTAGGGGGGAGAGCAGATGGCAGTGATGGGGGGGGCATGGCCAGCACAGTGACATCTTTTATCAGAGCAGGGAGAGAAGCTGACATCACAGGTCATGTGACCCTCAGTGAAATCTGAGAAACCAGCCACTGGAGATGGTGAGTTAATTGGAAAGCTGTTACATTTGCCCAGTTAGAAACAGAAAAATAACTGACAACCCCTTTAAGGTCACTTCAGAAACTTATGAGGTCGGAGGGCTTTCTGCAGATTTGCCAGTAGACCAGTGGATGTATTGGAGGCTTCAGACATTCCGCTTGTGTAGGATTTATTTTTTTGCAAGAAGGTTGGAGAAGAAAGTTTAGACCTAGCACTTTAAAAGTGCAGATTTCAGCCTTAAGTGCCTTATTGAAATTGGCAGGTCATCCATGGGTTAAATGAACTATTACTGCAGTTTCAAAGTTATCCCCAGTTTGTAAGGATAGTATCCCCCCCCCCTTTCCCCCGGGGATTTAAACTTGGTACTTTCTAAGCTCACCAGATCCCTTTGAACCTATCACTAGTATGCTCTCCCTGAAACTGGCCTTTCTCCTAGCTATTACCTCTGCTAGGAGAGTTAGTGAGATTGATGCTCTTTCCATTGACCAGCCTTACTTAAAAACCGTGGAGAATTGGGTTTTTTTTTTTTGTTTTTTTTTCTGTAGGCGTCTTCATCTTTTCACTGTTCCCAGGATATACTTCCTCCCCTCTTTCTGTGCCTCTCCAAAGAATGAGAAGGAATCATAATTCCATTGTTTAGATGTTAGGAAATGTATAATTCAATATCTACAGGTCACTCAGCCCTGGAGGTCCTCCTCCCATCTATCGCTTTCTTTTCAGAGACAGGGCTCTGCTGCATCTTCCCAGACTACTGCTAGATGGATCAGACAAGCTGTTTACTTGGCATACTCATCCAAGGGAGCTGGTCTGCCATCTGGGTTTGGAGCGCTCTACTAGATCAGCCTCCACTTGTTGGGCAGAGAGGGCCTCTGCTTCCATAGAGCAGATTTGTAGGGCTGCCATACTTTTTCCATTTCATCCACCATGACGGCCCACAATGAGATTGACCCTTGACCTCTGTAGGGGCAGGAACACAGAGTTTAAATCCCCCCCACCAAGTGCTTTCCTGCCCCTACAGGGGCCAACATGTGGAGAGAGCCCTCCTTCCAGGAGGGTAGTATCGTTATTCTTTTAGAGGAATCTCCTGCAGCATGGGCTAAGGCTGGACAGCATGGAGCAACAAGGACCCTCGTCTCGGCTCATGCTGAGGCCTGCAGTCCTTCAGACCTTCTTCCGGGAAGCAGTCTGGGGTGCCGGCTTTACGAGGTGTCTCGCGCGCTGCGCTTGGCGTCCTCCTTCACTGCAGCATGTGACCGGCTGGGGGAGTAGGTGCGGCGCATGGAGCGCTTTAGGCGGCGGGCCGTGCGGCGCACATACCTTTCAGGAGGCTGGTGCGGCGCAGGCACACGCCGGGGTAGGATTCAAAATGATCGCAGTTTCAGTCAGCCCTTGCCTGCAAGCACCGCGATGTCTGAAGCACCTAGTCCCCGCCAGGAAGGCTCTGATCCTTCGGCCATCAGTACCGGGGGGGTTGTATTTCAAATTTTTTCATTTTTATATTTGAATACTAATTGCGGTATATCTGGTTGCTTCCTCATTTCCAGGGCAGCAAAGAGTCCAAAACTAAAGTTAAACTCTTAAAATGCAATGCGTGCTCTAAAAGGCTCCCCGAAAATTACAAAAAATATGGAAAGAGCAACCAGATATTCTTTCTGAAATGAAAACCTTTATTGTGGATGAGATCAAATCCTCTTTGGCCACTGTCAGCTCCCGCTAGTAACCCCAACCCTCCCAAGAAACGCAAACTATCCGTTATCTCCTCATCTGACGCCGAGGATATAGAAGAAGTTAGATCTAGACAAATACCTAATGAGGATCCCTTGTCAGAAGGGGAAATTATGGAGGAAGATAAAAAATATTTTTTCTCCTCAGATGAGATGGAGGAATTACTAAGAGCTGTCAGGTCCACAATGGGAATTGAGGATACCCCTAAGCCCCGTACTATCCAGGATGAGATGTTTTGGGGTCTTAGATCAAAAACTTCCATTGTCTTTCCCATAAACGAAAACATACGGGAAATGATCATGGAGGAGTGGTCGGATCCAGAGAAGAGGCTAGGGGTCCCCAAAGAGTTTAGGAAATAGACTTTGCTTTGACCCAGCGGAATGTAAATTATATAATGAGACCCCTAAAGTTGACATACAGGTTGCCAAGGTGGTAAAGAAAACAGCTCTACACTTTGAGGACTCCTCTCAATTGGGTGATCCAATGGATAGAAAAGCGGACGGGCTCCTAAAAAGATCCTGGGAGTCAGCAATGTTCGGAGTTAAGACAAATATTGCAGCAACATCCGTAGCCAGGGCTATGTATATTTGGATAGGTGAGCTCGACGAACACCTAAAAAACAAAACTTCCAGAGAAGAGATCAGGGATTCTATCCCTCTCCTTCGATCCGCCACAGCATTCTTAGCAGATGCCTCTGCGGAATCCATCCGTTTTTCAGCCAAAGACGCTGCTCTCTCTAATGCAGCCCGGCGGGCTCTATGGATGAAAGCCTGGTCAGGGGACAAAGCATTCAAAGCCAAACTCTGCTCTATCCCGTTCTCAGGGGAATTTGTTTTCGGTCCCACTCTAGATAAAATTTTAGAAGGAGCAGCAGATAAAAAGAAAGGGTTTCCGGAAGACAGGGAAACTAAAAAGAAGCCCTTTCGTCAGTTTCAGCCCCAGCAAAGATCTTACAGGGGTAAAGGAAAAACTGGCAGATGGAGCTATCCTAAAGGGGGAAGAGGGAGAGACTTCATCCTCAATCCCCAAAACAGACAGAATAAACAGCAATGACGCCAGAATAGGGGGGCGACTGAGAGGTTTTTTATCTTCTTGGGAACTAATCACCTCAAATCCCTGGGTTCTAAATGTAGTCTCCCAAGGCTACAAGATAGAATTCACATCAGTCCCCCCAAGAAGATTCTGTATCTCGGCCCAGAACAGAACAAAAAAAAAACAGACCAGTCCCTTCGAACCATAATAAACCTAAAGCCTTTAAACAGATCCATTCTATACAGGAAGTTCAGGATGGAAACCATCCCATCCACAATTCCTCTGATCCAGAAAGGGGCTTTTATATATCGTCAATCGACCTCAAAGACGCATACTACCATATCCCTACCATATCCCTATTCATCATCTCTCTCAGAAGTACTTAAGATTTGCACTAAAAGGGATGGACGGTATGATCCACCACTTTCAATATGTCGCCCTTCCTTTCGGCATCTCCTCGAAAAGTCGTGGTAGAGATGGTGGCCTATCTTCGCCGGGAGGGTATAACAATTATCCCATACCTTGACGATTTCCTAATTCTGGGCAGAACAGAAGCAGAAAATCTATCAGCAACTCAAAGATTTTCAGAAATTCTAAGAAGTCTGGGTTGGATCTTAAACATAAAAAAATCCTCTCTTATTCCATCCAGAAGAATAAGGTTCCTAGGTGTAGAACTGGACTCAACCTTGTTAAAAACCTTTCTTCCTCAGGACAAAACAGCGGCGCTGATAAAGTCAGAATGTTTCAGAGTTCCCACAGATGCTCCATCAGAAGGGCCATGAGTCTACTAGGAAGTCTAACCGCCTGCATACCTTCGGTCCCCTGGTGCCAAAGCCACACAAGGGTAATCCAAAGTTGGATTCTAAGAGTTTGGGACGGAAAACAGGTAAACTTGGACAGAAGTATATGGATTCCACAGTCCGTAAAGACGGATCTAGATTGGTGGAAAGAAAAAAGATTATTTGGAGGTCTACAGTGGCGGACCCATCCGGCTGTTCAAGTAATAACGGATGCAAGTCTCGAGGGCTGGGGAGCCAAAATAGGAGACCATCTACTACAGGGTACTTGGCCAGAAGATATAAAAAGATCATCCAATTACAGAGAACTGTACGCCGTCCTCGAGGCAATAACAAAAGGAGAAGACCTATTAAAAGGACAGCACTTAAAGATACTGTCCGACAATACCACAACAGTGGCATACTTGCGACACCAAGGAGGCACAAGGTCACGCTTACTGGGTGCAGTGGCAAAGAGAATCTTCTCCTGGGCAGAAGAGAACACATTGTCACTCTCCGCCGTCCACTTAAAAGGATGCGAAAACGCAGTGGCAGACTACCTGAGCAGAGAGAGAATAGATCCAGGAGAATGGTCCCTGAACAGGAGAATCTTACAGAGGATATCGGAAAGATGGGGTCAGCCAGAAATAGAGGTAGAGTGCTTTTGCTCCCTAAATCTAGAGGACGGACCGTGGGCAATAGATGCTCTGTCAATACAATGGAGATGGAAACTAGCTTATGCATTTCCCCTAATACCTCTATTACCTCGAGTCATCCAGAAGCTCCTAGGAGAACCAGCCACTCTCATCCTAATAGCCCCCATATGGCCAAAGAGGAGTTGGTTTTCTACTCTGAAACAGCTGTCGCTGGAAGATCCTTGGGAGATTCCCTTTCAGAGAGACATACTAGTCCAGGGCCCTCTTCTTCATCCCGACCCAGGAATGTTCAGACTGGCAGCCTGGATCCTGAAAGCAAGACCTTAAAGAGTAAGGGCCTTTCGGATAAAGTGATTCTCACACTCAGGACCAGTAGAAAAAAGTGACATCTTCCATCTACCTAAAGATCTGGAAAAAATACTGCTCCTGGTCAGGGGTTGATCACCCGGACACCTCCTCTCCTCCCATCAATAAGATTCTGGACTTCCTTCAGAGTGGCTTGGAATTAGGATTGAGACCTAGTACTCTGAAAGTACAAATATCGGCTCTCAGCTCCTTCTACGACTGCAGCCTAGCCAATCACAGATGGATCAGGAGATTCATTAGAGCAGCAACCAGATTAAGACCCACTCTAAAATCCAGAGCTCCAACTTGGGACTTAAACATCGTCCTAGAAGGCTTAACAAAACCTCCATTCATACCGCTGTCAGATATTTCTTTAAAGCATCTTTCCCTAAAAACTGCTTTCCTGATAGCAATAACCTCAGCCAGACGTAGTGGAGAACTTCAGGCCCTTTCTTGCAAGGAACCATATCTCCAAATCAGTGAAAATCACATTCGTCTAACGCTCGACCCAGGTTTCCTCCCTAAAGTAGTCTCATCCTTCCACCGGGACCAGGAAATTTTCCTACCCTCTATCACTAGGTCCGAAATTGTAGGGTCAAGTGATAAGATGCATCTATTAGACGTTAGAAATACTGTCATTCAATACCTTGAGTCTACCAAAGCATTTAGGATAGATAATAATCTCCTAATACAATTCTCAGGAAGTAATAAGGGGAAGAAGTTAGCTAAATCCTCCTCCTTAGCTAGATGGATCAGATCCACCATTGAGTGTTGCTACAGGATACAAGGCAAACCCAGTCCGGTTAACATTAAAGCCTATTCCACTAGGGCCACGGCCTCCTCTTGGCCTCCCACATAAGATCACACCCTGATATCACTGGCATCTCGGTTGGAGGGAAAGAATATAAATTGAGCCTTTTTGCAGATGATATATTGTTGACTATTACAAACCCGGTTATATCCCTCCCCTCACTGATGAAGATGCTGGACTCCTTTTCATTAGTGTCGGGACTTAAGATGAACCACACCAAATCAGAGCTCCTATTATGTAATGTTAAACCCCACATGAAATCTCTTATTCTAGAAAACTTCCCGTTTCAACACAAGCCTCACCATATCCCCTACCTAGGGATACAATTACCCACTTCAATTGAATTGGTCTATAAAACCAACTTTGTCCCACTGTACCGCAAACTTAAAGCCGATCTTTTGTCTTGGAATACATTACCTGTGTCTTGGGTCGGTAGGATTAATATCATAAGAATGGTGGTCCTCCCCAGACTCCTTTATCTGTTTCGGTCACTCCCAGTTATTAGCAGGGATCTAAGAGCTCTCCAGGCTGTCATTATGAAATTCATTTGGGCTAACAAACGCTCCCGAATTGCTAGGGCGACGATGTGCCGCCACAAATCCCAAGGAGGTCTTTCGGTACCAGATCTTATAAAATATTATAAGGCAGCCAGGCTGGCGCAATTGTTCTTAACTCATTTAGACCCTAAAACACATCCGCTGTGGATCCCATTGGAACAGTCTTTGATAGCCCCATACACCTGGAGAGCTCTGACCTGGTCCAACCTTCAACTACCGGGTATCATTCGCACTAATTCCATACTAACACACTATTCCCTTATATTATGGAGGTCAGTTAGATTTAAGTACTCACTACAGTCCAAAACCTCACCGCTAACATTTAGTAGGCAATCCTGCTTTCCTCCCAGGCATCCAAACACCCTCCATGGATTGGTGGGTCTCTAACAAGCTGTGCTCCCTTTACAGGTTTCTGACTAGGGGTAAATTACTTTCTATGTCAGACTTTGAGGACAAATACTCCCCCCCTGTTCGGGAAAGGTTTTTGACCAGGCAGATTTTCTCCTTCCTGCAATCACTTTGCACAAATAACCAGTCTGTCGATTTTACCCAGTTCGAGCGATTTGTTACCTACTCAATGTGTAAACAAGGCCTATTATCTCAGATTTATGGAATACTTAACGCACCCCAAGAGGGAGTTAAGCTGCCTTACATGAGGGCTTGGGAGGAGGATATGAACGAGAGTTACTCTACATCCAGATGGCACCAGCGTTCACAAAAACTCACTAAAGGGTCATGGCAAACAACATTAGCAGAAACCTCCATAAAAATTTTACACAGAACCTACCTGGTACCATCCAGACTACATCATATCTACCCTGAAGTTTCTCCCAGATGTTTTAGGGGATGTGAAGATATTGGTACAATGCTCCACATCTGGTGGACTTGTCCAGTAGTCAGGAGATTTTAGAGCAAGATTAGCAATCTTTTATCCTCCACTCTAGGATGTACTTATCCGACATCTCTACAGCTTTGCCTACTAGGTGATAAACCTACTTGGCTTCGATACTCCAACTTTAAGCTATCACAGTTTATACTATTAGCGGCTAGAATACATATAGCTTATAAATGGAGGTCACCTGACCTAAGTTATCAAGCGGTATTAGATAGGGTCAACAGGATCTTATTGAATGAAAGATTATCGGCCATTCGGATGGATACTTTCTCCACCTTTGAAAAATTCTGGGAACCTTGGCTTTCATCCTCTCATTCCTCAGACATACGTTACTGTATTACTTTATGATTGGTAGTGACATGCCGAGAGATATATCATTAACTCACTGTCTGGCTTTGTACTCTGTCTTTATTTTTTTTTAAGCTACAGATATTGCACTGACTATGCTAAATTGTGTACTGCAATAGGAATGTCAACATGTACTGTTATTTCATTTGAAGTATATTCAAGTTTAATACCTGAATTATTCTGTATTGAAATGTTATACATTTTTTATATGCTTTCATCAATAAATACCCCATTGAAACGGAAAGGAGGTGTCTCGCTTGACCAAATTTGTAGGGCTGCAACCTGGTCGCGCAAATACCTTTGTAAGACACTATCGTCTTAATCTTCCGGACTCGAATGAAGCTCTTTTTGGCCGGAGTGTTTTACAGGCGATATCCCCACCCACTTAGTCATTTGATACATCTCATTGTGGGCCGTCATGGTAGATGAAATGGAAAAACCGCAATTAGACTTACCGGTAATTCCGTTTCCTTGAATCCACCATGACGGCCTGTACTATTCCCATCCCCCCAACAACAAAAAAAAAGGTGAAAAGAAAAGTGAGTTTAAGGGTATGAATCAAAATCCTTTTACTTTCTGTTCCACCTTTCGGGTAATTTGTAAAGCACTGAGGAAGTGGAGGGGTGGGGGGAATTTAAACTCTCCATGTGTTCCTGCCCCTACAGAGGTCAAGGGTCAATCTCATTGTGGGCCGTCATGGTGGATTCAAGGAAACGGAATTACCGGTAAGTCTAATTGCGTTTTTTTTTTTCTTCAAACACTATAGACTTCAGCTGCCTTCTAATGAAGGACTGGCTTTTGGCCATAAGGTGCTCCCACTCTAAATCTCTCAAATCTCCAGGGGTGCTGTCATAAGTGAGGGAGGGGGGGGGGGGTTAGATTACACTTACCAGTAATCGGGTTTTCTTTGAGCCTATAAACAGCACCTGACTAATTGCCTTCCCCTTAATTTTTTTTAAATAAAAAAGAATTTATATATAAATATAGAATTAATTCTTGAAAAGACTGGAGGTAGAGGGGGGGTTGTTCTGTTTCCTGTACTGAGGAGGCAGTCTCTCCAAGGGTGCTGTCATAGGCTCAAAGAAAACTGATTACTGGTAAGTGTAATCTCATTTTTCTTGTATTACTAGGTTGGGTTTCTCAGGCTCTTTAACCCCTTAACGCAACATCACGTACATGTACGTGGGGGAATGTGGTGCCTCACCGCATCCCCACGTGCATGTACGTGATCGGCTTTCTCTGTCAGCGCAGGGAGCAAAGCGCTGAAGGTTCAGTGAAGCTGGGGTTGCTAGGCAACCAGAGACTCCGGCGGGAACTACATCGGAGCTCTGACCCGCCCGCGATCGCTGTGATTGGTCCAATACTGCAGAGGCAGCGCATCGGGGCCTGTAAGGGGGGGTTAGGGAGGGACTATGTGCTTCTCCTTCTCGGATAGTCCCAATTCCTGTCAGGGAAGCGATCAGAGAAGGAGAGAGTGTGAAAAGCTGCTGTACATTAATACCTACCAGATCGAATTAACCCCTTTTGTGCCGAAAAGCTGCTTCTGTGCCCCAGTCAGTGACACAGATCAGTTCTGTGCCTCATCAACAGCCTGTCATCTGTAGTCAGTTTTGTGCCTCATCCCCTGCTTAGTACATAATTAACCCCTTCAGTACCGATTTGCCACTCTTCTGTGCCTGATTTGCCCCAGTCAGTGAGATTAGTCCTATCCAGTCCTCTCATCACCTCATCCAGACACCTGTCACTACTGTCCGTCCGTTAAGACAACTGTCTGCCCGTCAAGACACCTGTCACTCCAGCCTGTCCGTCCGTTAAGACAACTGTCTGCCTGTCAAGACACCTGTCACTCCAGCCTGTCCGTCCGTCAAGACATCTGTGACTCCAGTTTGTCTGTTCAATAAAGACACCTGTCACACTATCCTGTCTGTCCATTAAGACACCTGTGACTCCAGTCTGTCCGTCAATCAAGACACCTGTCACTAAAGTTTGTCCATTCAATAAAGACACCTGTCACTAAAGTTTGTCCATTCAATAAAGACACCTATTACTCCAACCTGACCGCCCATCAAGACACCTGTCAGTCCAGTCTGTCCGTTCAATAAAGACACCTGTCACACTAGCCTGTCTGTCCGTCAAGTCACCTGTCACACACTCCCAAGTTACATAAAAAAATTTTAAAAAATAACCGTCAATAGGTGTGCCCTCCTCCTGTGTGTACATACTCGTGTCCTGTGCTTGAGTGGCACCATTCTGTAAAATATAAGTCTCTTATGCCCTATGTGGCTTTGTGCCACCTAATACTGTAAAATAATACATTAATTAACCCCTTTTCTGCCCCAGTAAGGATATTGGCACTACTCTGTGCCCCATACTAGACCCCTGGCTCATCGCCAGCCATCTGTGCTACCTGTGACACCTGTCAATAATTTCCAAGTGACTCGGGGAGATTTTATCCTATCCTAAAGGATATACAGTATTTTAGTCTGCTGTTCTATTTTAAAAAAAAAAAATATATAATATATATATATATATATATATATTAAAAAAAAAGACTAAAAAAATTTACGTTCGTTTACAGTTTAAAAAGACTAAACGGCTTTTCACTGCCAAAGAGGCATATGCCGTACTTTTTGAGGACACTGACTCCAACAGTGGAGATGAAGTGACATTTTTATTTTCATCTTCCTCAGATGATTCATCTAATGATGAACCCCCTCATAGGCGTCCTAGGGGTAGTGCGCAGTTGCAGCCCCGTACAAGTGACTCTTCATGGATCCCCGCAAATAACTATGTGCCCCACTTGCCTGAATTTACAGCCACTCCAGGCATCAATGTAGATACAACAGGTTTCAGTGAAATTAATTTTTTCCAATTATTCTTCACTGATGACCTAATTAACTTGATGGTGGAACAAACAAATATATATGCAGAGCAATTTATTGCCTCCCATCCAGACAGTTATCTCTCAAGGCCCCGCAAATGGACCCCTACTAACACGACTGAAATGCAAAGGTTTTGGGGACTTCTCCTAAGCATGGGCATTATAAAAGAACCAACAATACGTTCGTATTGGAACAAAGATGTTTTATATCACCCCTCTTCACTGTCTTGCCATGCCCCGGGCCCATTTCGAAGCTCTTCTAAGATTCCTTCACTTCAGCAATAATGATGAATGCCAACCCCCAAGCGACCCCAGTTATGACAGACTCTTTAAAATTAGGCCAGTGGTTGACCACTACAATTTCAAATTTGGTCAAGTATATACCCCCCAAAAATGTCTCTCAGTGGATGAATCATTGATCCACTTCAAAGGCCGATTACATTTCCGCCAGTACCTGCCCAATAAAAGGGCTAGGTATGGTGTGAAGTTGTATTAGGCCTGTGAAAGTGTATCTGGGTATACACTGCGCTTTCTTATTTACGAGGGAAAAGATTCCAAAATTGAGCCACCCGATTGTCCCCCGGTTCTGGGTATAAGTGTGAAGATAGTATGGGATTTAGTCCACCCCCTGCTGGACCACGGATACCATCTGTATTTGGACAACTTTCACAATAGTGTCCCTCTCCTGAAGTGCCTTGCTGCCAGAGGCATAGGCACATGTGGCAGAATTAGAAGAAATCAAAAAGGGCTCCCTAAATCAATTATAGATCAGACAGTGCATCGTGGGGAAAGCAGGACTGTTTGCTCAAAAAATTTGATGCTGCTAAAATACAAGGACAAACGGGATGTTCTTGTGCTGACTACCCTCTATGCAGATCAGTCCCCCCCAGTCCCAGTCCGAGGAACCACAGAGCAGAACATCAAGCCTGTGTGTATCCAGGATTACAACAAGTTCATGGGTGGAGTGGATCTTTCAGACCAGGTACTACAGCCCTACAGTGCCTTAAGAAAATCTAAGGTGTGGTACAAAAAATTTGCTGTGTACCTAACCCAAGTGTCACTATATAATGCCTTTGTCATCCACAGAACAGCTGGTCATGGGGGGACCTTCTTGGAATTTCAGGAAAAAATTATAAAAAAATTGATTTTTGGCGTTCAGGAAGGAGCGGGCAGTTTTTCATCCAGCAGTGCTTCTGGGGTATCAAGAATAATACATGGGCAGCATTTCCCTGGAGTACTTCCCCCCACAGAAAAAAAAAGGCGACCCCAAAAAAGGTGTCGAGTTTGCTCGGCTAAAGAGATTAGGAAAGACACCACTCACTACTGTCAGACCTGCCCCTCTAAACCGGGCCTCTGCATTGGAGAGTGCTTTCAAGTTTATCACACCTCCACTGATATCCATTAAGTCCATTTCACTAATTTCTTAATTAATCCGTGGCAAGACATTTTCAGTTGAGCATTTTTCCATTTGGCAATCCAATAATAGCTCCCCCCAAAAAAATAATTAAAAAAAACCTTAAAAATTCCCATTATACCCCTAGATGAATACATTGAAAGGTGTCATTTTATTAAATGAGGCAATTCTTCAATTTCCTTTTATGTTCTGGCACCCCTAGAGCCTCGATTTTGCGGTTTTCACTGTTGGGGTGAGTGTCTTCAAATGCGACATGGTGCCTGAAAATTATTCCAGCAAAATTTGCCTTCCAAAAGCCACACGGTGTTCCTCCATTCTGAGCCCCGCTGTGTGCTCATACAGCACTTTGCAACCACATATGTGGTGTTGACGTACTCAGAAGAAAATGGGTAACAGAATATGGGGTTCATTTTCTCCTGATACACCTTGTTAAAATGACAAATTTGGGCCTAAAGCGAGATAATCTTGTAAAATATGAAATTTTTCATTTTCACTGCCAAGTCTTTCTAAATTCCATGAAACGGCTATTGGGCCAAAGTGCTCAGTGCACCCCTTGAAAAATTCCTTGGGGGGTGTATTTTCCATAATGGGGTCACTTTTGGGGTTTTTTAACTGTTGGGGTGCCTCAGGGTGTCTTCAAATGCGACATGGTGCTTGAAAATTATTCCAGCGAAATCTGCCTTCCAAAAGCCACACAGTGTTCCTCTCATTCTGAGCCCCGCTGTGCCCCCATATAGCACTTTATTACCACATATGGGGTGTTTCTGTAAACTTAAGGATCAGGGTAACAAATATTAAGGTTTATTTTGCTGTTAACCCATGCTGAATTGCAGGAGAAATGGATCTAAATGGAAAAATCTGCAAAAAAAGTGAAATTTTAAAAATTCACCTCCATTTTCCATTAATTCTGGTGGAACACTTAAAGTGTTAACAACGTTTGTAAAATTAGTTTTAAATTCCTTGAGGGGTGTAGTTTCTAAAATTTTGGTCATTTTTGGGTGGTTTCTATTATATAAGCCTCACAAAGTGACTTCAGACATGAACTGGTCCTTAAAAAGTGGGTTTTGGAAATGTTCATAAAAATTTAAAATTTTGCTTCTAAACTTCTAAGCCTTCTAACATCCCAAAAAAATAAAATAACATTTACAAAATAATGCAAACATGAAGTAGACATATGGTAAAAGTAAAGTAATAACTATTTTGTAAGTTACCACTGTCTGTCACAGAACCAGGGAAATTCAAATTTAGAAAATTGCACATTTTTCCAAATCTTCTGTAAATTTGGGCATTTTTTATAAATAAAGGTGAAACATATTGACTCATATTTACCACTAACATGAAGTACAATATGTCACGAGAAAACAATCTCAGAATCGCTTATATAAGTAAAAGCGTTCCAGAGTTATTACCACATAAAGTGAAACATGTCAGATTTGCAAAATGTGGCTTGGTCCTTATGGTGAAAACTAGCTTGGTCTTGAAAGGGGTTAAAACCCACATGGTAAATGCCTTTGTACTAGATCTTTAGTCAATCAATGTTGCAGTTTATTTCAATCTCCGTAGGTTTTTCAGCAGTTTAATTTTTGTAAAAGGGGCTGTCCAGCCTGCTGGATCCATAAACTGAGATGTGAACAATGCCAAAGATTTTAATATTGTTACCTGAAAGGAGTCTCTACAGTTGGATACATTCATGCAGCAGTGCTAAATCGCTGAGATGGTGGCTTCAGAACCATTTAGTCCATGGGGCTATTCACTTTTTCTGGGTCTGTATGTATTTCACAGTAGAAGCCATGTTTTTTCATAGCAGAAATTACTTTTATTTTCCAAATAACACATACACCATCATGTATAGAATTACCCCTTCATACATATATTTGCAAAAGACCTTTCTGTACAATTTAAATAAATCGCATGAAAAACGCAATGGTCAAGCTACACTGTGAAAATCCATATAGCAATTAATTTGGTATGATTACAATATGGACACATGGATACATATGTATTCATATACTAATCTTACAGGTTTATACTAATAATATTACTATATATTATTATATCACCATATATGTAATGTTGTTTAGTATCTGAAAAATAATATTTAACTATTTGGAAAAATCGGGAGGACTGTTAACCATTCCAAAAGATCTGTAGTATTAATCACCATTTGGAAAAGACGCATGAAAAACGCAAGGTGTTTCCGTTATATTAATACCAATGAAGATCGATGGAACACTGATTCCATGCCAGTTTTTCCATTAAACTGAAGACATCAATTGAATAAGACTATATAAGGTCTGTTATATTTGGGGGTCTCCTAACCACTGAGTAAGGAGACAGAGATCTCTGAAACGCGTATGGTGAGGACCCCCAGACGCTATTCATAATTTTGAGGTTTTCTGTTAGAGCGCTCTAACTTCTATCATTCAAGCGGTATCCAACACCACGAGCATTTGGACCCTGCAACTCTGGTAACTACTCCTAACCAGAAGGAGACGCCGGAAGACCAGGACATCGTCAGCGCTGTAGGCACGTGGGATGCCACGGCCACAGGCATAAACAGCACTAACTTACTGCTCCAAACTCCGGGACTACAAAAATATCACCTGCGGCAGACACGTAGTATATCGGCTGACCCTCCGCTGTACTGCGATACTGCCAGGCTGTGCTCCAGTCGAGTCATCAAACTGTGAGTAAGGACATTGCCTCTTAGCCCAATTACTTACAATTGCAGTAACCGCTGAAAGTTGCAACAACTATTAATGTATTCCAGGGTATGATACCTCATTTCAACACTGTGGTGATACCTTGTTACACAATTGGAATCATTTAAAGCCATTTACTGCAATAGCTATTGCTGTTTTTTCATAGTGGATGAACTCCCTTACTTTTTATTATATTTCAACCAGTGCAATTTCACTGTGGATGAAGGATCTTTACACAGTTTTCCATCATATAGAGGTGGAATCCTCCCTCTCTTTTTCCTTTTACCCTACAGGTGGAACTCTCCATATATAGGTGGAAATATCCTATATTTAAATGAATGTTTTATTTTTCTAGGTGGACTCACTTTATTTATTATCATTTTTAAAGGTGGACTCACGTTATAATTCTTTAAAGGTGGACTCACGATATGAATTGATTATAATATTTAGGTTCTCACGATTTACTATATTTTTCACGTTTGCATTCTAATTTTATTATTTTTATTTTGTGGTCCCATTGTGGATACTGTTCTCACTTGGCCGAATTGTGGATGAATTTCGATCACTATATTGATTAATTCTGATTAATGATCATACCCGTTTGAAGAGAATTGCCATATTTTACATTTTTATTTCACATATTTACATTATCAATTATAATACTCTCTCTGAACGGTTAGAGGTTTATAATGGGGGGACTATCTGAGACATCCATTGGCTTCCCTGACCCTGGTCCGCCCTTGAGTGTCTCTGAGACTCCTTATATATTCCCATATAACTATTGGATTAAAATTTTAATCAATATACTTTTCTATGCGTTAGTTGTATTCTTCCAAATGAGGTGTGCACAACTACTCTATACTCTACATCGCCAGGTATGAGATTGGTAATTAGAGTAAAGCAAGCTTTCCATTAGCCTGATTAGTGTCTCGGGGGGCCTTGATTTCAGCCATTGTTCTCCCAGCCACTATTCCCATTATGTGGATTGTGATAGGTAGACCCAGTGGTGCCGTCCCCACAAAGGCACTCGCATGTAGTCTAAGGTGAGGGGCTTGGCCTCAGGGAAATATAGCCACCAATGCAAAGTTAGCATTGGGTGGGGGTGTTCCCAAACAAGGCGCCTGCTCACACGTGCAGTGAGTGTCATGACTAGCAGGTTTCTGCTGTTAACAACAGCAGAGACCTGCAGCTAATTACCACAACCGTCAATAATTCCAATCTGGCTTCTTACCGGTATCCTCTGCAGCCAATGAGGATGCCGGTAATTGATTTAAATGCATTGGGTCTTGCTGAATAAACCAAGGGCATTTAAGCTGCAGTTCTTATTTTGGCCTGCAGGTGGCAGGCCAACATAAGAAATGAGCAGTTCTCACATTGAAATGGACGTAAATAAAGCCATGAATGTTCAGAATAAAAAAAAAAATGGATTGTGTAGGCTCAAATACGAGCTTCAAAATCATAACAAAAAGGTAAATACATTTTTTTAAAATAAATAAGTCTAAATCACCTGACTTTCCGTAGAATAAATAAAAAAAAAATTATTTATGGATATCACCACGACTGAAAACACCCATACTATTAAAATATTAAAATCGGGCTGACCCAGAGAATGAAGGGCACAGGTCAGTTTTGCAGCAAACGGAACGCTGTGGAAACAACACGTAAAACGGCGGTGTGAACGGGAAAATAAGTTATGGCTCAAGGAATATAGGATACCGGAGGTTTTAAAAGTCTTTTTGCATTTTCATTTTTCTTCCCTAAGAGTTAGAGGACCTTTCACCACTTGACATGTCTGTTTTAATAGCTACATGCATTCCCCATGTAATAACAATTCTGGAGCATCTATTCTTATGGCTTTATGCTGTACCATTCCCTTTATTTCTACTAGAAGTTATATATGAAATGCTATTCGCCTTCAGTAAGGGTAAAGAGGGGTGGTACCTGTCACAGACTCACTCTATCTTCAGATCTTTACAAGCATCAATCTCAAATCCTTAGACATCAGGTACAAAAAGTTAAAAATAGAAATGGTAAAATCCACAATCAACCTCCTTTCCAGAAATTGCTTTATGGTAACAGTACATCTGATTGACTCATATTATCATGATCCAACCCATATGGAATATTAAAAATTCATAAGAATTGCAATTAGTTTTTTAAAGGAAGAGCATGTAATTTCCAATTCCAGGTTCTTCAGTTCGGGCTCTGCCCCAAGGATCTTTATGATGGTAATGACAGAGGCGTCAGGGTTTCTTTATCAGTCCAGGTATTTTCCTATTCCCTAGTCGTCTCCATGACACCAAGTCCTGAGATGGTGTTTTTCCTGTCCAATCAAAAGAAAGTCAGAGAGGTTAAAAACCCCACCCCCTCCCTTCATCGCCAGTGTTTTTCCTGTCCCATCAGGATAGGAAGCCGGAGAGGTGCTTGGAGCTCTAGCGGGCTCTCCTGGATTTTTCCTTCAGGCCGAGGTTGGATCTGCAGGGCAGCTCTCCCTCCTCCTCTCGGTTAGGCCTGGGCTCGGGCGCATCACAGTATGCCCCCCTGCGAAGATCCCCTCTGCGGCGGCCCAGGGGGACTTAATGCTGAGGGGAAAAGGAGACATGGCGGATCGGCACTGAGATGTGTCCCTTCCGGCCGGCAGGCGGGTGACGTCAGACGCGGGGGCGGAGCTAAGCGGCCTGACGTCATCAACATGCGCCGCAGGTCCTGGAAGGGAAAAGGAAACTATAAAAACCCACAGGACCTGCAGAATGGCGCCCTGCACAGCGCGGCTTCTTCTTCCTAAAGCGGTCGGGAGTCAAGATGAGTACCCCCCTCACGCCGAGCTCTGGAACCGAGCCTGCATCAAACCCAGGGACTGTGAGTAGCCTGCTCTCAGGCACATGCTTATGTAATGCTGGTTTGGTCTGCTCATCCTTTCCTCCCTTACCTTTCAGGGAGAAAAGGATTCAGCTACTACCACAAAAAAAAAAAAGGAAATGTGGTATCTGCTGCAAACGCCAGTCTAATACAGGGTCTAAACCCCTTTGTAAAGAATGTACATCCAGTATCGTCAAATCCGAATCTTCCAGTTTGCTTCAAGACATTAGGAAAGTATACAAACGGAAAATACAAATGTGATAGCACACTACATCCAGCACTCTGCCCTCCATGCTGGATGAGGCATTGGTGTACATTTTGGCCAAAGCGTAATAAGCCACTCACCACGTCAAGGTCGCCTCTATGGAGTGGTCCCTAACACTAGTTCCTACCTGTTTATGGGCCATGACAGCCACACAAAGTCCAGGGAATGCAGGTCAGCGTGCACGCCAAGCACACTCTGCTTTTAACCCCGTCCGGTGCCATTACAGCTTTCATCGGATCCAGGGATGCAAGTACCAACATGCACGCTGAGCCCACCATATACTTTTCCTGGAGCCAAATGGCTACTGGTAGGTTCTATATAAGCAGACTCAGTTTTATACTGACTTTAAAACCAGCCTCCAGGACAGATTGACTGGTCAGGTGTGCATGACTCCAAGGAGATCGCCACGCCTCCAATATATACTACAAAGAATCTCCCAATCTCCCACATTAGGAAAGAAGTTAAAGAGGAGCTTCATCTGGCCTTAACATCTAAGGAACCAACACCCCCAAAAATTACTCCCCCTCAAGACATCCGCAGTAATCGGTCACTTATCTCTGACTCAGATTCTGAGGGGCTGGCAGTTTCGGACTCCGAGTCAGTACAAAAACAAGTTGCATCCTCAGACGAAGATAGTGAATACAAATTATTTCTGTTCAATTCAGAAGATTTTGACGAGCTTATCAGGGCCATTAGAGCTACCATTCAGATGGAAATGCCATAAACACCTAGATCAACCCAACAAGAATTTTTCGGGGACTAGGAGAAAGGAAAAAGGCGGTTTTCCCAGTTCCAGATAGTATCCAAAAATTGATACGTTCGGAGTGGGAGAAACCAGACAAAGGGTCCTTTATTCCAAGGGGAATTAAAAGGCTCTACCCGTTTAGCCCAGAGGACTGCACTGACTGGGAAACTATCCCTAAAGTAGACGCACCAGTAGCTAAGGGGGCGAAACATACAGCTCTACCATTTGAGGATTCAGCACAACTAAAAGATCCTCTAGATAGAAAAGCGGAGAGTCTCTTTAGAAAGACCTGGGAGACAACAGTAGCCTCAACTTGTGTAGCCAGAACAACTAGAGATACATCTAGTCAATAAGACACCACGTGACCAAATATTGGAGAGCTTGCCCCTGTTAAAGATGGCAACCTCTTTTCTAGCAGACGCAGCAGCAGAATCTGTTAAACTGTCCGCCCGAACAGCCGTTCTATCCAATACAGCAAGACGGGCGTTATGGCTTAAAGCTTGGTCAACCAAGGGCACCTCAACCACCATCTGGCAGGAATCCCTGGACAAACAGAGTGTGCCCCAAAGGAACTGGTGCTGTCCTTACCTTCACTGCAGGCCAGCCCAGGGAGCGATGCTAACCGCGAGTAAAACTACTACTACCCTCATCGGCCCACCATAACACTCACACTGCCCCTGCGGTCCAGTCGCTGCACCTGCATGGCTTCTCTGTGCACAGAGAGTGCATCTATCGCACTGTAAAGTAAAAAAGCTGTCAGGACAGTGCTCTTCTTGATGTGAGGGTGCCCTCTGCTGGCTGTAAAATAAACTGTGAGCCTGCAGTCTGTGAATCAACCCCTTGTTACTCTGGCTGTGGCAGGAGCGGGTTAATTCACTTTTCTCATTTAAAAAATAAATAAATAAAAAGTAAAATAAATTAATTAATTAAATCAATAAAAACAGATTTTTAACCCCACTTTTTAATTTATAAAAAAAATAAGAAAAAGTATATTTATTAGTTTTATCAACAATATAGCAGACTTTGTGTGCGTAAAACATACAAACGTACACATTTTTTTTCCTTTTTGCATTTTTTAAAAAATTGAAAAATTTGGAAATGTTTTGTCTTGAAATCTTTTGTAGCAGTTAGAAAAAAACATTTTAAGAAAATAAAAATTTAAATTTTCATAATTTTTACAGCTTTTCCTAAAATATCTATCTATCATCTAATGGCACAAAAGAAAGGTCTAAGGTGTCCTCAGATCAAATACATGTAGTTTGGCTCAGAAATGAATTAGCTTTTTGCAGTTAGGCTACTTTCACACCTGCGTTCGGTGCGAATCAGTCTTGTATCTGCACAGACGGATCCGCATCGATAATGCAAACAATTGTATCCGTTAAACGGATCAGTTTGCATTATTCATTAAAAAAAAAGTCTAAGTCAAAACGTTTTCAAGTGCACCATATTGTGTCAGTGAAAACGGATTCGTCCCCCATTGACTTACATTGTAAGTCAGGACGGATCCGTTTGGCTCTGCATCGTCAGGCGGACACCAAAACGCTGCAAGCTGAGTTTTAGTGTCCACCTCAAAAGCGGAACGGAGACCAAACGCAGCCAAACTGATGCATTCTGAACGGATCCTTATCCATTCAGAATGCATTGGGGCTGAACTGATCCGTTTTGGGCCGCTTGTGAGAGCCCTGAAACCGATCTCACAAGCGGACCCAGAAACGCCAGTGTGAAAGTAGCCATAAAAGAAGACTTGTATTTTCTATTCTGCGAGTGCCAAAGCTTACACTTTCAAGATTACAAGTGGCCAAGCCGACAACTTTCTTCAGAGCACCATTAATCAATATATCAGTGGAGTGCACACAGGGTGAGCTACACAATTTAGCCTCAATTTGTTTTGCGTTTTTGTATACTTCTTAGCACTAGTCCACACCACCGTTTGTTTTTCCTCTCTTCTGATCCATTAGAAGAACAGAAAAAGAAAAAAACAGACCCTGGGAAAATGCGGTTCCTGAGCATTAGTTATGCAAATTTGTCATCCTTTTAGCCATTTCCGTCTGAGATCTGTTATTTAAGATGGAAAAAATAAAAAAATCTAAAATAACGGATCTCAGATGTAAATGGCTAGAACTGAATGTGATCTCATCTCACCTTTGCCTGACTGCAGAAGACAGCAGGAGGTGACATGAGCTAGCAGCTAACAGCTCTGGGAGCCCAGTGAGATGTAAGGGTGGTTCTCACCACCAGGAGCCATGCTTAACGGCTGTCATTGGGGCTGCTGCCATTTGCCTCATTGTTAATCCGTAGAGGACGCCGCCGTACATGTACGGCACTAGGATCCTTGACTTAAGGACCAGCTCAGTACATGTACTGCAGGATAAATCGGGCGGGTATAGGAGCTGTGCCCGCCCGATCAGTGGCATGGACCTGGCAGCCACTGACAGCCAGGCCCCTGCTGCATACACCGGCTTCGATGAAAACAACGATGCCGACGTATTAACCCCTTGTATGCCGTGGTCAAAGCTGACCATAGCATGCAGGGGGTTTGCGGAGGGTACGGGTTCCCTCCGTGTCCCCATCTGGTCCCTGCACTGCAGTGGTGGAGACCCGATGGCATCGGGACTTGCCTTCTACAGAAGCCTGTGAGATCCAGCCTCTTAGGCTAGGTCTCACAGGCAGGCTGTCAGTGTAAAAGCTGACAGCAAATCCATTACAATACAGGATGTATTGTAATGCATTGCAGAGGCGATCAGACCAGGCATGGGATTCAGCCGCTTCCCTCCGGTTCTCGAGATCCAGTTGTTAAAATTACAGCTGGATCGGAGAACTGTGTTAGCAGCTGAATCCTGGTCTGGCGGCGGCAGCTGGGGATGAGAGCTTCCAGCGTGGAAGTGCTCATCTCGCTACATTCATCTGTATCACCGTCCTCAGGACAGCGATGCAGATGAATGCTGCAGCAGGGCAAGGGAGAGGAGTCTCCCTTCCCTGCTCCTTGATAGGCTGCAGGCACTAGGCCTGCAGCCTATCAGAGGCCGGCGCAGGCAGCGCGATGTCGCATCCGCCAGAGCTGGGCTTAGAACTGCGCTGGACACAGGCCGGAAGAGGCCTGCATCGCTGCCAGCATATTAGTGTTAGTATTAGTGTTTTTTTTTTTTTTCTGTGGTGCACCGGGGGCATTGCTGGCACATCATGGGGGACACTAGGAGAGGTATATACTGGGGGCATTGCTGGCACATCATAGGGGAACACTATGGGGCATCTACTGGGTCATTGCGTGCACATCCTGGGGGCATTACTGGCACATCATGGGGGGACACTATGCAGGGCCGTCTTTAATATTGATTGGACCCTGGGCAAGAATTTACTTGGGCCCCCTGGATCCCTCCTTCCCACACAATAAAAAAAAGCTAAAATCTTATACTCACCTGTGTCCTTTCACTGGCGCTCACTAGCTGCTGGTACGGCGAGGGATGGTGCAACGCAAACGCGCACACCTCACCCCATCCTGGCACAGGCGGGCGTGATGACATCATCACGCCTGCCTGCGCTGGGATTTCACTACCAAATAGACCTCAGGCCTGTAGCCTATGACAAGTCTTGTTTCCTTCTGCAAATTTAAAGGCGCATTGGCGACCATTTTGGTCGCCATCTGGAGCGCTGTATTGCATCAATGACATGACCACTCTCCACATATAGGCTATATATTACATCAGTGACATCACCACTCTCCACATATAAGTGATATATTACATCAGTGACATCACCGCTCTCCACATATAATGATATATTACATCAGTGACATCACCGCTCTCCACATATGTGGAGAGCAGTTATGTCACTGATATAATATATTACTTACCGGTATATGTGGACAGCAGTGATGCCACTGATGTAATATATTACTTATGTGGACAGCGGTGATGTCACTGATGTAATATATTACTTATAAGTGATATATTACATCACTGACATCACCGCTGTCCACATATAGGTGGTATATTACATCTGTGACATCACCGCTCTCCACATATAAGAGGCATATTACATCAGTGACGTCATCCCTCTATATGACGCTACAGATTACAGTTCGTTCTATTGTATGACACAGGAGATTATAAAGCTGCAGGGTGAGACATCAGACATGTGCCTGACACACACAAACTGTTTAGAGGGCGGAGCCCCGGGAAATGAGCGGGCGGCGGGGTTGGTCTCCATACAGTATATATATCTATATGTACACGGGATGAGGCACCTGCTCCGCCGCTGACGCCATCTTCCTTCTCTTCTAGCCGTTGCTCTGCACACCGGAAGCTCTGACAGTCACATGACTTTCGGTCTCGCTCCTGCAGTCATATTGAGGGAAAGCGCCGGATGTGGGGGGGTGCGCAGCGCACAGCTCCCATGCCCCGCCGCAATATTCAGCTACAGTGCGGCAGCTAAGGCTAAAAAGTCTTGTTGGTCACAGAGTGCTGCTTGGGCCCCCCAGGAGCAACTGGGCCCGGGGCAGCTGCCCCTTTTGCCCCGCGGTAAAGACGGCCCTGACACTATGGGGTGCATCTACTGGGGCCTTGCTGGGACATCATGGAGGGATCTACTGGGGGCATTACTGGCACATCATGGGGGGGATTTTACTGGGGATATTACTGGCACATCATGGGAAACACTGGGGGCATTACTGGCAAATCATGGGGCACACTATGGGGCATTTACTGGCACATCATTGGGGACTATGGGGGCATTTATAGTTGCATATCAGGCAATGTTGTGGAATGCCATTCTGCCTTTGCAGCTCAAGGAGGGCGTGTTTTGCAGTGTAAGTCCCCTTTCAGATAAATATAATACTGTCAGTGTTACACAATACATTCCAGAACTGTAAGTAATATTACTGAAATGTTAGTAAAAGTACTGTCCCAAAGGTAATCAATGTTAGATGTTAGCTGCCAGTTAATAGCACCTGCCGACCATGGCATCCCATGTACCGATCGCCACGTGGGACTCCACGGTCGGCAGGTGCTATTAACTGGCAGTTAACATCTAACATTGATTACCTTTGAGACAGTACTTTTACTAAGGGTACTTTCACACTAGCGTAATGGCTCTTTCACACTTGCGTTGTCCGGATCCGGCGTGTACTCCACTTGCCGGAATTACACTCCGGATCCGGAAAAACGCAAGTGTACTGAAAGCATTTGAAGACGGAACCGTCTTCCAAATGCTTTCAGTGTTACTATGGCACCCAGGACGCTATTAAAGTCCTGGTTGCCATAGTAGGAGCGGGGAGCGGTATACTTACAGTCCGTGCGGCTCCCGGGGCGCTCCAGAATGACGTCAGAGCGCCCCATGCGCATGGATGACGTGATCCATGCGATCCATGCGCTTGGGGCGCCCTGACGTCACTCTGGAGCGCCCCGGGAGCCGCACGGACGGTAAGTATGCCGCTCCCCCGCTCCCCGCTACACTTTACCATGGCTGCCAGGACTTTAGCGTCCCGGCAGCCATGGTAACCATACAGAAAAAGCTAAATGTCGGCTCCGGAAATGCGCCGAAACAACGTTTAGCTTAAGGCCGGATCCGGATCAATGCCTTCCAATGGGCATTAATTCCGGATCCGGCCTTGCGGCAAGTGTTCCGGATTTTTGGCCGGAGCAAAAAGCGCAGCATGCTGCGGTATTTTCTCCGGCCAAAAAACGTTCCGTTCCGGAACTGAAGACATCCTGATGCATTCTGAACGGATTTCTCTCCATTCAGAATGCATTAGGATAATCCTGATCAGGATTCTTCCGGCATAGAGCCCCGACGACGGAACTCTATGCCGGAAGACAAGAACGCAAGTGTGAAAGAGCCCTTAGTCTTTTCCGGCATAGAGTTCCGTCACAGGGGCTCTATACGGGAAAAGAACTGATCAGTTTTATCCCCATGTATTCTGAATGGAGAGCAATCCGTTCAGGATGTCTTCAGTTCAGTCATTTTGACTGATCAGGCAAAAGAGAAAACCGTAGCATGCTACGGTTTTATCTCCGGTGAAAAACACTGAAGACTTGCCTGAATGCCGGATCCGGCATTTTTCCCCATATGAATGTATTAGTTCAAAATACCGGAATGCCGGATCCGTCCTTCCGGCCTGCGCATGCGCAGACCGGTAAAAATGTGAAAAGAAGATACAAGACGTTCTTGCATCCGGATGCGTCTCACAAATGCTTTCAGTCACATGCAGATCGGCGGATCCGGCGGACAGTTCCGACGACGGAACTGCCTGCCGGATCACACTGCCGCAAGTGTGAAAGTAGCATAACATGGCTGAGTGATGTAAAATGGAGACATAGTTATATAATGGACACAATATAGAAACAAGAGACACTCAAATGTATCATCTGTGCATCTAACATTACGAATTAACCAACAGACTTACAAGTACTATTAATAGTGAATTATTCCTAAAGGAGATATTACCTCTAAAAGAGAAAGAAGTCCTATGGGTTCAATTTAATGCAAAATGTGTCATTACTTTTAACTGATATCAGCATATGCAAATGTGATATCATCTATAATCTATATATAATTGGGTATATATTGTGGCAATTTTCTGTAACTGTGTGGATGATAGTTACTAATGACTTCAACCAACCATAGATAGTTAATATATAATATTTTAAACGCTAATAGCAGATATTAACAGATAATCATCCCCCAGTATTATTGGAGGGTCTATCAGACATACAGCTTCTAGTGCAATATTGCCGCCATATGTGACACTTTTAATTTTACTTTTTGTTTATCATTTTTATAATTTTAATTATGTTCTAGAATGGGTTTTATCTATTGTGTATGTAGATTTGAATATTTTTCTATTGCGAATGTAATTATATAATATTAAATACCTATTTAAAGGATAACTGACATATTTTCACTCAAAATTCAAGTTTCATATATGTTGTTGCTGCTGTGGTGATAATCCATAATCACTAACTATTGTGTTCACATACCACTTGTTTAATAAGATTCAGTCTATAGCAACCGCTCCTCACAAGACTTTTTCTATCTTCTCAAGATGGTCGCCGATGCCCTTACCTTGAGGCTAAGACCTCCCTCCCTAACTACCCAGAATTCATTCGGCTCATCTCGGGAACTCTCAGCCTCACCCCAACCAATCGGCTTTCTCCAGACTTAAACACGCTCTCTTCCTCCTGAGTAGTTGATCGCGAAAATTCTAATCGCTAATTTTTATTGTGAATATCGGCACTATCCTGGTCCGACAGGAGCGCTCATGCAGCGTTCGGGACTGCCCACTACTACATCCTCCGTCTTCTGTGTGTAGAAGATAGAAGACGGCGGACACCTAGCAACGCTGTTTTTAGCCGCACCACTGAAATGCCTGGGGGAGGAAAGAACATGCTGCAATTGCTAGGTAATTCAATACCTATGCAAAAGTATTAACTAGGGAACTAAGGTAAACTTAGTCAGACCTATCCAATTACATAAAAAATATGACAGTTACCCTTTAAGGGAATACTCTCCCTGGATGGTTTCAGGTGTAGAGTGCCTGTCTTAAATACACTTCATTTTCAGGATGTCTTGCAGCTGGATGGAAGACTTCAGGAACCACTTTACAAGCGCATGGGTCAGCCCTCCTTGACACAGTGCCAACATGATGTTCTTCCCGTTGTCAGTTCCAATTTTCAGTTGACAAGGAGACAGTCAAGATTTAATTTCCTCTTGAAGGACGAGGAGCAGTTCCTCCCCAGTGTGACTCAGTTTGCCCAGGCAAACGAGGTGCAGAACAGCGTGACACCGCCTTGCTCTGCATAGGTGGTATGCTGGAGGAGGACAACACGACCACCACTGATGGATTGCACGGTGGTCTGTAACCATGGAATCGAGCAGAGTATAATGTGATGGAAAAATTAATCCAGCCAGCAAAGGAAGCAATATGGATAATAACAATATATTATTAAGTGCCTTGTATTGACATTCTGTACATGATAAATAACACTTACTGAAGTGAGACAACCCCTTTTACAGCCTTTCGGAGGTTAAGATAAAAAAAAACAATCACCACCACTTGCAAGCAAGGGAGCCCTTGCTCTTCATTGGAGCCACAGGACCTGATGGTCCCAGTGTTATAACGCAGAGTCAGGTCCTGCTGCCAACAGTGTGAAGCGAGTGTCCCCATGGCTGCCTGTGGAGAGTTTTTTTTTTTCCTTTGCTGGTACCATCATGGATATTGGGGTCTGAGTACTCTCCTCATTGATTCTCCCCCTGCTCTCTTCTTGTTGGTCCAGCATTGGTATTTTGGCTGCAACATTCACATGTCTTGTGATATGTCATCTCTAGACCAGAGAAATACGAAGCAGTGGGCATCTATGAGGCGAGTACTGAGGTTTTTCTTTTTTTTCATATTTTTTTTTACACAGTCCCCTCCACATTATAGAACTTTTTTTTGTCTCAAAGAGAATCCCTGTAAATTAAACATATCTATGTAGTTAAAGGGATGGTGGATAGTTCAGTCTCTGTCAGTAAGACCTTAGAGGAGGAAGACCATTTGAGTAACTCAAGAGGTATTATTATCATAGCAATGGATATCAGACTGTCCTAAATGCAGATGTATGGTGCAAATCATATAAGAGACTTCATTGAATGCACACAGTTATTACCCATAGGACTCAGAAGCATGGTTGACTTCATTGGTGACTGGAGGTAAACTTTATTAATGTTTTCCATGAATTAGTCTTTAGTTTTTTCAGCATCTTGTATGTTTGAGAAAGCTTTACCTATATTGATGGTCACATTTGTCAAAGTAGTGTTTGGTATCTTCTGAAAAGAACATGTATTGATGCAATTAAGACTGGCCAGTCTTTCATTCTTTCATCTTCTAGAGACCAAGCTGAATGTGGACCTCCTCTATGATGCTGGCCAACAGCTCACTCTCAGCTAAGCTCATTATTGGGCTTTCTTTCAAACCTGAAATAAACCATAGACCAGAAACACATTTATGTGGTTCTAACAAGCTTTCTAAGCAGCACAGTGGTTTGCCTTGCATCACTGGGTTCCTAAGTTCAAATCTGACCAATAACAACATCTGCATGGGCTTTGTATGTTCTCAGTGTTTGCTTGGGATTCTTCTGGGTGCTCTGGTTTCTTCCCAGACTCTAAAGACATACTGATAGGAAATTTGGGAGCTCCACTGGGGTACAGCAAGTGATGATGATGTTTGTATAGTGCTGTGGAATATGTCAGTGCTATATAAGTGAGTGTAATAAAAGGAACCACATTGATAATGCTAATAAACAAATGGGGTACTTCTGGTGGTGATTATGGACCGGAGGCCACGAGGTGACCCATAAAATACACCTTTTAGGTACAGTCATAACCATACTGGACATCTTCGTAGGCATTTCATTCGGGCAATGCTACGAAGTGCACATTTCATCAGTCTCCCTCCTGTTATAAACCTTTGGGGGTCTTGTATATAAGCATGTTAGGATTCTGTACAGCACAGCGCTCTCAGGCTCACTGCATGTGGCGGCATTAAGTACTATAGTGCCTCATGATACCAAGGATGATATAACATTACTTAAAATGATACTAGGGTAAAAACTGACTTTTTGGGTTAAAAGCCATTGTCACTAGACACATAGGGTTTTCCCTTTTATTAAGTGAACTCACTAAAAGAGTTCAAGAGGGGCCTGGATGTATTTCTGGAGTGTAATAATATTACAGGTTGCAGATACTAGAATTCTAGGGTCGTTGATGGTCATGTGGACGATCAACCCACAATCGCTCTGTGTGGTCGTACTTTTATTCTGACGGTGTCCCCTAAAATGAAGAACATTGGCTTCTACCTCATGAGGGTTTTTTGCCTCCCTCTGGATTAACTTTGCAGGATAACAGACTGAACTGGATGGACAGATGTCTTTTCAGGCTTACAAACTGTGGGGGAGATTTATCAAAACTGGTGTAAAGGAAAACTGACTTAGTTGCCCATAGCAACCAATCAGATTCCACCTTTCATTTTTCAGGGCTCCTTTGGAAAATAAAAGGCGGGGTCTGATTGGTTGCTATGGGCAACTAAACTAGTTTTCCATTACACCAGGTTTTATACATCTCCCCCATGTTACTATTACCTAATGTGGCCCATAATTTGCAAATGGTTCACATGGTTGGAGACTGCTGTACCAAACTCATATTTAGAGCCAAGATTGGGAATATGCATGGAGCTCTTATAACATTATAATAATCTTATAATACCTCTTATCTTATTCTTTTTTGTTTTTGTTGTTTCAATGTACATACCCTCAATCTATTTGCTAATCTGATGGGAATAATACTGTATAGGGATATTTCAGGCAGATTTCAATGGTGGGGCAAGACCTTGTAATACCTTAGTAACCCCTATGAGAGTTCTTAGTTGGTCCATTGTATGTTCATATTTAGGCTGGCCAATAAGTAATGGTCTACAAAAGTCCCCATTCCATTACCTTTCAGCAGACACTGCCGCACATGTTCCGCTTCATAGCTCAGTCCTGTGCTGTTAATGAAGTACATGTGTTTTGTAGTAGGGGGTGGAGGGTATTTAGTTTCCTTTCCATTAACTATTAGGGATGTAGGTGTCCACATAAAGGAAGGTATCTGGAGAAAAATAAACTATGGTTAGATCAGGTTTTTAAAAATCTAGCCAATCAATTGTGTATGAGAAACCGGATACACATGTGTCAATTACATGACTGTCCATTTTAGACAACACTTTGTTAAAATGGTCTTTAAACAATAAGTTGATCCTGGGGTTTCCTACTGCTGAGGATACCAGCAATTAACTGTAATCTGTGGATGAACCTTCCAGCAAGTGCTTAATTCCTCTGCAGCACTATTACAGGTCTGATTAGGTATTACACAATTCCTATGTGAAAAATGTGGCGCACAGGAATGACACACCAATCAGGGTAGAGGTGCTCTCAGTAAAGAGGAATCACCCTTCCTCTCAATGAATAGTGTAATTGGATAAGAAATACTGGGCACTCTTAATATATTGGGACCATACGAATTTATTAATAAGTAAAATATACACAGTGAGTGACAATATATAAAATAGCCTAAATGCCAAATAAAAGGTTCAAATAAAAAGTTGATAGCATAAAATATCAAATTGCATACAATATCCTAAATACCAAGTAAGATCCACCTAGGTTCAGATTAATAATACATGTACGAATATGTAAAGCTGGATGGTACAGTATTTGTGGCTCAACTATAAGTGTGCCTATATTATTGGTAAAGTCTGCAAAATTGAACCGCAATAGTCTTTAATAGTAAAACTTTGCCTCCATTTATGTCTTATGGAGGCTATCTGTTCAATTGCAGTATTTAAATATCCTCCAAGTGTGATTGTGGCACAATATCAATGTGTTAGATAGTGACACAATGTCAATGTGTTGGTTAATTAGTAATTGTTTAGCGGCGTCCCGCTATACTCACAGATCAGCGGCGTCCTGCTGAGCTGTTCCAGTTGTATTGGAATATTATCTGCTAAAGAAATTGATGCCAAACCAACCCTGAAAATCAAACCCAACGCGCGACGAATTGAAAAATCACTGCACTGCCATAAACCAGGCGAACACGTGCAAACAAACATCAGCGCGGGAGAAGGAAGGTCTGAGCTCGTAAGACACCGGCTCTTTGCTACACCGGAGCGGTTTCCAGAGCTACTGAGGGATACGGAGAAGGCATACAAGAATATTTCTAGCAGCATACTAACCAAAGTGTGAACTATTGGAAATAGAACAACTGGAACAGCTCAGCGGGACGCCGCTGATCTGTGAGTATAGCGGGATGCCGCTAAACAATTACTAATTATCCAACACATTGATATTGTGCCACGATCTCACTTGGAGGATATTTAAATACTGCAATTGAACAGAGAGCCTCCATAAGACACAAATGGAGGCAAAGTATTACTATTAAAGACTATTGCGGTTCAATTTTGCAGCCTTTACCAATAATATAGGCACACTTATAGTTGAGCCACAAATACTGTACCATCCAGCTTTACATATTCGTACATGTATTATTAATCGGAACCTAGGTGGATCTTACTTGGTATTTAGGATATTGTATGCAATTCGATATTTTATGCTATCAACTTTTTATTTGAACCTTTTATTTGGCATTTAGGCTATTTTATCTATTGTCACTCAGTGTATATTTTACTCATTAATAAATTCGTATGGTCCCAATATATTGAGATTACACAATTACTATTTAAAGGCTATGTATACCCTCAGAGGCAATTCTTTTTTATGATTGCATTTTACTAATTTTTGGCTAAAAATCTTTTTTTCAATTGACCTTTATTAAAAATATTGAGCTGTTCTGTCACAAAGGGTTAACTGTTTTCAAACTGTGTGATTAGTACTTTCATTTTCACTTTTGTGCCAGTCATCTAATAAACCTTATCGCTAAACTAATAAGAGGTCTGAGAACTGAGTTAGGAGTGTTTAAGAGGTCAGGGAGCAGAGATAAGGAGTCCATCAGCTCCTGGTCTGACAGAAAAGATAGCAAATCCAAAGGGTGCTACTAGATCATGTCAGCTCTGTACAGAAAAAAGAATGCCATATTTTTAAATAAAAAGATCGATTTAAAAAATGCTTTTTAGCTCAAAATGAGTACGATGCAATAAAAAAAAAAAAAAACTGCCCCCAAAAGGTGTACATAGCCTTTAAATCAGTGTGCCTTTTATGTAATGCTTGGACATGTTGGGTCCCCCAGAATTAGGGATGCTCTTTGTAGGCATTTGCTGCTTTGGCTAATATATTTGGACCCGGAACAGGAATCATCATCTAGTACATTTCAAAAGTAGAAAATAATTTTCATTTGAAATCAGACAGTTAGCGCTAGTTCACATGGTGACTTGTCTTTGGCAAAATCTGGCATATATTTCTTAGCAAAAAACCCTGTTTCTAACAATTTTCAATTTGAATGCGATGGACTCATTTGCAGTTTAGCTTCACTGAATGCGAATGGACACCGTGCCAGGAAAGGACATGTTATTTCTTGGCACAGTGGTGGAAGATAAATCACAGACACATCAGCACAGATCCGATTGAAAACAATGGAGGGGGTTAGTGTGGTCATGTGCTAGATTCCTCAGTCAAAGAACTCTGAGGTGTCCTCTAGTGTTGCTGGCTCCCCTTGACCACCAGTCCAAAACACAATGTAATGCAGGTTCACAAGAACAATCTACTCCCAAGCCATTTTGTTACAGAATGAGCCGATTTGAGTTTTTAGAAGAAGCAATAATTTACATTTACCCATTTTTCCCTTCCGTAATACCATTTCATACCTGAATGATTCCTTTGGTACCACAGATAGCGGCTTGATTTGGCAGTTCAGTCAGAATAATACAGGTGGCGATGGCCTGGCGTTTCCCAGAGTACTGCAGAATAACACTCACTGTCTCAACAACACCTAATTTATAAAAAAAAAAATGTGTTGGTTATATTTATATTTGTGGATGGAGTCGCCTTGTAAATGGATGCTCCAAATGAACTGTGTTATGCTTAGGGGCTAGTGCATTAGTATGTGCGATTTATCATCAGCCATTTTGTCTTAGAACACTGGGGGGGGGGGGTATCAAAATTGATGTAAAGGAAAACTGGTTTAGTTGCCCCTAGCAACCAGAGTGATCTTTCAATTTTCCAAAAGAGCTCTGATAAATGTAAGGTGGAATCTGATTTGTTGCTATGGGCAACAAAGCCAGTTTTCCTTAAAAGGGTTCTCCGGGAATTAAGAAAATGAAAATACTACTTTATCAAAAATATATTCTCAAATACCTTTCATTATTTATAATGGCTCGTTTTGTCTTGGGAGCAATCAGGAGAAACAAAATGGCCGCTATCTCATTAGTTCACACAAAACCTGTCCTGATCACACATGAGGACAAGTTACCTTACAACACTGAGGTAAAGGGCTGCAACCTCCTCCTCTACTTGTCAGGGATTATGATCCTGAATACAGATAAGAACTTTAGCTGAATCTCTGGGGAATTTAGTTCATGAGGAGACATGAAGTACAGAGGGGACAGGACAGGCTCTGGTAATGTGTTGTTGTGGTAATGTAGACTGCATACAAATGCTGCTGCTCATTAGCCACACCTCACCCTCCTCTCATGTCTACTCATCTCCATTCCCACAGAGATTCACTTGTATTCAGGATTCCTGACAAGCAGAGCAGAGAGGAGGATGAGGCAGCACTATGGCTGATTATGGTGAAGTAACTTGTCCTCCTGTGCGATTAGTACAGGTTTTGTGTGTACTAATAGGACGGCCACCATTTTATTTCTCCTAATGATTGCTTCCTAGACAAAACAAGCCATTCTAAGTAATGAAAGGTATTTGTGAATATATATATTATAAAATAATATTTAAGTCTTTTCATTTTTTTAATTCCTGGAGAACCCCTTAAGGACTTATGACGTACCGGTACGGCATGTTTCCCGAGTCCTTAAAGGGATTCTGTCACCAGGTTTCACCCCTGTCAGCTAAACATATGCTGATGTTCAGGGCCTCATCAGGATTCCTAATGTGGGCTTCTAAATGTGATCCGTAGCCTTATTTTGCTAACAGGTTTTACTAACCTGTCACTCAAAGAAATAAGGTGCCCAAGGGGATGTCAATGGATGCAAGGTGCCGGCCGCACCCACCGCCGTTCGTGCCCAGCGCCGCCTTTCCAGACTTCTGCACCGCCTCCTAATCCTCTGTGCCGCCTCTCGCTCTCCCTCCCCCCTCCTCCTGCTGTAAGATATTGTGCGTGCGAACAGGGCTCTGAGAGGCTGGCGCCAAAGTGCAGGTCATACCTGGGTTGAGCGAAGTGACGGCGCATGCGCACTTCGCTTTAAGAAGCCAAATCGAGAAGTCCGCACGGGCGCTTCAGGCAGAGCCCTGTGCGCATGCGCGAGATCTTACAGCAGGAGGAGGGAGGGAGAGCGAGAGGCGGCACAGAGGATTAGGAGGCGGTGCAGAAGTCTGGAAAAGCGGTGCTGGGCACGAACGGCGGTGGGTGCGGCCGGCACATTGCATCCCTTGACATCCCCTTGGGCACCTTATTTCTTTGAGTGACAGGTTAGTAAAACCTGTTTTTTAGCAAAATAAGGCTACAGATCACATTTAGAAGCCCACATTAGGAATCCTGATGAGGCCCTGAACATCAGCATATGTTTAGCTGACAGGGGTGAAACCTGGTGACAGAATCCCTTTAAGGACCCATGACGTACCGGTATGTCATAACTTTAAAACTAGATTGCGGCGCGTCGGGGGTTAATAGGAACAGGATGTCCGCTAAAATCATTCAGCGGGCATCCTGTCACAACGCCGGGCTGGTCAGACCTGCGGTTTGCTGCGGCGGCGATGCCATCGGGTCCCCATGCGGCTGTAGGGGGGACCCGATGGCATGGAGGGCAGCGCGATGCCTTCCTGAGGCATCACCGCTGCCTTCCTGTGACGTGCCTGTGAGATCCTGGATCTCACAAGCCGGAAGCTGTATGAGTAATACACACAGTATTACTCATACAGCCAATGCATTCCAATACAGAAGTATTGGAATTCATTGTAAAGGGGATTAGACCCCCAAAAGTTCAAGTCCCAAAGTGGGACAAAAAATAAAGTGAAAAAAAAAGTTGAAAAAATAAAGTTTTCCCCCCCAAAAATTAAGTTTTAAGTAAAAATAAACAAAAACTTTAAAAAATAGGGAAAAAAAAAAAAAGTATACATATTAGGCATCGCCGTGTCGACACCGACCGGCTCTATAAACATATCACATGACCTAACCCCTCAGATGAACACCGTAAAAAATAAAAACTGTGCTAAATAAACCATTTTTTTGTCACCTTACATCACAAAAAGTACAACAGCAAGCGATCAAAAAGGCGTTTGCCCACCAAAATAGTACCAATCTAACCGTCACCACATTCCGCAAAAAATGAGCCCCTACCTGAGACAATTGCCCAAAAAATAAAAAAAAATATGGCTCAGAATATGGAGACAGTAAAACATCATCATTTTTGTTTTAAAGGGATTCTGTCACCTCCTTTTACTATTTTAAGCTGGCACCATCGCTATGTTGACTAAAGTAGCTTATTTCCAGGACTCTTCTTTTTACTTTATTTCGTTTAGTAGTTTTGATGTAAAAGCGATTTTTATGTTATGCTAATTAGGGTCCAAGGTGCCCAGAGGGGCGTTTTTCTCACTCTCCGGTGCCCAGTGACGCCCCCCTGCAGTGCCCAAGAACGCCTCCTGATAATCAAAACACCTCCCACAGCCCGGCAAACGGTTCCGCCCCCTCCCCACATCATAATCTACCTTATAGATATGCCCCGTCCTCCTTCCTGTCTGCGGCCAGAAAACTCGCGCAGGCTCAGTACCGCCTGCGCGATCATCAACCTCCTGAGGGCAACAGCCTCAAAAGTCTCACTGGGCATGCGCCGAGCCCAGTGATGTGACCTGAGCGCTGTTGCCCTCAGGACGTTGATGATCCCGCAGGCGGTACTGCGCCTGCGCGAGTTTTCTGGCTGCAGACAGGAAGGAGGACGGGGCATATCTATAATGTAGATTATGACGTGCGGAGGGGGCGGAACCGTTTGCCGGGCTGTGGGAGGTGTTTTGACTATCAGGAGGCTGTCTTGGGCACTGCAGGGGGGCGTCACTGGGAACCGGAGAGTGAGAAAAATGCCCCTCTGGGCACCTTGGACCCTAATTAGCATAACATAAAAATGGCTTTTACATCAAAACTACTAAACGAAATAAAGTAAAAAGAAGAGTCCTGGAAATAATCTACTTTAGTCAACATAGCGATGGTGCCAGCTTAAAATCGTAAAAGGAGGTGACAGAATCCCTTTAAAAAAGCTGTTATTGTGTAAAACTTACATAAATAAAAAAAGTATACATATTAGGTATTGCCGGGTCCGTATCGACCGCCTCTATAAAAATATCACATGACCTAACCCCTGACATGAACACCGTAAAAAATGTAAAATAAAAACGGTGCTAAATAAACCATTTTTTGTCACCTTACATCACAAAAAGTGAAATAGCAAGCGATCAAAAAGTCACACGCACCCCAAAATAGTGCCAATAAAACTCATCTCATCCCGCAAAAATCATACCCTACCCAAGGTAATCGCCCAAAAACTGAAAAAATTATGGCTCTCAGACTATGGAGACACTAAAACATGTTTTGTTTTGCTTCAAAAATGAAATCATTGTGTAAAACTTACATAAATAAAAAGAAAGTATACATATTAGGTATCGCAGCGTCCTTGACAACCTGTTCTATAAAAATATCACATGATCTAACCTGTCAGATGAATGTTGTGAATAACAAAAAATAAAAACTGTGCCAAACAGCTATTTCTTGTTACCTTGCCTCACAAAAAGTGTAATATAGAGCAACCAAAAATGTACCCTAAACTAGTACCAACAATACTGCCACCCTATCCCGTAGTTTCTAAAATGGGGTCACTTTTTTGGAGTTTCTACTCTAGGGGTGCATCAGGGGGGCTTCAAATGGGACATGGTGTCAAAAAAAAACTGTCCAGCAAAACCTGCCTTCCAAAAACCGTATGGCATTCCTTTCCTTCTGCGCCCTGCCGTGTGCCCGTACAGCGGTTTACGACCACATATGGGGTGTTTCTGTAAACTACAGAATCAGAGCCATAAATATTGAGTTTGGTTTGGCTGTTAACCCTTGCTTTGTAACTGGAAAAAAATTATTAAAATGGAAAATCTGCCAAAAAAGAGAAATTTTGAAATTGTATCTCTATTCTCCATTAATTCTTGTGGAACACCTAAAGGGTTAACAACGTTTGTAAAAATCAGTTTTGAAATCCTTGAGGGGTGTAGTTTATATAATGGGGTCATTTTTGGGTGGTTTCTATTATGTAAGCCTTGCAAAGTGACTTCAGACCTGAACTGGTCCCTAAAAATTGGGTTTTTTAACATTTCTGAAAAATTTCAAGATTTGCTTCTAAACTTCTAAGCCTTGTAACATCCCCAAAAAATAAAATATCATTCCCAAAATGATCCAAACATGAAGTAGACATATGGGGAATGTAAAGTAATAACTATTTTTGGAGGTATTACTATGTATTATAGAAGTAGAGAAATTGAAACTTGGAAAATTGCAATTTTTTCCAAATTTTTTCCAAATTTTGTATTTTTTTTATAAATAAAAATGTATTTTTTTTATAAATAAAAATGTATTTTTTTTACTTCATTTTACCAGTGTCATGAAGTACAATATGTGATGAAAAAACAATCTCAGAATGGCCTGGATAAGTCAAAGCGTTTTAAAGTTATCAGCACTTAAAGTGACACTGGTCAGATTTGCAAAAAATGGCCAAGTCCTTAAGGTGAAATAGGGCTGAGTCCTTAAGGGGTTAACACCAGTTTTGATAAATCTCCCCCTAGATTTTCAAAAGAATGGACCTCATTTATCAAAATAGTTAAACGATTAGTTACCCATAGCAACTAAACAGAGCTCAGCTTTCATTTCCTAAAGAGCTATGAAAAAATAAAAGCTGAACTCTGATTGCTTTGGGCCACTAAAATAAATTTACAGTTAGGCTGTTTTGATAAATGAGACCCAATATGGTTGTTTTTTTTGTAAGCAATAATGTAAATGTGCTATACTGAGTGCTATACTCACCAAATATGTGAAGGTCTCTCTACTCTGGGCCACTGTGCATCTGAACCCGCTAATATATAGTTATATATTCCGCACTGCAGTCCATTCACAATGTTTCCCTTCAGAGCACCAATGTATGCGAAAAATGCAGAAGGGGACAGAGTGCTAAACCAGCACTGCAGCCCCTTCATTACCAGGGTTGGTGGAGATCTCAATGACCCTCTCCAGTCCTAATGCAGTGGGATATGCCATTACTTTATAAGATGGGAAAGGCACAATATGGCGTATTAGGTAGGTACTGCGTCTTTTTAAGTACAGTACTGTATATAGTGTATTTGATTATCAGAGCCCATATTATTTGGATCCAATTTGTCATTAACCCCCTTGGATACTAGAGTTTTTTTTTTTTATGTTTTAATTTTTTCCCCCAACTTTTCTATTTTCCATTTACCGCATTTTTCGCCCTATAAGACGCACCGGCCCATAAGACGCACCTAGGTTTTTGAGGAGGTAAATAAGAAAAATTATATTTTTAACCAAAAGGTGTGCTTTTGGTGGGTTTGAACTAATGGCCGTCTGTGCATGACACTATTATGGGGGATCTGTGGATGATGCTGTGTTATGGGGTGGGGGATTTGTGGATGGCACTGTTATGTGGGGGAGCTGTGGATGGCACTGTTATGGGGTAGTGGATCTGTGGATGACACTGCTATATGTGTCATCCACAGATCCCCTCCATAACAGTCCCATCCACAGATCCCCCCCCATCATAATGCCATCCACAGACCCCCCATCATAATGCCATCCACAGATTCCCCCCCACCATCATAATGCCATCCACAGATTCCCCCCCACCATCATAATGCCATCCAGATCCCCCCCCATCATAATGCCATCCACAGATTCCCCCCCACCATCATAATGCCATCCACAGATTCCCCCCCACCATCATAATGCCATCCACAGATTCCCCCCCACCATCATGCCATCCACAGATTCCCCCCACCATCATAATGCCATCCACAGATTCCCCCCACCATCATAATGCCATCCACAGATTCCCCCCCACCATCATAATGCCATCCAGATTCCCCCCCACCATCATAATGCCATCCACAGATCCCCCCCACCATCATAATGCCATCCACAGATCCCCCCCACCATCATAATGCCATCCACAGACCTCCCCCCATCATTATCCCATCCATAGATCCCTGAGGAGGGGCTGTAGTAGGCGGGGAGAGCGGCGGGCAGTGCAGGCACTGTACTCTGGCCCGCCGCTCAGTATGTACTGTATTATACCTAGTGTTAATCATAATATCTAAACTGTGCTCCCCTGCTCCGTACTTACCGGTACATGTCACACTCCGTCACCTGTAGTAAGCGCTAGCAGGCAGGCCGGGCTGCAGGCGGCCGTAACTCACTGAGGTCACGTGCCTGCTCCGCCTGCTTCATTCATAAAGTAGGCGGATCAGGCACGTGACCTCAGTGAGTTACGGCCGCCTGCAGCCCGGCCTGCCTGCTAGCGCTTACTACAGGAGACGGAGTGTGACATGTACCGGTAAGTACGGTACAGATGGGGAGCAGGGGGAGTGCAGTTTAGATATTATGATTAACACTAGGTATAATACAGTACATACTGAGCGGCGGGCCAGAGTACAGTGCCTGCACTGCCCGCCTCTCTCCCCGCCTACTACAGACCCTCCTCACTAATACATCGCAGTCTGCAACGCTGCAGCATCGCAGACTGCTATGTAAATTGCCAGCATTCGCCCCATAAGACACAGGGGCACTTTTCACCCACTTTTGGGGGGGAAAAATGCGTCTTATGGGGCGAAAAATACGATATATAGCTGTATGAGGGTTTTATGGGTTTTGTCCCTACAGCATTCCCTATGTGGCAAAACTGACTGACCCATGCCCTTCATTCTCTGGGTTAGTCCAATTAAAACAATACCACATACAGTTGTACGAAAAAGTATGTGAACCCTTTGGAATGATATGAATTTCTGCACAAATTGGTCATAAAATGTGATCTGATCTTCATGTAAGTCACAACAATAGACAATCACAGTCTGCTTAAACTAATAACACACAAAGAATTAAATGTTACCATGTTTTTATTGAACACACCATGTAAACATTCCCAGTGCAGGTGAAAGTAGTATGTGAACCCCTAGACTAATGACATGTCCAAGAGCTAATTGTAGTGAGGTGTCAGCCAACTGGAGTCTAATCAATGAGATGAGATTGGAGGTGTTGGTTACAGCTGCCCTGCCCTATAAAAAACACACCAGTTCTGGGTTTGCTGTTCACAAGAAGCATTGCCTGATGTGAATGATGCCTCGCACAAAAGAGCTCTCAGAAGACCTACAATTAAGAATTGCTGACTTGCATAAAGCTGGAAAGGGTTATAAAAGTATCCCCAAAAGCCTTGCTGTTCATCAGTCCACGGTAAGACAAATTGTCTATAAATGGAGAAAGTTCAGCACTGCTGCTACTCTCCCTAGGAGTGGTCATCCTGTAAAGATGACTGCAAGAGCACACCGCAGACTGCTCAATGAGGTGAAGAATAATCCTAGAGTGTCAGCTAAAGACTTACAAAAGTCTCTGGCATATGCTAACATCCCTGTTAGCGAATCTACGATACGTAAAACACTAAACAAGAATGAATTTCATGGGAGGATACCACAGGGCAAGCCACTGCTGTCCAAAAAAAACATTGCTGCACGTTTACAGTTTGCACAAGAGCACCTGGATGTTCCACAGCAGTACTGGCAAAATATTATGTGGACAGATGAAACACACAACACTATGGGCCAGATTTATCATTAGCTCAGGTCAGAATAATGGAGTGAAAAAGTCCCAAAAAAGTCCCAAACGCTAAAACTGCGCACAAATGTCCGACTTTTTTCTGCTCTGCACTATGCTCGCCAGTTTTCTGAAAGTGGGCGTGTTTTCTTATGTAAATGAATCTCTAGACAGATTTACTATTGGGACTATTTAAAAAGTCGCAAAAAAAGTCGCAATTTCACTCCAGTGAGGACCATGCTTATCTTATGAGACTTTTTAATAGAACATGCAACTTTTTCATAAAAACATGCGACTTTTTCGTAAAGATGTGCGACTTTTGTAAAGCTGCTTAGTGATGGATAAACTGCTACCGTCAAACCACATTTATTACAGTCTTAAAGGGCCGATCATAAATCTGACTTGGCTAAAACTGACTTTAGCCATATGTTAAAGTGGAGTGAGCTGTCAGAGTAATGATCAATCTGGCCCTATGTGTGGAGAAAAAGAGGCACAGAACACCAACATCAAAACCTCATCCCAACTGTGAAGTATGGTGGAGGGGGCATCATGGTTTGGGGCTGCTTTGCTGCTTCAGGGCCTGGACGGATTGCGATCATCGAAGGAAAAATGAATTCCCAAGTTTATCAAGACATTTTGCAGGAGAACTTAAGGTCATCTGTCCACAAGCTGAAGCTCAACAGAAGATGGGTGTTGCAACAGGACAACAAGCCAAAGCATAGAAGTAAATAAACAACAGAATGGCTTAAACAGAAGAAAATACGCCTTCTGGAGTTGCCCAGTCAGAGTCCTGACCTCAACCCGATTGAGATGCTGTGGCATGACCTCACACCAGACATCCCAAGAATATTGCTGAACTGAAACAGTTCTGTAAAGAGGAATGGTCAAGAATTACTCCTGACCGTTGTGCACGTCTGATCTGCAACTACAGGAAACGTTTGGTTGAAGTTATTGCTGCCAAAGGAGGTTCAACCAGTTATTAAATCCAAGGGTACACATACTTTTTCCACCTGCACTGTGAATGCTTACATGGTGTGTTCAATAAAAACATGGCAACATTTAATTCTGTGTGTTTTTAGTTTAAGCAGACTGTGATTGTCTATTGTTGTGACTTAGATGAAGATCAGATCACATTTTATGACCAATTTTTGCAGAAATCTATATCATTCCAAAGGGTTCACATACTTTTTCTTGCAACTGTATGCACATATGTGTAGATTTTGTGTTTTAATAGTGAAAAAATTATAATTTCGAAAAAAAATGTTTACGTCACCATATTCTGATCCCATAACTTTTTTATAGTTACGTCTACTGAGCTGTGTGTGGGCTCATTTTTTGCGGGATGACCTGTAGTTTTTATTGATACTATTTTGCAGTGTGTGTGACTTTTTAATCACATTTTATTTAATTTAATTTTGGTAAGTGAAGCAAAGAAAAAAGTAATAAAAAAATACACTGCCTGTCCAAAAAAAAAGTTGCCACTTGAATTTAACTAAGCAAATAGGTATGAGCCTCCTATTGGATAATTACTGCATGGGCGATTATCTTTCAGTAGGCAACAAACTACTTAACCCCAACTGGTGCAATGAGTTGCTTCTCATTTCTTAAACAACCATCTCGAAAGACACATCTCGTGGTCGTGGAAAAAATGTTAGTCTGAGAAGGGAAAAATCATTGGCTTGCATCAAGCGGAGAAAACATCTAAGGAGATTGCAGAAACTGTCCAACGCATTATTAAAAACTGGAAGGATAGTGGGGACCCTGAGGAAGAAATGTGGCAGGGAAAAAATCCTGAATGATCGTGATCGGCAATCACTTAAACGTTTGAAATCAAATTAAAGAAAAACAGTAAAACTCAGGGCTATGTATAATAGTAAAAGGAAGAGCATTTCCACACGCACAATGCGAAGGGAACTCAAGGGATTGGGACTGAACAGCTGTGTAGCCGTAAGAAAACCACTAATCAGTGAGGCAAAACAGAAAAAAAGGCTTCAATTTGCTAGGGAGCATAAAGATTGGACTCTGGAGCAATGGAAGAAGGTCATGTGGTCTGATGAGTCCAGATTTACCCTTTTCCAAAGTGATGGGCGCATCAGGGAAAGAAGAGAGGCAGATGAAGTGATGCACTCATCATGCCTAGTGCCTACTGTACAAGCCTGTGGGGGCAGTGCTCTGATCTGGGGTTGCTGCAGTTGGTCAGGTCTAGGTTCAGCAACAGTATGTGCTCCAAGAATGAGGTCAGCTGACTACCTGAACATACTGAATGACCAGGTTATTCCATCAATGGATTTTTTCTTTTCTGATGGCACGGGCATATTCCAAGATAACAATGCCAGGATTCATCGGGCTCAAATTGTGAAAGAGTGGTTCAGGGAGCATGAGACATCATTTTCACACATGGATTGGCCACCACAGAGTCCAGACCTTAACCCCATTGAGAATCTTTTTTTTTTGGACAGGCAGTGTATTTTTTTATTTTAATACTACAGGCCTTTTTCTGGACACGGCGATGCCCATGATGTTTATATTTTTTATTTTTTTATGTATTTCTATTTTTATTCTAGGTAAAGGGGGATGATTTAAATTATCAATTTTTTTTATTTATTTATTTTCAAAAAAAAATTCCCAACATAGTAACTGCAGCTCTAATACACTGGGTCTCTTCAGACCCGTTTTAACCGGTGCTTCTGGGTTTTTAGACATTTAGATGCCATGGTCGCACTTGACCACGGCATCTAAAGGGTTAAATGCCTGCGATCAGCATTATTACCGGTCACAGACATTAGTCGCAGACCTCTGCTGTTGGAAACAGCAGACCCGCCGCCTTTGGCACAATTATGTCAGTGTTAGGCCTCATGCACACGACTGTTGTGTGCATCCGTGGCCGTTGTGCCGTTTTCCGTTTTTTTACTTTCAATGGGTCCGTGGAAAAATCTGAAAATGCACCGTTTTGCAGCCGAGACAGTGATCCGTGTATCCTGTCCGTCAAAAAAATATGACCTGTCCTATTTTTTTGACGGACAGCGGTTCACGGACCCATTCAAGTCAATGGGTCCGTGAAAGAACACGGATGCACACAAGATTGGCATCCGTGTCCGTGATCCGTGGCCGTAGGTTACTTTGATACAGACGGATCCGAAGATCCGTCTGCATAAAAGCTATTTTAGAGCTGAGTTTTCACTTCGTGAAAAATCAGAACCGACAGTATATTCTAACACAGAGGCGTTCCCATGGTGATGGGGACGCTTTAGCTTAGAATATACTAAAAGAACTGTGTACATGACTGCCCCCTGCTGCCTGGCAGGTGCTGCCAGGCAGCAGGGGGCAGCCCCCCCTGTAGTTAACACATTTGTGGCCAGTGCGGCCGGCCCCCCCCCTCCCCTGTAGTTAACATGTTGGTGGCCAGTGGGCCTTCTCCCCTCCCTCCCCCTCCTAATTAAAATCTCCCCCCTATCATTGGTGGCAGCGGAGAGTACCGATCGGAGTCCCAGTTTAATCGCTGGGGCTCCGATCGGTAACCATGGCAACCAGGACGCTACTGCAGTCCTGGTTGCCATGGTTACTTAGCAATTTGTAGAAGCATTATACTTACCTGCGAGCTCCGATGTCTGCGTCCGGCCGGGAGCTCCTCCTACTGGTAAGTGACAGGTCTGTGCGGCGCATTGCTTAATGACGTGTCACTTACCAGTAGGAGGAGCTCCCGGCCGGACGCAGACATCTGAGCTCGCAGGTAAGTATAATGATTCTACAAATTGCTAAGTAACCATGGCAACCGGGACTGCAGTAGCTTCCTGGTTACCGATCGGAGCCCCAGCGATTAAACTGGGACTCCGATCGGTACTCTCCGCTGCCACCAATGATAGGGGGGGAGATTTTAATTAGGAGGGGGAGGGAGGGCAGAGGGCCCACTGGCCACCAACGAGTTAACTACAGGGGAGGGAGGGGGGGCCCACTGGCCACCAACGAGTTAACTACAGGGGAGGGGGGGGGGCGGCCGCACTGGCCACCAATGTGTTAACTACAGGGGGGGGGCTGCCCCCTGCTGCCTGGCAACACCTGCCAGGCAGCAGGGGGCAGTCATGTACACAGTTCTTTTAGTATATTCTAACCTGAAGCGTCCCCATCACCATAAGAACGCCTCTGTGTTAGAATATACTGTCGGATTTGAGTTTCACGATGTAACTCAAATCCGACGGTATATTCTAACATAGAGGCGTTCCCATGGTGATGGGGACGCTTCAAGTTAAAATATACCATCGGATTGGAGAAAACTCCGATCCTATGGTATATTAACTCCTGACTTTACATTGAAAGTCAATAGGGGACGGATCCGTTTGAAATTGCACCATATTGTGTCAACGTCAAACGGATCCGTCCCCATTGACTTGCATTGTAATTCAGGACAGATCCGTTTGGCTCCGCACGGCCAGGCGGACACCAAAACGACTTTTTTTTCATGTCCGTGGATCCTCCAAAAATCAAGGAAGACCCACGGACGAAAAAACGGTCACTGATCACGGAAAAACGGAACCCCGTTTTGCGGACCGCAAAAAAATACGGTCGTGTGCATGAGGCCTTATCCAATACATTCCAGACCTTTAAGGGTTACATAGCATCATAACTCAATATAATGCTATGCGACCCTCGTCAGTGCTGAGAGGTCAGGATGGGAGCTGCTGCATACTCACGCTGCGAGTCCAGAGTCATGTGCAAGAGCGTTATACTGTAGTATATAATCTTGGTTTTGGCATACAAATACTGATCGTGTTAAAGTGGCATAAGGCTTTGTAGTTCACAGAACATATCATATAAGGATATGTTCTCTTAAAAGAAATAGGTCATCAGAAAATGACTCATTGTTTAAATCATGTTTTTATGTTTAACATATTTTTAAATAATTTTGATGTTAATTTTAATTTTCCATGTCAATATCTATATTTAAGAAAAAAACCATAAAATCCTGCAGTTTTCACACTGGCAACTAAGGGCTCTTTCACACTTGCGTTGTTGTGTTCCGGTATAGAGTTCCGTCGTCGGGGCTCTATGCCGGAAGAATCCTGATCAGGATTATCCCTATGCATTCTGAATGGAGATAAATCCGTTCAGGATGTCTTCAGTTCCGGAACGGAACGTTTTTTGGCTGGAGAAAATACCGCAGCATGCTGCGCTTTTTGCTCGGGTCAAAAATCCTGAACACTTGCCGCAAGGCCGGATCCGGAATTAATGCTTATTGAAAGGCATTAATCCGGATCCGGCCTTAAGCTAAACAGCGTTTCGGCGCATTACCGGATCCGACGTTTAGCTTTTACTGAATGGTTACCATGGCTGCCAGGATGCTAAAGTCCTGGTTGCCATGGTAAAGTGTAGTGGGGAGCGGGGGAGCAGTATACTTACCGTCCGTACGGCTCCCGGGGCGCTTCAGAGTGACGTCAGGGCGCCACACTCGCATGGATGACGTGTCGCAAGGATCACGTCATCCATGCGCATGGGGCACTCTGACGTCATTCTGGAGCGCCCTGGGAGCCGCACGGACGGTAAGTATACTGCTCCCCCACTCCCCACTACTACTATGACAACCAGGACTTTAATAGCGTCCTGGGTGCCATAGTAACACTGAACGCATTTTGAAGACCGATCCGTCTTCAAATGCTTTCAGTTCACTTGCGGTGTTACGGATCCGGCGGGCACTTCCGGCAAATGGAGTGCGCGACGGATCCGGACAACGCAAGTGTGAAAGAGGCCTAAGCCTAATATGTGCCACTTCTTGGTCTGTCTGTACAGATCACTTTACTGCAGTTATCTGCTTACCTATACACAGAGGTGATATCAATACAGGCAGGATTAGAATGACAGATAAGACAGGATCCACCATTCACAATAGATGATTGTCAAAGCTTATCTATTCTTACACTGTACAACAACCTCTGGACAGGGCATAGAGCATGCCCAGAAAACTCTCCCCTCCTGACCATTGTGTCTATGGCCCATGGGGCTGCTGTAAAGCAATTTTCTTAATACTTTCTAAATGCTATTAAGAACAGCTCAGGCAAGCTGGCCGCCCGCACAATGATGTTCAGAAAACAGAATTTAAAAATCTCTGATCAGTAAATAAAGACAGATCAGAAATAAAGGATACCTGCTGCTATCTGGTTTTAACTGGCAGAAAACATTTTTGGTCACACATTTACGTTAAAAGCATGGCCTGTCACTGACATGTGATGATGCATATTAAAATGTTTTTTTTTTTTTATAAGCTTGAGCTCTGAGGCATACAGAGGGTTCAGGTAAGACCCCATAAACACCTATCCGTGTCAGCACCTGGCATACCTGAGCAAGTGCCGGGGCCCACTGCGCTGCTAGGAGCGCTTCCATCAATACAGATGGAAGCGCTCATTACTGGAGCGCAGGGAGCTTAGTCACATGAAAGCCTTTATCAGCAGCATGCAAAGTCCGGCTGCCACTGACACCCTTACAAACTCCTGTGCTGCAGAGCTTCAGACACGTCCCCCCCTTCACTCCAGCAGACCAGCACCTTACCTTACCAGATTCAGACATGCCCCCTCTACATAGGACGTGCTGCCTGAGGAGAAGAGAGACCCCAGGTGCAGACAGTCTGTGAGTGAGTCTGCACTGTGACTGTCTCTTCTCTGTGGGACAGGAGGGGGGGGGGGGCAGGGAACTCTTCAAGCTGCTGCATGCTGTAGTTGACCAGCAGCTTCATGCTATGTAGTTTTACTGCATCATTAAGCAGTTTGCCTCCATGACACCTGCCCCCCATATCCTGTCCTTTCTTATCCTCATGGAGCCCCTTCTATCTCCTTTCCTCCCCCATGTATCCAGAGCTCCTGTTCCACTCTCCTATCTCCTATTGCTGCCCAGCACAGAGCTCTTGCCACTACTTCGTGTATGAATCCCCCTCAGAGCCTCCTACTTGCTGTGTCCACCCCTCCTGTCCATACAGTGTCCCGGTCACCTGTCTCACTCCTCTGCCTCTCATGATGGTGGTGTCTAAACTGCATGCACCATAAGGACCTTCTAACGTCACAGGGTCATGTGACTGTGCCCCCCACCCCGTAATCTGCCCCCTTATACCCTGCACTGTGCATCAACCTGCATCTTACTAGAGATGAGCGAATTTCTGCTTATGAAATTCATTCATGCTTCATTTACTAGTAAAAGGTGAATTGCGTTATGGATTCTGTTACCACAGACTAACGCAATTCTATGATGGAATACATAACGGAATGCCTTTAGAGGTATTCCGTTATTCATTCCGTCATAATAGAAGTCTATGGGCTGCAAAACGGGTCCGTCCCATTTCTGTTATGCAAGGGAGTCCTGCATAACAGAAACGGGACAGATCCGTTATGCAGGCCATAGATTTTTATTATGACGGAATGAATAAAGGAATGCCTTTAAAGGCATTCCATTATGCAGTCCGTCATAGAATTGCGTTATGGTCCGTGGTAACGGAATCCATAATGCAATTCTGTTTTTACCAGTAAACTAAGCGTGAACGAATTTCAAAATATGAAATTCGCTCATCTCTACCACTTACTATACCCTGTACAGTGCCCATCGTCATTCTATGTACTGTGCCCTCTTATATCCTTTTATCCCGTCACTGTATGGTGGTGTTATCCAATAACTGTATGGCCACAACTGTATCCCCTTCCCTGCCCATGCCACCTTTTTTAGACCTGGCATGAGTGGGGAAAAGTTGCAGATTGCTGACCACCAGACCCAGGTTGTGCGCTCTGTCAGTACCTGGCGGCCTCCCCTCTCTGCTCCGCTGTGTACTATTGCTTATTCTAGCACTAAGGCTGGGTTCACATCACATTTTTTCCATCCGTTTAGGCCCCATTCACACGTCAGCAATTTCATTCCACTTTTTGCGGAATGGAATTACGGACCCATTAATTTCTATGGGGCAGCACGATGTGCGGCCCGGCTCCGGAAATGCGGACCCACACTTCCGGGTCCGCATTTCCGTTCCCGAAAAAACTAGAACATGTCCTATTCTTGTCCGCAATTGCGCACAAGAATAGGCATATTCTATTAGTTCCGGCGATGTGCGGTCCGCAAAACACTCTATGGACGTGTGAATGGGGCCTTAATGTATACCAAAAACGTATACATTAACAGATGCCTCAGACCATACAGTTCCATAGAAAAAAAACATGTTAACGTATGTATTTTTTTTACTGTACTTTTGCACATTTGTATACATGAAACCGATAGAAAAACGTGTTGTGAACGCACTGGGGGGGGGGGGGGGATTTCGTACAAAGATTTTCTGTGGGTCCCAGTCAGTTTTAGCTAGTGAGGCTTCTGTATCAAATATTAACACTGATTTTCTCAGGTGTTCAAATATTTTTGTTCAGCAGTGCAAGACAAATAAATTCTTTAAAAATCATACAATTTTAAAATTCTGTCTCTCATAGTGGGAATGCACCTACATTATTTCTAAGTGGGAGAACTTGCAAAATCGCAGGGTGTTCAAATACTTCTGTTTTTTACTATATACAGGTCCTTTAAAAAAAATTAGCATATTGTGATAAAGTTCATTATTTTCTGTAATGTACTGATAAACATTAGACTTACATATATTTTAGATTCATTACACACAACTGAAGTAGTTCAAGCCTTTTCTTGTTTTAAGATTGATGATTTTGGCATACAGCTCATGAAAACCCAAAATTCCTATCTAAAAAAATTAGCATATCATGAAAAGGTTCTCTAAACGAGCTATTAACCTAATCACCTGAATCAACTAATTAACTCTAAACACCTGCAAAAGATTCCTGAGGCTTTTAAAAACTCCCAGCCTGGTTCATTACTCAAAACCGCAATCATGGGTAAGACTGCCGACCTGACTGCTGTCCAGAAGGCCATCATTGACACCCTCAAGCAAGAGGGTAAGACACAGAAAGAAATTTCTGAACGAATAGGCTGTTCCCAGAGTGCTGTATCAAGGCACCTCAGTGGGAAGGAAAAAGTGTGGCAGAAAACGCTGCACAACGAGAAGAGGTGACCGGACCCTGAGGAAGATTGTGGAGAAGGAACGATTCCAGACCTTGGGGGACCTGCGGAAGCAGTGGACTGAGTCTGGAGTAGAAACATCCAGAGCCACCGTGTACAGGCGTGTGCAGGAAATGGGCTACAGGTGCCGCATTCCCCAGGTCAAGCCACTTTTGAACCAGAAACAGCGGCAGAAGCGCCTGACCTGGGCTACAGAGAAGCAGCACTGGACTGTTGCTCAGTGGTCCAAAGTACTTTTTTCGGATGAAAGCAAATTTTGCATGTCATTCGGAAATCAAGGTGCCAGAGTCTGGAGGAAGACTGGGGAGAGGGAAATGCCAAAATGCCTGAAGTCCAGTGTCAAGTACCCACAGTCAGTGATGGTCTGGGGTGCCATGTCAGCTGCTGGTGTTGGTCCACTGTGTTTTATCAAGGGCAGGGTCAATGCAGCTAGCTATCAGGAGATTTTGGAGCACTTCATGCTTCCATCTGCTGAAAAGCTTTATGGAGATGAAGATTTCATTTTTCAGCACGACCTGGCACCTGCTCACAGTGCCAAAACCACTGGTAAATGGTTTACTGACCATGGTATTACTGTGCTCAATTGGCCTGCCAACTCTCCTGACCTGAACTCCATAGAGAATCTGTGGGATATTGGGAAGAGAAAGTTGAGAGACGCAAGACCCAACCCTCTGGATGAGCTTAAGGCCGCTATCAAAGCATCCTGGGCCTCCATAACACCTCAGCAGTGCCACAGGCTGATTGCCTCCATGCCACGCCGCATTGAAGCAGTCATTTCTGCAAAAGGATTCCCGACCAAGTATTGAGTGCATAACTGAACTTAATTATTTGAAGGTTGACTTTTTTTGTATTAAAAACACTTTTCTTTTATTGGTCGGATGAAATATGCTAATTTTTTGAGATAGGAATTTTGGGTTTTCATGAGCTGTATGCCAAAATCATCAATATTAAAACAAGAAAAGGCTTGAACTACTTCAGTTGTGTGTAATGAATCTAAAATATATGAAAGTCTAATGTTTATCAGTACATTACAGAAAATAATGAACTTTATCACAATATGCTAATTTTTGGAAAAGGACCTGTATATACACTCACCTAAAGAATTATTAGGAACACCTGTTCTATTTCTCATTAATGCAATTATCTAGTCAACCAATCACATGGCAGTTGCTTCAATGCATTTAGGGGTGTGGTCCTGGTCAAGACAATCTCCTAAACTCCAAACTGAGTGTCAGAATGGGAAAGAAAGGTGATTTAAGCAATTTTGAGCGTGGCATGGTTGTTGGTGCCAGACGGGCCGGTCTGAGTATTTCACAATCTGCTCAGTTACTGGGATTTTCACGCACAACCATTTCTAGGGTTTACAAAGAATGGTGTGAAAAGGGAAAAACATCCAGTATGCGGCAGTCCTGTGGGCAAAAATGCCTTGTGGATGCTAGAGGTCAGAGGAGAATGGGCCGACTGATTCAAGCTGATAGAAGAGCAACGTTGACTGAAATAACCACACGTTACAACCGAGGTATGCAGCAAAGCATTTGTGAAGCCATAACACGCTTGAGGCGGATGGGCTTACAACAGCAGAAGACCCCACTGGGTACCACTCATCTCCACTACAAATAGGAAAAAGAGGCTACAATTTGCACGAGCTCACCAAAATTGGACTGTTGAAGACTGGAAAAATGTTGCCTGGTCTGATGAGTCTCGATTTCTGTTGAGACATTCAAATGGTAGAGTCCGAATTTGGCGTAAACAGAATGAGAACATGTATCCATCCTCTGATGGCTACTTCCAGCAGGATAATGCACCATGTCACAAAGCTCGAATCATTTCAAATTGGTTTCTTGAACATGACAATGAGTTCACTGTACTAAAATGGCCCCCCACAGTCACCAGATCTCAACCCAATAGAGCATCTTTGGGATGTGGTGGAACGGGAGCTTCGTGCCCTGGATGTGCATCCCTCAAATCTCCATCAACTGCAAGATGCTATCCTATCAATATGGGCCAACATTTCTAAAGAATGCCATCAGCACCTTGTTGAATCAATGCTACGTAGAATTAAGGCAGTTCTGAAGGCAAAAGGGGGTCCAACACCGTATTAGCATGGTGTTCCTAATAATTCTTTAGGTGAGTATATATATATATATATATATATATATATATATATATATATATATATATACATACACACATACACATACACACACACACAGTCGTGGCCAAAAGTTTTGAGAATTACATAAATATTGGAAAAGTTGCTGCTTAAGTTTTTATAATAGCAATTTGCATATACTCCAGAATGTTATGAAGAGTGAATAGATGAATTGCATAGTCCTTCTTTGCCATCAAAATTAACTTAATCCCAAAAAACTTTTCCACTGCATTTCATTGCTGTCATTAACCGCCTCACGTCCGCCCATAGACTATAAACGTCCTATGGGTGGACGTCTATTTCTGACAGCACGTTTTAAAACGTCCTGTCAGAAATAGCAGCTGCACGCTAATCGTGCAGCTGCTGATCGGGTTGCCCGCTGTCAGTGACAGCAGGGCAACCCTAAGACAAGGCAGGGACAGTTCCCAGGTGTCCCTGCCTTCACGATCGCTGCAGACACAGCGCTCACCGAGCGCTGTGTCTGCAGAGCAGGAAGCGCTGTGCGCTTCCTGTTCCGGCCCGGCGGTCATGTGACCGCCGTGACCGGAGAGTGCAGGGGCTGTGTGAGGTCTCTCAGAGACCTCGATCAGCCCTGCACTGAGGCTGTACAGCGCAGGATTGCTGCTGTACAGCCTCTATAGGGGTGCATTTGTCCTGTAACTGGGGCTACTATCTCAGCCCCAGTTACAGGAGAAATCAACTGTGGAAAAAAAAAAGAAAAAGTGAAGCAAATGTCCCCCAGAGGTCTTGTATGACCTTATGGGGGACGAAAAGTGTAAAAAAAAATAAAAAAAATAAAGGGTTGAAAAAATAAAATAAAGTTTCACATGTAAAAAAAAAAAAAAAGTTCCCAAGTTAGGAATAAAAAAAAAAAAATTAAAATAGAAAAAATAAAGTAAAATAGACATATTTAGTATTGCCGCGTCCGTAAAAACCAGCTCTATAAAAATATCACATGACCTAACCCCTCGGATGAACACCGTAAAAAATAAAAAAAACTGTGTCAAAACAAGCAATTTTTGTCACCTTGCATCACAAAAGGTGCAACAACACCAAGTGATCAAAAACGCGTATGTCCCACAAAATGGTACCAATAAAACCGTCACCTCATCCCACAAAAAATGAGCCCCTACATAAGAAAATCTCTCAAAAAATAAAAAAACTATAGCTCTTAGAACATGGAGACACTAAAACATAATTTTTTTGGTTTCAAAAATGCTATTATTGTGTTAAAGTGAAACAAATAAAAAAAAGTATACATATTAGGTATTGCCGCGTCCGTAAAAACCAGCTCTATAAAAATATCACATGACCTAACCCCTCGGATGAACACCGTAAAAAATAAAAAAAACTGTGTCAAAACAAGCAATTTTTGTCACCTTGCATCACAAAAGGTGCAACAACACCAAGTGATCAAAAACGCGTATGTCCCACAAAATGGTACCAATAAAACCGTCACCTCATCCCACAAAAAATGAGCCCCTACATAAGAAAATCTCTCAAAAAATAAAAAAACTATAGCTCTTAGAACATGGAGACACTAAAACATAATTTTTTTGGTTTCAAAAATGCTATTATTGTGTTAAAGTGAAACAAATAAAAAAAAGTATACATATTAGGTATTGCCGCGTCCGTAAAAACCAGCTCTATAAAAATATCACATGACCTAACCCCTCGGGTGAACACCGTAAAAAAAAAAAAAAACTGTGTCAAAACAAGCAATTTTTGTCACCTTGCATCACAAAAGGTGCAACACCAAGTGATCAAAAACGCGTATGTCCCACAAAATGGTACCAATAAAACCGTCACCTCATCCCGCAAAAAATGAGCCCCTACATAAGAAAATCTCTCAAAAAATAAAAAAAACTATAGCTCTCAGAACATGGACACATTAAAACATAATTTTTTGGTTTCAAAAATGCTATTATTGTGTAAAACTTTAATAAATGAGAAAAAGTATACATATTAGGTATCGCCACGTCCGTAACAATCTGCTCTATAAAAATGTCACTTGACTGAACCCCTAAGGTGAACGCTGTAAAAATAAATAAATAGAAACTGTGCTAAAACAACCAATTTTTTGGTCACCTTGCCCCATAAAGTGTTATATTGAATGATCAAAAAATCATATGTACCCAAAAATAGTACTAATAAAACTGGCACCTTATCCCCTAGTTTCCAAAATGGGGTCACTTCTTGGGAGTTTCTACTGTAAGGGTGCATCAGGGGGCTTCAAATGGGACATGGCATCTAAAAACCATGTGGAGTTCCTTTCCTTCTGCGCCCTGCCGTGTGCCCATACAGCAGTTTACGACCACATGTGGGGTGTTTCTGTAAACCGCAGAATCTGGGTAATAAATATTGAGTTTTGTTTGGCTGTTAACCATCGATGTGTTAGAGAAAAAAATTGATTAAAATGGAAAATCTGCCAAAAAAGTGAAATTTAAAAATTTGATCTCCATTTTCCTTTAATTCTTGTGGAACGCCTAAAGGGTTAACAAAGTTTGTAAAATCGGTTTTGAATACCTTGAGGGGTGTAGTTTCTACAATGGGGTCATTTATGGGGGTATCCACTATGTAGGCCCCACAAAGTGACTTCAGACCTGAACTGGTCCTTATAAAGTGGGTTTTGGCAATTTTCTTAAAAATTTGAAGAATTGCTTCTAAACTTCTAAGCCTTCTAACGTCCTAAAAAAATAAAATGACATTTCCAAAATGATGCCAACATAAAGTAGACATATGGGGAATGTTAAATAATAAATATTTTATGAGGTATCACTTTCTGTTTTAAAAGCAGAGAAATTGAAATTTAGAAAATTGCGATTTTTTTAAATTTTTGGGTAAATTTGGGATTTTTTCATAAATAAAGGTGAAATATTTTGACTCAAATTTATGACTATCATGAAGTACAATGTGTCACGAGAAAACAATCTCTGAATGACTTGGATAAATAAAGGCGTTCCAAAGTTATTACCACATAAAGTGAGATATGTCCGTTTTGCAAAATTTGGCCTGGTCAGGAAGGGTGCAAAGGGCCCAGATGGGAAGTGGTTAAAGGACCTGCTGAGATCATTTCAGTAATCGTCTTGTTAACTCAGGTGAGAATGTTGACGAGCACAAGGCTGGAGATCATTATGTCAGGCTGATTGGGTTATAATGGCAGACTTGACATGTTAAAAGGAGGGTGATGCTTGAAATCATTGTTCTTCCATTGTTAACCATGGTGACCTGCAAAGAAACGCGTGCAGCCATCATTGCGTTGCATAAAAATGGCTTCACAGGCAAGGATATTGTGGCTACTAAGATTGCACCTCAATCGACAATTTATAGGATCATCAAGAACTTCAAGGAAAGAGGTTCAATTCTTGTTAAGAAGGCTTCAGGGCGTCCAAGAAAGTCCAGCAAGCGCCAGGATAGTCTCCTAAAGAGGATTCAGCTGCGGGATCGGAGTGCCACCAGTGCAGAGCTTGCTCAGGAATGGCAGCAGGCAGGTGTGAGCGCATCTGTACACACAGTGAGGCGAAGACTTTTGGAAGATGGCCTGGTGTCAAGAAGGCCAGCAAAGAAGCCACTTCTCTCCAAAAAAAAACATCAGGGACAGATTGATCTTCTGCAGAAAGTATGGTGAATGGACTGCTGAGGACTGGGGCAAAGTCATATTCTCCGATGAAGCCTCTTTCCGATTGTTTGGGGCATCTGGAAAAAGGCTTGTCCGGAGAAGAAAAGGTGAGCGCTACCATCAGTCCTGTGTCATGCCAACAGTAAAGCATCCTGAGACCATTCATGTGTGAGGTTGCTTCTCATCCAAGGGAGTGGGCTCACTCACAATTTTGCCCAAAAACACAGCCATGAATAAAGAATGGTACCAAAACACCCTCCAACAGCAACTTCTTCCAACAATCCAACAACAGTTTGGTGAAGAACAATGCATTTTCCAGCACGATGGAGCACCGTGCCATAAGGCAAAAGTAATAACTAAGTGGCTCGGGGACCAAAACGTTGACATTTTGGGTCCATGGCCTGGAAACTCCCCAGATCTTAATCCCATTGAGAACTTGTGGTCAATCCTCAAGAGGTGGGTGGACAAACAAAAACCACTTAGGCTACTTTCACACTAGCGTTCGTGGCTCCGCTTGTGACTTCCGTTCAAAGGCTCTCACAAGCGGCCCCGAACGGATCCGTACTGCCCCAATGCATTCTGAGTGGATAAGGATCCCCTCAGAATGCATCAGTCTGGCAGCGTTCAGCCTCCGTTCCGCTCAGCAGGCGGACACCCGAACGCAGCTTGCAGCGTTTTGATGTCCGCCTGGCCGCGCGGAGGCGTGCGGATCCGTTCAGACTTACAATGGAAGTCAATGAAGACGGATCCGTCTGTCCTGGCTCCGCTTTGACACGGATCCGTTCGAAACCGTTCACGTCTCTGTGCATGCCCAGTAACTTCCTGTCCCTCCCCCTCATCGTCGGCCATTTTGGATTATCGACTTGGTGAGACTGGTAAGTATGAAGTTTTGTCTGTTTGTCTATCTTTCTTTTTTTACTATCTATCTATCTATCTATCTTTCTATTTCTAGGGTGGGGGGGCTGCTGGCACTTGGTAAGGGGTGTGTGTCTGGAACTGTGGGAGCCGCTGGCACTGGTGGTGTGGGCTGCCTTTATGGGGGGCTTTTGGCACAGGGGGGGGCCTGTGTGGCTGGAACTGGGGGGGGTCTGCTGGCAATGGTATGATGTTTGTGGCTGAAGCTGTGGTTGCTGCTGGCACTGCGGGGGTGTTTGTGGCTGGAACTGTGCGGTGCTTCTGACATTGCGGCGGTGTTTGTGGCTGGAACTGTGCAGTGCTTCTGACATTGCGGCGGTGTATGTGGCTGGAACTGTGCAGTGCTTCTGACATTGCGGCGGTGTTTGTGGCTGGAACTATGGGGTGCTTCTGACATTGCGGCGGTGTTTGTGGCTGGAACTGTGCGGTGCTTCTGACATTGCGGCGGTGTTTGTGGCTGGAACGATGCGGTGCTTCTGACATTGCGGCGGTGTTTGTGGCTGGAACTGTGAGGGCTGCTGGCATTGGGGGGGCTGAGGGCACTGTGGGAAGGTTGTTTGGAACTGGGGGCCTGATGTCATTGTGGGGGGCTGCTAGCACTATGCGGGGCTGCTGTCTCTGGGGGTGTTTATGGCAGTTGGGGGGGGGGGGATCATGGCTCCTGTCGGATTCATTTTTTTAATCATTTTATTATAAGGGTCGTTCCCAAAAAAAGAAAAAAAAACTGAAACTATCTGCGGTGGGCAAGCCCAGATCTATATTTTAAAAAGTAAGTATTGAAAAAAATAAATTGTTGATATATGAGGAAATAGTGCTCTACAAGTTCCTTTAACGTTATCTGCATTTTGTCTGGTATTCTGTTGCGTACAGATGTCATCAAAGAAGACAACCATAGACTGGAGTGACCCACCCAGAAGGCGCCGCCGCATTCAGTGGCCGGTAAGTATAAAATTAACATTTGGAGTTTTTACTGTTTGATTCGTTGCATTAATCATTATGTGCTCTTATTATAGATTTCTTCATCATCGTCTGTGGAGGGCTCTCCATCACCTGCCGAATCGCCAGCGTCCAGGGGAGGTGGACCAAGCCCGGACCGGGGCTGTCAAGAAGTAAGTGTGTATATATATATATATATATATATATATATATATATATATATATAGATCTTAATTATTATTTTTTATTTAAGTACAGTCTTCTAAAAAAAAAAAAATTTGTTTTTAGCAATCTGCACCTAGAGCCGCCAGCGAGGATCCCCCAGTCGCCTCCAGAGTCCGCGGGAATGAGCGTGGCGGTCGTAGACGTGTAAGTATTGAATTAAGTAGTTTTAATTAGCATTTTGTATTAGGATTTACATTAAATTTTGTATTTCCTTTTTTTCAGGGTTCCGTAGGCTCCACCAGGGAAGATGAGGAGTTCGGGATTCCGAGCATAGATAACCTGCTCCTCATCCGACTGGTGGAGGCGCGTCCAGCATTATGGGACCACTCCGACCGCCACCACGCCGATCATCGTCGTACCCAGCGGCTCTGGAGGGACATCTCTGCTTCAGTTTTTGAGACCTGGGGGGATCTAGATGCGGCGGCTCAGGAGAAATATGGTAAGTAAAACAATATGTATTTTAATACTTTAAAATATTGTTCTTTTCCTTCATCATGCTGATTTTAGTTTTTATTGTTTTTTTCGATAGTCAAACTGGTTACAACGCGTTGGCGATCTATCCGGGACCGCTTCAGGAGGGATTACAACAAGGAGGTTCAGGCCCCGAGTGGCTCCGGAGGAACCTCAGGGGCCACCTACATCCATACGGCGGCCCTGGGGTTCCTACGAAGGGCGATGGCACCGAAAAGGTAAATATTTATAACAACTGTTCAAAAAATAAATTGTAAAGGGGCTGTCTGAGACAGCGGAGCGTTTGGCTCCCCTGTTTTGGCCAGCCCCCCCCACAGTCAGATGGACAATTGTTCTCTCCGTCTGACTGTAAGGGGCTGTCTGAGACAGGGTAGCGTTTGGCTCCCCTGTTTTGGCCAGCCCCCCACAGTCAGATGGACAACTGTTCTCTCCGTCTGACTGTGAGGGGCTGTCTGAGACAGCGAGGCGTTAGGCTTCCCTGTTTTGGCCAGCCCCCCACAGTCAGATGGACAACTGTTCTCTCCGTCTGAATTTAAGGGGCTGTCTGAGACAGCAGAGCGTTTAGCTTCCCTGTTTTGGCCAGCCCCCTATGGTATACGGTAGACATAGCATCATAGAACATGGATGTTTTATTTAAAGAACAATTCCTAACTTTCATTTTTTTTTTCCTACAGAAGTGCCAGCAGCACTCGGGAGCCTGACCAACCTCCTGAGGCGGAACCGGAACGGATCGCCAGCGCCAGCCCTCCTGTCCCTCATGCATCGGCTCAGGATAATCCGAGTCCCCTACCGGGTCCCTCCGCTCAACAGAGGCTCTTAGGTTTTCGTCAAAATTTGAGAGCCCTGGTGAGCAGGCAGAGATCCGGTAGGCCAAATCGAGCTGATTATGCAAACCTTGTAGAGGTCGTTTCCGACGCTCTAGAAGGTTTTGCCCAACATCAGATGGAGTTTGGTGCTGACTTGATTCGCCGCTGGGAGGGGGCGGAGTCGGCGTTTCAACGCAGCCCAAACTACCATTATGGGCTAAGCATGATCAGTTTGATGGACTCAATGACGCCCGAGCAGTTGCATGAGTACAAGATCATGCTAGAGAACGGGTCATGGGAAATCATGCACCGCCCCCAACCCCCACCCCCACCCCCATCCCACACCTACCCCCCCTCCCACACCTACCCCCCATCCCACACGAGTGGCCAGTACCGCCAACCTTTCCCTTCCCACCCCCCCGAGCATGTGTTTCCTTCTGCTTCTTTTTCTTCTCCTGCCCCGTATTTTCCTCCTACTTCTTTTCAAACTCCCTCCACCTCTACACATGCTCGGGCCTCCTCCTCCTCAGACCCTTCCTTTCTCCACACCCCGCAATTACGCCCTGCATCCTTTCCTGTGGCCCGTAGTTTTACCTCAGTGGATCGCCAGGACAGGGGGGCTACCATTGCCAGCCCCAGACCATCAACCCCACGACAGTCCACCTCCCCTCACCGTTATGAACAATTGTAAATATAATTTTTGTTTATATTTATTTTATTTTCTGTATAAAAAATAAAAAAATGTTTATACTTTACTGCACTGTGTCTGTTTTATTGTCCTGTACAGGGAACCTTGGCACTATAGCTGTGTTGAAATTAAAACTACCCTAGTCTCACTACTGTGCGTTTATTATAACACCCTTGGTAGTTTTTATATCAAAACAGCATTAGTGCCAATGTCGTAAGATCCATTAAAACCTGACCATCAATAATGAGCTATCTTTTGGCTCTTTATTGATCGTAGACCCTATGATTGGCACATGAACAAGCAAATGCTTGTTCATTGTTCAATCTTGTGCCCTTTCATATGAGCCCTTGTGGGAGTCACGGTCCATGAGCATCAGGAATTCATTAATAAATTGTGATTTTAACGTTTAATGATTTCCTGATGACGCTAATATAACCAGTGTGATTACCACAAGGGACACGCAAGGGACATACAGTTTTTAAAGGGGTATTCACATAGACAATGGGGGGATTTCACTTGAATATGTCCCCATTGTCTGATAGGTGTGGGTAAACATTGGTAGGACCCGCACCTATATCGAGAACGGAGCGGGGAGCACTGTTGCTGTAGGACACATTTCCCATGGTATGTCCACCACCAAACGCTAATCCCCGCCTCTCACATAGAAGTGAATGGAGGGCGGCAGCACAGTGCGACCTCATCTACTTTCTTGGCTTCGTTCTCAATATATGTGAGGGTACCAGCCGTGGGACCCGCACCTATAAGACAATGTAGGTATATCTTAAAGTGGTATGCCCCCATTGTATGAGATGAGAAAACCCCTTTAAGGCCTCTTGCACACGACTGTATGCCCCAAGAGACATGCGGTCCGTGAGCGGGCCATATGTCCCGTAGTGGCATTGATCGTGCGCACGAGAGCACACAGCATCATAGTGTACAATCATCCTGTGCAAGTTGAGCTGCCCGCGGGGATATAGTCTTGCACTAATAGATCATATGAGTGCGGGACAATAGCCCAGTTTGCGGCACAACATGGTCAGCATCATGATGCTCTGTACTCCTGTACGCACGATCAATGACGATCAGGGACATATGGCCCTCTAACGAACACTATACATCTTTAAGTGCATGTAGTCATGTACAAGAGTCCAAAAGGTGTGGTCCATTATCAAAGCCGGACCAGCTTTGGAACTTCAACAAGATAGCCCTGGAGAAATGTAGGAGCATTAAAACCCTATAGATCTGAATACATGAAGATGGAACCTAAAGATACTTTTCCTTCCAAAACGGATCCGCTAAACGGATGACAAAACGGAAACCAACGTGACAAACGGATCCGTAAAGCAGACGGATCCGTACAAACGGATCCGTCTGAATGGCTTCCGTTTGGCTCCGTTTAGTCAGTTTATTGACGGATCCGTTTGAAATGCCCTTCAAACGGATCCGTCAAACGCTAGTGTGAAAGTAGCCTAATTCTGACAAACTCCAAGAAGTGATTATGAAAGAATGGGTTGCTATCAGTCAGGAATTGGCCCAGAAGTTGCATAAATGTCATGTAATTGTCGATAAAAGCCTTTGAAACGTATGAAGTGCGTGTAATTATATTTCACTACATCACAGAAACAACTGAAACAGATATAAAAGCAGTTTAGCAGCAAACTTTGTGAAAACTAATATTTGTGTCATTCTCAAAACTTTTGGCCACGACTGATTATATATATATATTATATATATATATATATATATATATATACACACACACACACACACACTGCAGGGGAGTTCTAACTGTAAGGGGGCATTAGAGCTACAGGGGGCACTGCAGGAGGGTCATTACAAATATTGGGTGCATTATGGCTATATTAATACTACTAGGGGTACTGTAGGGGCATTTTTATTGGACACAACATGTAGACATTGCTACTAATGGGAACACTCTTTGGAAGTATTATTACTATTGAGGGCGCTATTACTAATGAGGGCAGTCTGGGAGCACTATTACTATGGAGGACTATCTGTATGGCAGTGTTATTTCTGATAGTATATAGTTTGTGGACATGGGGGGAGCACAGCGGGTACGGTATTGGGAGGAGCAGCAGGATGACAGTGACCTGTATAAATTTGGTAGCTGATTTGAAGAATCTTCACCAGCCCCCCCCATCTACCATGTGCCGCATATTAATACTGGTGTCTTCTTATGTGGCAGAGACTTTTCGTGATGTTCTGGACTAAATGGAGAAGAAAAGTAAAGTAAACAACTGAAATCCGTGGAGATGTCACCTGTAAATTACTGGATCTGTCCCTGACTGCTTCTTTTAAATGTGTTTTAATCTCTTTATTAGGAAGTAGGGTCACTATAAATTGATTAGGGGGAACGAACGCAATTTGCCTGCTCCACCTAGGGCGCCGAACTACCTCATCCTGGCCTTGAATGTATGACTTAGAATTTACTAGTCTATAGTTCTGACAATTTACTTGCGAGAGAAGCTTACCAGTGTCGTTCAGAAATCCTTTGGCAGTTATAGACTCTGGTTTTTCTCCATTAAATACCATTGAGGTAAACTGTATACAGTAACAGCCAATGTCCAGAAGTGCTCCTCCACCAAGTTCCTTTTCCACTACCCGAGGAACATTAAGCAAATTTACTCCAAATTCTGCCCGCACAACTTTTACTTCTCCAATAGCTTTCTGATGGAGCAGGGTACGGATCTCTTCATGGACAGGCAAAAAGCGGCTCCAGAAAGCCTATATGAGAGAGGGGAAGTTATACAGAATTGTACCCTTGGGTGACAGTCACAGTGGCCCTTCTATCTGCATCACCCTCACAGATTCACCAACCGTGATTTACATGTGTGCATCAGAGAACTACAGTATGGTTCAATGTAGGAAATTAGTCATGGTCATACAGAAGATAGGGAATGGACAAACTTACCTCCATTAAAAAAACATTGTGTTTCCTTGCAGCTGAGGTGAGTTCCTTAACTTCTGTAAGATTCATGGCCATAGGTTTTTCACATAAGACATTTTTTCCATGGTTAAAAAATAGAAGAACCAAATCCCTATGGACAGGATGAATGGCCCCAACATAAACAACATCTAAGACAGAAATAACAAAGTTAAAATCAAAAGCAGATGAGAATATGTGTTTCATGGTGATGGTCTTAAGCTCTGCTTATATTAAAAAAGTTACATGCAATTACAAAAGTATTCATTTCCAGATACTGGTTTGAAAACTGCAGAATATTTTTTATGGGACAATCCTTTTAAAATTCGACTTTATCATCAGGATGCTCAGGACATATATGCCTGACATTGCCTTGTGACGGATGCTATAAAGTGGCATCGATCATCCATCACCATACAATGGCAATCATCATCCATTGGATCCCATTGGAAAAGAAAAATACTACACAGTATATGTGGCCTTCTATATTGGAAAGCACAGTCTGCTGCACTTTCCTATAAACTTGAAAAATATGGTATATCAGTTCTTATTGGCCAGAGGACACCATAAGGACACTCTTTTGGCCACTGAAAGGAAATCAAACCTTTGTTTCTAGGTTCTTCAAAAGATTAGAGCTGATTGATGGGGTCCTAGCAGAGGGATTTCCTAAGATCATTTTACCATTCTAATAAAAAAGGGTTTGTTCAAAACAGGCATCCTTTGTAACTGCCTCCTGACATTTGACAAACATGTATGTCATGATGGCAGAAAGGGTATGTAAAGCAGGGATGAAAAAAAGAAAGAAAAAGAAAAATTGCTGCAACATAAAGGGATTAAGGGCTGAAGTCCCTTGTACCCAACAGAGAAAATGATTCTGCGGGCCCACTCTGTGTATATAAGACCTTAAGGGCCCTGTTTTATTAAGGGTCCATTATTGTCAGAGCTTAGGCCAATGGAGGATCGTTTAGTACTCTGGTGGGACAGTGCAACCCTTTTAATGTTATCTTGGGCCTTTAGAAATGAGATGTAGGTGCTCTATAGCACCCATAATAACATGCTGTTAGATGCAAGACAAGTAGAAAAGTCTCTTATACATCTAAAGGTCACACTTCTCAGCTTGTGACCAGAATTGTTCCCACTTTTTCATACCATCAGATTTAACAGTAAACCATAAACTGATTTCACCACTCACCAATGTCTAGATCTTTGGCAAGTTCTTCATATGTACCATAGGCTTTTGGTATGTTATGGTTTTGGGCAAATTGCTTGGCACGGTTCAGATCTCTGGCAGCCACCGCTACCACCTGAAAAGATCAAACAATAAGAATATATCAGGGAAATCAGAACATTTCCATAATTAATTTAATGTTTTTTTTTATGATTGTTAAAGAGGTTATCTCCTTAAAGTGGTTGGCCACTTCATGACAGTATTTCCAAAATGACTATAGACCACATGCTGTGGCACAATAAACTAAGAGCATGCTTATATTTCACCTGATCTGCTGGTCAGAAAGTCCACAGCTTCCCATCCATGTCTAATATATATATATATTTATTTATTTATTTTTTTTTTTTTCAAAGAGGCAGCACTCCAAGGTACGGTGAAAAAACGACCCTCTTTATTTCCCCTGTGCAACGTTTCAACTGCTCATTGCAGTCTTTCTCAAGCATAACAGTGGTGTCACAGCATTTACATTTATACCCACAATGCTTAGTGGGTCAATTAACACAATAATTGATAACAATATAGTCAAAATCGAATATAAAAACGTGAATTGCAATAAGATATTATCATGATCGAAAATATAACATGTGTATCGGTCACAATCTTTACATACATCGTGCAGTTTCATGAAAATGACAATTCCATAGATCATACCAAGTACATAAAGTGCCTTGTGCTTTGTGCCCAAATATAGTGATCACCTGTGTATATTAATTACGCGGTACAAGGCCGCATGGTTAAAAACTTACATAGTGGAGTGTAACGATGGCAGGCATATCGGCGTCCCTGTAGCCTCACCGCGCATGCCCGGTATCCTGGATACCGATGTACACAATGGGAAGACGCAACCGGAAGTGTCGTCAAACCCAATGCGCACATCCGCATCCCGGCGCCAACCCCACAGCCGACGCAATGCAGGGCAGCACCTCCCTGTCCGGCCTCCCAATCACATGGCTTTGTCACGTGAATCGTTGCCTGGCAACCAGGCAGTGTTTACCCTCAACACTACGCCACCTCCGGGGTCGATCAGGGCCCGGCCGTGAAAGCTATATCAGGGACAAATTAGTTGGAGAATGATAAAGTCATGCACACTATTCTCATGGTTATAGTAAAAAACTGAAATGTAAGGATATATATAAAAAAGCAGGATATCAAATCGTGAATATCGGAGGATTTTTTGTACTCCTTAAAGGGGACACCACATATATTGTTTAATTTTGTTTTTATGGAGAAAGGGGGGTATGGTCCATAAGGATAAGCCACACAAGTGACCATCCCCATAAACCCGAAGGCCTGCGGGGCGCAAAATGTTGTCCACACCCCGCAACCCCACACGCTTTCTTCTACCCTCCATGCATCTCATATAGCCATGACTTCCTCCATTCACGACTTATCAATTTTTTCTTTCAATCTGATACCATGATTCAATTGTGTGCCCCATTCTCCCATTCCAAACTTATGCTGCCAAGGCGACCGCCATCATTCTCTTCCAACATGGAAATAACTTGAAGAGTAAATATATCACTTTAGGATCCAAATAGTCCTAAAAGGAGAATAAAAGGAATAATTAAATATAATTTTGACACCAAAGGTGGTCACATAATCAATTTGGCGGACTGAAACCCCACACAGTCGCAATAGGACCCAGTTTACATGATATTCCACTTAAAGTCCACATTCAGACCCTTAGGTTTGAGCGACTGTAGGCGATGTATCCACGCAGTTCCCGTTGTTTAAGGGTCACTGTACGGTCGCCACCTCGCCTACCCCTCTGTACCTGGTCTATAATAATACACTTAAGGTCTTTCTCAGTATGTCCAAACTCCACAAAGTGTTTAGGGACCGGTAGGTCCAATCTTTTGCGTCTTATCGAGAACCGGTGGTTATTTAACCGCGTTTTCATGTCACATGTGGTCTCCCCCACATAGAGGAGACCACACGGACACTGCAACACGTAAACAACAAACGTGCTATCACACGTCAGATAATGACGAATGTCATATTGTACTCCGGTTCCCGGATGTGTAAAGACATTACCCTTGATCATGTAGGTGCAATTCACACATGAAAGGCACGGGAAACATCCCGTCCTCCTTGCACCAAGAAATGTCTGCACCTTCTTTTTAATAGGGACATCGGCTCTCACCAATCTGTCTCTCAGGTTAGTGGGTCGTCTATAGGATAAGAGAGGGGGTCTCATTAATTTCTCAATCTTAGGAAAATTACTCTGTAGGATAGGCCAGTGTTTTTTTAAAACACCAGCTATATCCTTACTTTGTTCAGAGTAAGTTGTTACAAACGGGATCTGTTCAAATTTTGGTCTTCTCTTTTCCTCTTCCTGTGGATACTGAATTCTCTTCAGATGTCTCGCTCGATTTTTTTGCGGGTATCCCCTCTGTCTAAACTTCTTGACCATTTCTCCATACCTGACAGGTAGGTTTTTTGGGTCCTGTACGATTCTCCTCACCCGCAGTAATTGACTGCGTGGTAGGGAATCAATACATGCTCTAGGGTGGCAGCTTTCATACCGCAATAGCGGTAGAGATAAACTGTGGTAAATATGTCTTCAGTCTCACTGTCTGATGCACAGATAGCCTTATTGTCAAAGGGTTTGTCATTTTGCCCCTCTACAAGGGTCGATTGGTTTCAGCTTGAGGTGGATATGCAGCGTTTGTTCAGGAATATCAAATTACAAATTTGGTTCTCTGAACATCCACCTCCGGCTGACCATAGATCTATTACTGATGGGTCTGAGCTCACTCTGGGACGGGTTAATCTGACTCCCAAGAGTGATTTCATACCACAGATTAACCATCACACGGTTGAAACATTTATTAAGGCTGTGACATTGGATATTAGTGGACTGAAATCAAGGGTCCATGATACACCTCTGCAACATCCTAATATGACCTCAACTGACATCAGAATCTTGGACGAATTGTGCCATGACAACAGCCTCACCATAAAACCAGCCGACAAGGGTGGTGCGGTTGTTGTCATGGACACGTCCTGGTATATGGGTGAAATAAGAAGACAGCTGAATGACCAGAATGTCTATAGGGAACTGCCAGGGGACCCAAAATTTGAGTATATCAAAAAAATCAAAAATGTCTTGGATTTGGCACGTGATCATGGGATCATTGATGAGGGCGTGTATAACTTTTTGCTCATTGAGAATCCACGTACACCAATGATTTACGTATTGCCAAAAATACACAAGTCCTTGACGAATCCCCCTGGGAGACCCATTGTGTCGGGCATTGATTCGATCTGCTCTCATGTTTCAATCTTTTTGGACCGCTTACTCCGCACCTATGCAATTAATACCAAGTCCTATATAAGGGACACTGAGGATTTCTTGGAAAAGATTGCCTCAGTAAAAGTGCCTGACGGATGTTTGGTGGCATCTTTTGATGTCACCAGTCTTTATACCTCCATAGACCACGAGCGGGGAGTTAATGCAGTTAGAAGATGTTTGGAACATAGTGACTACTCAGGAGTGTGTTGTGACTTCATCATTCAACTGTTGAATCTGGTCCTGAGACATAATTATTTTATGTTTGGGGAGCAGTTTTTTCTGCAATTGCGTGGGACCGCAATGGGGTCCAATGTGGCCCCCACGTATGCAAATGTATTCATGGCGTCACTTGAGGAGGATCTTGTCTATGTGTCCCACCACTTCAGTCAAGTACTGGGGTGGTGGCGATACATAGACGACATCTTCCTCATTTGGCGAGGGGACATTGAATCCCTGGAACAGTTTCACTGCTATCTGAATGAGATGGACAGTGAGATTGCATTCACATTAACACACTCCGATAAACAGGTTCAGTTTCTCGACACAATGGTATCTATTGTTGGTGAGAGATTGTCTACGGACATCTTCACCAAATCTACTGACTACGCTATTGCGGTATGAAAGCTGCCACCCTAGAGCATGTATTGATTCCCTACCACGCAGTCAATTACTGCGGGTGAGGAGAATCGTACAGGACCCAAAAAACCTACCTGTCAGGTATGGAGAAATGGTCAAGAAGTTTAGACAGAGGGGATACCCGCAAAAAAATCTAGCGAGACATCTGAAGAGAATTCAGTATCCACAGGAAGAGGAAAAGAGAAGACCAAAATTTGAACAGATCCCGTTTGTAACAACTTACTCTGAACAAAGTAAGGATATAGCTGGTGTTTTAAAAAAACACTGGCCTATCCTACAGAGTAATTTCCCTAAGATTGAGAAATTAATGAGACCCCCTCTCTTATCCTATAGACGACCCACTAACCTGAGAGACAGATTGGTGAGAGCCGATGTCCCTATTAAAAAGAAGGTGCAGACATTTCTTGGTGCAAGGAGGACGGGATGTTTCCCGTGCCTTTCATGTGTGAATTGCACCTACATGATCAAGGGTAATGTCTTTACACATCCGGGAACCGGAGTGCAATATGACATTCGTCATTATCTGACGTGTGATAGCACGTTTGTTGTTTACGTGTTGCAGTGTCCGTGTGGTCTCCTCTATGTGGGGGAGACCACATGTGACATGAAAACGCGGTTAAATAACCACCGGTTCTCGATAAGACGCAAAAGATTGGACCTACCGGTCCCTAAACACTTTGTGGAGTTTGGACACACTGAGAAAGACCTTAAGTGTATTATTATAGACCAGGTACAGAGGGGTAGGCGAGGTGGCGACCGTACAGTGACCCTTAAACAACGGGAACTGCGGTGAATACATCGCCTACAGTCGCTCAAACCTAAGGGTCTGAATGTGGACTTTAAGTGGAATATCATGTAAACTGGGTCCTATTGCGCCTGTGTGGGGTTTCAGTCCGCCAAATTGATTATGTGACCACCTTTGGTGTCAAAATTATATTTAATTATTCCTTTTATTCTCCTTTTAGGACTATTTGGATCCTAAAGTGATATATTTACTCTTCAAGTTATTTCCATGGTGGAAGAGAATGATGGCGGTCGCCTTGGCAGCATAAGTTTGGAATGGGAGAATGGGGCACACAATTGAATCATGGTATCACATTGAAAGAAAAAATGGATAAGTCGTGAATGGAGGAAGTCATGGCTATATGAGATGCATGGAGGGTAGAAGAAAGCATGTGGGGTTGCGGGGTGTGGACAACATTTTGCGCCCCGCAGGCTTTCGGGTTTATGGGGATGGTCACTTGTGTGGCTTATCCTTATGGACCATACCCCCCTTTCTCCATAAAAACAAAATTAAACAATATATGTGGTGTCCCCTTTAAGGAGTACAAAAAATCCTCCGATATTCACGATTTGATATCCTGCTTTTTTATATATATCCTTACATTTCAGTTTTTTACTATAACCATGAGAATAGTGTGCATGACTTTATCATTCTCCAACTAATTTGTCCCTGATATAGCTTTCACGGCCGGGCCCTGATCGACCCCGGAGGTGGCGTAGTGTTGAGGGTAAACACTTCCTGGTTGCCAGGCAACGATTCACGTGCCAAAGTTATGTGATCGGGAGGCCGGACAGGGAGGTGCTGCCCTGCATTGCGTTGGCTGTGGGGTTGGCGCCGGGATGCGGATGTGCGCATTGGGTTTGACGACACTTCCGGTTGCGTCTTCCCATTGTGTACATCGGTATCCAGGATACCGGGCATGCGCGGTGAGGCTACAGGGACGCCGAGATGCCTGCCATCGTTACACTCCACTATGTAAGTTTTTAACCATGCGGCCTTGTACCGCGTAATTAATATACACAGGTGATCACTCTAATTGGGCACAAAGCACAAGGCACTTTATGTACTTGGTATGATCTATGGAATTGTGATTTTCATGAAACTGCACGATGTATGTAAAGATTGTGACCGATACACATGTTATATTTTCGATCATGATAATATCTTATTGCAATTCACGTTTTTATATTCGATTTTGACTATATTGTTATCAATTATTGTGTTAATTGACCCACTAAGCATTGTGGGTATAAATGTAAATGCTGTGACACCACTGTTATGCTTGAGAAAGACTGCAATGAGCAGTTGAAACGTTGCACAGGGGAAATAAAGAGGGTCGTTTTTTCACCGTACCTTGGAGTGCTGCCTCTTCTTTGAAAAATCTATTACAACTTGACCTGACAGCCTAAGGCCAGAGGATTTTGTGCACCCAGCTCCATCAGCTAAGTAGTGCTGCTGCTATTTCTTTGTGTTATATATATATATATATATATATATATATATATACACATACACTGCTCAAAAAAATAAAGGGAACACTTAAACAACACAATGTAACTCCAAGTCAATCACACTTCTGTGAAATCAAACTGTCCACTTAGGAAGCAACACTGAGTGACAATCAATTTCACATGCTGTTGTGCAAATGGGATAGACAACAGGTGGAAATTATAGGCAATTAGCAAGACACCCCCAATAAAGGAGTGGTTCTGCAGGTGGTGACCACAGACACTTCTCAGTTCCTATGCTTCCTGGCTGATGTTTTGGTCACTTTTGAATGCTGGCGGTGCTTTCACTCTAGTGGTAGCATTAGACGGAGTCTACAACCCACACAAGTGGCTCAGGTAGTGCAGCTTATCCAGGATGGCACATCAATGCGAGCTGTGGCAAGAAGGTTTGCTGTGTCTGTCAGTGTAATGTCCAGAGCATGGAGGCGCTATCAGGAGACAGGCCAGTACATCAGGAGACGTGGAGGAGGCCGTAGGAGGGCAACAACCCAGCAGCAGGACAGCTATCTCCGCCTTTGTGCAAGGAGGAACAGGAGGAGCACTGCCAGAGCCCTGCAAAATGACCTCCAGCAGGCCAGAAATATGCATGTGTCTGCTCAAACGGTCATAAACAGACTCCATGAGGGTGATATGAGGGCCCGACGTCCACAGGAGGGGGTTGTGCTTACAGCCCAACACCATGCAGGACGTTTGGCATTTGCCAGAGAACACCAAGATTGGCAAATTCGCCATTGGCGCCCTGTGCTCTTCACAGATGAAAGCAGGTTCACACTGAGCACATGTGACAGACGTGACAGTCTGGTGACGCCGTGGAGAATGTTCTGCTGCCTGCAACATCCTCCAGCATGACCGGTTTGGCATTTGGTCAGTAATGGTGTGGGGTGGCATTTCTTTGGAGGGCCGCACAGCCCTCCATGTGCTCGCCAGAGGTAGCCTGACTGCCATTAGGTACCGAGATGAGATCCTCAGACCCCTTGTGTGACCATATGCTGGTGCGGTTGGCCCTGGGTTCATCCTAATGCAAGACAATGCTAGACCTCATGTGGCTGGAGTGTGTCAGCAGTTCCTGCAAGACGAAGGCATTGATGCTATGGACTGGCCCGCCCGTTCCCCAGACTTGAATCCAATTGAGCACATCTGGGACATCATGTCTCGCTCTATCCACCAACGTCACGTTGCACCACAGACTGTCCAGGAGTTGTCAGTTGCTTTAGTCCAGGTCTGGGAGGAGATCCCTCAGGAGACCGTCTGCCACCTTATCAGGAGCATGCACAGGCGTTGTAGGGAGGTCATACAGGCACGTGGAGGCCACACACACTACTAAGCCTCATTTTGACTTGTTTTAAAGGACATTACATCAAAGTTGGATCAGCCTGTAGTGTGTTTTTCCACTTTAATTTTGAGTGTGACTCCAAATCCAGACCTCCATGGGTTGAAAAATTTGATTTCCATTTTTTTATTTTTGTGTGATTTTGTTGTCAGCACATTCAACTATGTAAAGAACAAAGTATTTCAGAAGAATATTTAATTAATTCAGATCTAGGATGTGTTATTTTTGTGTTCCCTTTATTTTTTTGAGCAGTAATTTATATATATATATATATATATATATATATATATATATATATATATATACACACACACACACACACACACACACCACAGACACCTCGCCCATGGGAAGCAAAAGGCAGTGGTCTTGTGTTTTACTCTGGTGACCACAGGCATTGGACAGTCGGTGAACTAGTCCCAGCACCTGCACAGAAGAGGATGAAGCCAGGGACAGCTAAGAAAGTGGTTATGTGAGTAAATCACATTGTAGCACAAGCCCCGCACACCAAGTGTATATATATGAGACTAAGAATTGGTGAATAAGGCTGAGGTGTTTATTAAAGGTAATGTAAATAATTTTATTAAAACACACCATAAATACACTGCGTGCAGAATTATTAGGCAAATGAGTATTTTGACCACATCATCCTCTTTATGCATGTTGTCTTACTCCAAGCTGTATAGGCTCGAAAGCCTACTACCAATTAAGCATATTAGGTGATGTGCATCTCTGTAATGAGAAGGGGTGTGGTCTAATGACATCAACACCCTATATCAGGTGTGCATAATTATTAGGCAACTTCCTTTCCTTTGGCAAAATGGGTCAAAAGAAGGACTTGACAGGCTCAGAAAAGTCAAAAATAGTGAGATATCTTGCAGAGGGATGCAGCACTCTTAAAATTGCAAAGCTTCTGAAGCGTGATCATCGAACAATCAAGCGTTTCATTCAAAATAGTCAACAGGGTCGCAAGAAGCGTGTGGAAAAACCAAGGCGCAAAATAACTGCCCATGAACTGAGAAAAGTCAAGCGTGCAGCTGCCAAGATGCCACTTGCCACCAGTTTGGCCATATTTCAGAGCTGCAACATCACTGGAGTGCCCAAAAGCACAAGGTGTGCAATACTCAGAGACATGGCCAAGGTAAGAAAGGCTGAAAGACGACCACCACTGAACAAGACACACAAGCTGAAACATCAAGACTGGGCCAAGAAATATCTCAAGACTGATTTTTCTAAGGTTTTATGGACTGATGAAATGAGAGTGAGTCTTGATGGGCCAGATGGATGGGCCCGTGGCTGGATTGGTAAAGGGCAGAGAGCTCCAGTCCGACTCAGACGCCAGCAAGGTGGAGGTGGAGTACTGGTTTGGGCTGGTATCATCAAAGATGAGCTTGTGGGGCCTTTTCGGGTTGAGGATGGAGTCAAGCTCAACTCCCAGTCCTACTGCCAGTTTCTGGAAGACACCTTCTTCAAGCAGTGGTACAGGAAGAAGTCTGCATCCTTCAAGAAAAACATGATTTTCATGCAGGACAATGCTCCATCACACGCGTCCAAGTACTCCACAGCGTGGCTGGCAAGAAAGGGTATAAAAGAAGAAAATCTAATGACATGGCCTCCTTGTTCACCTGATCTGAACCCCATTGAGAACCTGTGGTCCATCATCAAATGTGAGATTTACAAGGAGGGAAAACAGTACACCTCTCTGAACAGTGTCTGGAAGGCTGTGTTTGCTGCTGCACGCAATGTTGATGGTGAACAGATCAAAACACTGACAGAATCCATGGATGGCAGGCTTTTGAGTTTCCTTGCAAAGAAAGGTGGCTATATTGGTCACTGATTTGTTTTTGTTTTGCTTTTGAATGTCAGAAATGTATATTTGTGAATGTTGAGATGTTATATTGGTTTCACTGGTAAAAATAAATAATTGAAATGGGTATATATTTGTTTTTTGTTAAGTTGCCTAATAATTATGCACAGTAATAGTCACTTGCACACACAGATATCCCCCTAAAATAGCTAAAACTAAAAACAAACTAAAAACTACTTCCAAAAATATTCAGCTTTGATATTAATGAGTTTTTTGGGTTCATTGAGAACATGGTTGTTGTTCAATAATAAAATGAATCCGCAAAAATACAACTTGCCTAATAATTCTGCACTCCCTGTATATTCAAACCCAAAATAATTACCGTATTTTTCGCCCTATTAGAAACACCGGCCCATAAGACGCACCTAGGTTTTAGAGGAGGACAATAAGAAAAAAATATTTTTCATTACACCTCAGGTCAGACCACCAATCAGACCCCAGCTGACAGCGCCAATCAGACCCCCAATGTTAATGACCCCAATAAGACCTCAGTTCAGACCCCAATGTAAATGACCCCCAATGAGACCTCTGATAAGAGCCCCATGCCTCTCATCACCCCCCACATCGGCCCTTATGCCTCTCATTATGGCTCCAGTAGCCTCATGTTTTATAAAATAAAAAAACACTTACCTCTCCTGCTCCTGGACGCCGCCGCTCCTCACCACCCGCGATCCTCTTCCTCCTGCTGTCGGCTGTGCTGTGATCTGACGGGCACAGCGTGAGGTCACAGAGCGCCCTCACGCCGTGCGCAGCCTTCACAGCCAACAGCCGAGGACCAGGAAGCGGTGAGTACAAAGCCTTCACCACTTCCTGGTCCACTTGTACTAATGAGCGCTTCCATAATGTGGCATTTCCCCCCCAAAAAAATGCATCTTATGGGGGCGAAAAATACGGTAAATCATGAATAATCACAATATATATAAAATTCCAAAATGGATTTAATGTTAAACTAGTCCACCCAGCATAAACTGGTTGACCAACACCCTAATAATAAACCCCACGACAATAAAAAATAGATTGCCCAAATAAAAAGGAAGGGTAGGAGCAGATCAGCTTCTTCTTCAGTCTTCAAATTTCTGAGATCACTGGATTATATAGGCCACCACTGGCACCTGGAACACCAATTCTGGAAGAGAACACCATGTTCTGCCCCAGAAACAGGATGGTAACCATTGCTCCTAAACACAGCTAAACCAATCCAGGTACCGTAAGAACCACAGAAACACAAATGGAAGGGGGAATCAACAGGGGAGAAATATGAAGAAAAAGGAGGGGGGGGGGGGGGAAACCACATCTGGGGGGGCAGTGCCACCATGTGTCCCCAAGCGATATTGCTCACACATCCAAAGTCACAGAGGCACGTCCATACAGCTAACATACAAACAGTAAACAAAATATGGCAGCACACTGTTATACATGCAAACAAAAGAACTAGAGATTAGAGATTATTCTGGATTACAGTGGTACTATACATGAAAAATGGAAGATCTTTGTGCAATTTTTGATCACATGTGTTGGGCCCATCTACCAACGTCAAGGTGGCTTCTGGAGATGGGTACCTAACACTAACAGAACTGTCTCTCCTGGGCCTAACGTAAGTCTACAATGTTCAGGGCAGTGTAGGAACCAGCTACATTTATGCTCTGCTTAGAAGCCCTCATGTATAGCAGGTATAGTACCACTGTAATCTGTAATAATCTCTAATCCCTTGTTCTATTGTTTGCATGTATAACAGTGTGCCTCCATATTTTGTTTGCTATAATATATATATATATATATATATATATATATATATATATATATACACACACACACACAACTGACAAGTTATTAAAACACACTGCTTCCGGGTTTTCCTCGGCAATCGCTGTGCTGTGAGTGCGCACAGGGTGAGGACGTTGGCGCGCTGGTGACCTCACGCTGTGCACGTCGGGGCATAGAACAGCATGCGGCAGGCTGAACTAGAAGAGTGTAGCTGTGAGGAGCAGTGACAGTGGCCAGAGTAGGAGAGGTATGTTGATTGTTAATTGTTTTTTAATGTCTGGTCTGAGCCTGTGGGTCTGATCTGGGGTCTGCTTGAGAGAGGTAATTTACTTTGGGTTCTGATCTGAGGTCAGCTTGGGGGTCATAATCAAAATGGGGGTCTGCTTGGGGGTCATTCAAATTAGGGATCTGTATGGGGGTGTATTATTCACATTGGGCTGTGATCCAAGGTCTGATTGGGGGTCCTTTGAACATTGGGGATCTGAGCTGAGGTTTGATTGGGGGTATTTTTAACATTGGGGATCTGAGCTGACATCTGATTAATATTGGGGGACATAAAGGGCAATCCAACGACTGATTAATCCAAACTAAACTACCTTTACCAACCTGATAAGTCTTGGATTGCCTAATCAAAATCAACATGTGGTCCTGAAAGCAACAACTTAAAAGTCAATTCAGATGGTCTAGCCTTGCTCTTCGACACAAATTCATCAATTCTCAAGGCAGTGAATAAGGCTAGTAAAAAGGCTGTTCTAAACAAACCTCAAAACTATTGACACAAACATGAACTAATACAAAATTACCAAAAAAGAAAAGGGGACTGGGCTTCTCTTAAATAACGTTCCAATAACCTTTTAAGGTCGGTTTGACTACAAAATTAGATAATAAAAATTGCCCACCACAAAATTTTAGAAAAAAGGAAATACCTGCCAAATATTTAGCTATAGCCGAGCTAGATAACTTTCTTTCCGTTAGACCCCTCATAAATAGAAGAATTATTCCCTCAAATATGATAGGAGAAGAACGAACTGTATTACAAACATTCAGCATGCAGCTACATCACCAGCCTATGTTCTACTAGTCTCTGATTTTATAATGCACTCTGGAATCACTACCAAACCAAAGTCCATAGATGAGGTGGACACGGAATTCCCTTTGCTTCTGCCTCTGGGCACTAGCAGACTAAACCAATCCCACTGCCAATGAGTTCAAGAATCCACAATATCTGCCCTCAACATATCGCGCTTTCAGCCAGATATATTACGCTCTAAGCAACATAAAACTAAATGTCTCATCAATTTGGTAACCAAGGGGCATTTAGAGGACAATGTATTGATTGCAAAAACTATACCTTTATTTATATGTAAAAGTAACCTACTATCAGCAAACGAGAACCCCAAATGACTATAGCATCCACCACAGGGAATAGCTCTAACAGAAGTTGAAGCCCACGTCTCCGCAGACCACTCCCCTTTAAAAAATAAACTCCATAGCCGACTACCAACTGCATCCGTAAATAAATCAATGGACTCAGTTTTTGGTAAGCAGAATTTTTTGCCACTAAGACCATTGAATTTACTGATAAATGGACCAAGGTCCTTTTTAACAGAGGATGTCAGCCTAATATGCAAGAAAATGTGAACTAAGCCCCGTAGTGGCAAAATATAATTGCTTAGAAAAAAAACGACCCATACCTATAGGAATAATCCAGGGCTCAAAATTAAGTAATCCCAGCAAAGACCTCAATTTCCTCAAAGTAATCCTCTTAACGGACAATAACTCAATCAACAAACCTCTGATACAGACTAACTTATCTAACGGTAAACTAAACAGAATTCTAACAAAATCAATGTGGATACCTAAAAATCCAATTGGTAAACACTTATCATAGAAAAAGATTACTTCAAAAAACATACCCAAAGGGTTGAAGCAAACAGGATTGACCGGTAATAAACAGAAGGCAGACTTAACCCCTTAAGGACCCGCGACGTACATGTACGGCGGCTGATCGGGCGGATTCAGGTGCTGCGTCCGCCCAACCAGCGGCAGGGGTCTGGCAGTCACTGACAGCCGGACTCCTGCTGCATACGCCAGCATCAGTGAAAACACAGATGCCGGTGTATTAACCCCTTGTATGCCGCGGTCAAAGCTGAGAGCCCTCTTCTACCCCATTGGGTCCCTGCACTGCAGTGATGGGGACCTGATGGCAGCCCGATACCTTCCATAGGCATCGGGGCTTGCCTTCTACGGAAACCTGTGAGATCCAGCCCTTAGGCTGGGTCTCACAGGCAGGCTGTCAGCATACAAGCTGACTAGTGATGATCGAGCACCAAAGTATTTGGGTGTTCGGGCCGAACACATCGCTATATTCGTGTGCTCGGCCGAGCACCCGAGTATAATCGAAGTCAATGGGAGACAACCAAGCACCCCCTGCTCTGAAGAGGGGAGGGAGCCTGGTCAATTGGAAAAGGTCAGAAAGTGACAGAAACACCACCGAAATGGATCGGGAACAGCATGGGGACGATGTCTGGATGCATCTTGGACTCCCAGGTCACTGCTGGGAACCATGTTGTCTGAGTTGTATGCCACTTTTACAGACTGACAAAAATACGCACAAAACCCCCCCAAAAATAAATTTTACGTGAAAAATTGTTAGGAAACATTCTTTCCTGTATTTTCAATTGTATATAAAGTACAAGTGCTGCAAAAAATTACAAGCAAGAGGCACTCCAAAACAGCCTGTATATCACATAAAGGAGGACCTCATTCACATTGTTCAGGTAGTAGGACTCCTACACTCATAAAGCCTATGCACTAAGTGAAAGGGCTGCCAAAAATTACAAGGAATCGGCACTCCAAAACACCCTTTGTTACACATAAAGGAGGGCATCATACACACCCTTGAAAAATTATGATTGATGGCCTGCTGGTAACCCTCAAAAACATTTGGAGCAAGGGCCTGCTGATCTGACCATCTAAAACCTTAGGGGCGAGGGCCTGCTGCCGCATTGGTGACTCTAGATAACCTCTGGGCGATTGCACATCCCCGTGACAGCGACGATCCATTTGGATGTCTGCCCTATCAACTTTCGATGTTCTTTTCTGCGCCTATCATGGTGATCACGGGTAACAGGGAATCAGGTTTCGATGCCAGAGAGGGAGCTTGAGAAAGGGATACCACATCCATGGGAGGTCAATGGCTGAAATCTGATTGGCTGTTGTTGCCTTGCCACTTTTTTCTCCTAATTGTGAACCACCCAGAGAGGGTGGGTCAAGTTATTAAAGTTCAAGAATCCAAGGAAGGCAGCAGGCACGCCTCAATTACCCACTCCCGACTCGGGAGGTAGTGACGATAAATAACAATACAGCACTCCTAAGCAGCCTTGTTATTGGAATGAGTACACTTTCCGTTAACGAGGATCTATTGGAGGACAAGTCTGGTGCGGATGGTGTTGACCAGACTCTTGGCTACTGAAACTGGACTTGTAGGTGAGGGCCTGCTGCCGCTTTGTTGACTCTAGATAACTTCTAGGCGATCGCACGTCCCCGTGATGGCGATGATCCATTTGGATGTCTGCCCTATCAACTTTGGAGCAATTTTTAAACAAGGACCTTCTGGTATAGCACCATTTTGATTGTCATCTCCACCAGAGGAATAATAGATGAGAAGTTCTCTTTGTAGCAGGGGTCCAGAAGGGTGAATCCGTGTTGTCTAAAATGCATATAACGTGCGGGTCACGGGAAAGGCCGCCTAACATGGTCAGCCATGTGTGCCAGAGTACCAACAGGCAAGACTTCGCTGTCGTCATCAGAAGGTGAGCTGACCCTGTAAAAGATTTTAGGTGAGGGCCTGCAGGTGAGCTGACCCTGTTAAACATTATATGCGAGGACCTGCAGTTGAGCTGACCCTGTAAAACATTATATGCGAGGGCCTGCTGCTGAGCTGACCCTCTAAAACATTAGGGACGAGGGCCTGCAGGTGAGCAGACGCTGTAAAACATTATATGTGAGTGCCTGCAGGTGAGCTGACGCTATAAAAAAAATTAGAGTGGAGGGAATATATACAATCTGGATGAGGAGGAGGAGAAAACAACATTCAACTATATACTCTTTTTGTGGTGGAAAAGGTGCATGGGAATACACTACAGTAGATTGAGTATATTATAAATGATAGATTGAAATTGCCTTTATGTTTATCATCAGCTCAGCTCTCCTATGGTGGAGTTGAGAAGTCGGGGGCAATCCAGGCCTTGTTCATGATGATCTGGGTGGTTTCTATTATGTAAGCCTCACAAAGGGACTTCAGACCTGAACTGGTCCTTAACCACCTATCATCCGGATCATTTGCCCCCTTCCTGACCATGCCTAATTTTGCAGATCTGACATTTGTCACTTTATGTGGTTGTCACGAGGGTATCGAGAACCACGCCTGACTCCGTTATACCCGGGGTCAGGAAGTCGCAGCGGTTGGCTGCACGCTCTATTTAAGATAGGGCTGTTTTCCTTATGGTAGCTTTCTGGGTTTGCTTTGCAAACCCTTTTGGCTCACTCAGGGATCCGTAGCTCCTTCTCCTCAGCTGTTCCTTGTCCAGCACTCCCAGACCTCCTTATATTCCTCTCTCACACTTCTCTGGTTGCCAAAGATAGAGCTTCCTGCCTGGACATCTATTCTGACCTTCTGGAGCTGTGTTGCTGCGTTCGCTGGTAGTTGGTCCAGAACGCTACCCTCCGGATCCCTGTTGGACCTTTTTGGTCTATTGTGGTCGCCCACCTGGGTGTATGTGTTTGTCTGTTTTGTCTGTCCTCTCCCTGGTGTTTCCCTCTTAGTGATAGTGGTGCGGACTAGCGATCCCACCGGCCTGTTCACTATCTAGGGCTCATATTAGGGAAAGCCAGGGTTTAGGCACGTGATCGCCGCACGGGTGAGGAACCCGTCTAGGGACGTCAGGGCAGTCAGGTGCCAGCCGCAAGGTGAGTTAGGGGTCACCACCTTTCCCTCTCCCTTGGGCAGGGCTTTCCCTGTTTTCCTCCCTGTGCGTGTCGTCGGTCATTACAGTGGTAATCGCTTTGGAACGCTTTAACTTATCCAAGCCATTCAGAGATTGTTTTCTAGTGACACATTGTACTTTATGATAGTCATAAATTTGAGTCAATATACTTCACCTTTATTTATGAAAAAATCCCAAATTTACCAAAAATTTGGAAAAATTCTCAATTTTCAATTTCTCTGCTTTTAAAACAGAGAGTGATTCCTCATAAAGTATTTATTACTTAACATTCCCCATATGTCTCCTTTATGTTGACATCATTTTGTAAATGTCATTTTATTTTTATTTTTTCACGTTAGAAGGCCTAGAATTTTAGAAGCAATTCTGAAAATTTTTAAGAAAATTGCCAAAACCCACTTTTTAAAAGACCAGATCAGGTCTGAAGTCACTTTGTGGGGCTTACATAGTGGATACACCACATAAATGACCCCATTATAGAAATTACACCCCTCAAGTTACTTAAAACTGATTTTACAAACTTTGTTAACCCTTTAGGTGTTCAACAAGAATTAAAGGAAAATGGAGATCAAATATAAAAATTTCACTTTTTTGGCAGATTTTCTATTTTAATCCATTTTTTTCTTTAACACATTGAGGGTTAACAGCCAAACAAAACTCAATATTTATTACCCTGATTCTGCGGTTTATAGAAACAACCCACATGTGGTCATAAACTGATGTAAAGGTTCTCGGCAGGGCGCAGAAGAAAAGGAGCGCCGTATGGTTTTTGGAAGGTAGATTTTGCTGAACTAGTTTTTAGATGCCATGTCCCATTTGAAGCCCCCGTGACAGTGCCGTAGCTATAGGGGTTGCAGCGGTCGCAATTGCGACCGGGCCTCTAAGTCAGGTGGGCCCATAGGGCCCCCCAGGAGAGATGGAGAAAGGCGGGACGCAGTTTTTTTATTAAGTGCGGCGTGCCCTCCCAATATTTTGTGTGGCTGCGCTTCGCTTACTTGTCAGCGCGAGACCCGTGACCTCTGCGGCGGGTCTCGCGGATCACAGCAGCCAGGAATTACGAGCCCGCCGGCCGCCTCAGCCCTCAAGTGAGGAGAGCGGAACAAATAAGAGTAGGTAGTCTTTTTTTTTTATGTAAAAAATGGCACACACCTGCGTCCGGCTTCATACGGAGGGGGGACATGAATGATGATCAGTGGTGCCGTGAGGCAGTGTGTCTGAATTCAGAAGGGACCGGACCGGCCATAATAGGGCAGCAAATAATGAGGAGCCCGGGGGAAAATGAAAATGAAATACTTGGTGGGCAAAAATTGAAATGTATAGAGGGAGTGGGCGGGGCAAAATATAGTAAGAGTCTCACTATATTTCATTTTGCCCCCATTCCCTCTATATATTAGAATTTTTTTGCCCACAGAGTATTTCATTTTCATTTTGCCCCCTCATTATTTGCTGCCCCTTGCTGCCCTCATATGGCCGGCGTGGGCCCCCCGCTTTCTGAATTCAGACACACTGCCGCACGGCACCACTCATCATCATTCATCTTCCCCCCATCCCTCATATGAAGCCAGTGTGTGCCATACATTAAAAAATAAATAAAAAAATACTCTAGTGACTAGAGTATTATTTATTTTTTATGTATGGCTTCATACAGAGGGGGGAGGGTATGGGTAGGGGCAGAGGCTCACGAGGGGGGCCCCAATTCAAAGTTTGACCTGGGGCCCATAGAACTCTAGTTACGCCCCTGCCCCTGATGCACCCTTACAGTAGAAACTCCCAAAAAGTGACCCCTTATTGGAAACTAGGGGATAAGGTGCCAGTTTTATTGGTACTACTTTGGGGTACATATGATTTTTAATTGCTCTATATTACGTTTTTTGTGAAAATTTGCTGTGAGGCCCAGTCATTTCTAGTTACACCACTGGCGTGCACTGCTGATTTTTGTCTAAACATTTAATTGTAGGTCAACCAGGCCATACCGCCAACGTGACAGTAAGCCTCCAAAATGATGTCAACATGTTGACTGCATCTTTCTGCGAATTTCTCACCAAGCACTGAAGAAAAAATACAGAATTCCTGCAACCAATTGTTAAAAGACCACACAGACATACCTCCCAACTTTAGAAAATTGCAAAGATGGACAACATGTGCGGTGAGCGTAGGCTCCGTGCCCAATCTGTGGACCACAAATGGCACACAGCCAGTGTCTGTATATTGTGGACCTGACGTTTTCAGTCTGCAATACGGGCACAGAGCCCTTACGTTCGTGTGCATGAGCCCTTAGTTACATGTATAAATACGTGTGGTCAGTGCAAAGAACTGACATGTGATTAATTAATTCCAAGAACCAGGGAACGTTCATTGTGTGTGGAGGAAAGGCAATTCAGACAACAATACAGGAAAGGACTCGTAGTTGTCAGACTGTGGAATGCCCTATCCCAAGAGGTAGTAATGGCAGATACTATGTCAGCATTTAAAAAAGGGCTAGATGAATAATAGCAAATGATGTTGAGGGTTGCAATTAATTTAACCATATAATTGATATGTTTTTCAACCTGTGTAACCCTTTAACCTGCTCAGGACCGCAGTACGCAGGATTGCGTCTTTGCGACGGTCCTGTTACTCTGGGTGGACGCGCCGGTGCGTCCTCTCGCGAGACGCGAGATTTCGGGCATTGCCGGTCCGCGCATGCGCATCGCGGGCCGGCAAAAGTTAAAGAAGTATTTCGTCACCAGCCTGCCAGCCAATGATCGTGGCTGGCAGGCTGGCGATTTTCAAAAAATCTAATCAAAAGCCAGATAACACATCATATTAGTAAATATGATGTGTTAAATGGCTTGTCTGCTCCTCTGCTGGTCCTTTTCGTCGGTTGGTTCCAGCAGAGGAGCAGACAAAACTGTGAGTACCCACCAAACACTACCCTTAGCCCCAGATCACCCTCCATCACCTCCATCATCCAAATTAACCCCTTGATCGCCCCCTGTCAATCACTTAGTGAAAGACAAAAAGTGATCAGTGTAAACTGTCACTTTTTTTTTTCACTAGTATTGGCTGTTAGGTTTTAGGATAGTTTAGGCCCCTTGGTTAGGTAGTTAGCGATCGGTTAGCGCCCACCGCACCGCAGTCACTGATTCGCTGATTAGCGTATCGCTAATCAGCATTTGTACTTTTATAGTATCTGTAAGTGATCAAAACTGATCACAGTCAGATCTATATTAGTATTAGTGTCACCTTAGTTCGCCCTCCACCCAAAACTCAGTGTTTGCCCGATCAGGCCTGATTGGTCGCCCACACGTGCATTCACCCACACCCGCCCCGCCGCAGTGACAAAAAATTTTTTGTTTTTTGATCACTGCACAATCACTTTACAAGCTTTGCGGCGATAAAAAAATCAGTTTTGATATTTTTTATCAATCGCAGCGGCCTCCGGTACTTCGCTAGCCTCCCCTTTGTAAGACAGGCTTGCTTTTTTTCTTGGGTAGTCTCAGGGAATACCCCTAAATTTAGTAGTCCAAATGGCAAACAGGGGGTATTCTTCTAAAGAGGCCTACAGGATTCTGACCCAGTCGGATGAGGAATGGGAACCCTCATCTGACGAATCTAGCGGGTCAGAATATGAACCTGTAGAAAGCAGTGGCAGTCTGACCCAAAGTTCGGACGAGGAGGTGGAGGTCCCTGATAGAACCAGGCGTACCCGGCCCCGTGTCGCTAGACCACAGGTTGTGCAGGATCCGTTTCAAGGGCAGCAGCAGGGCCGTCTTTTCGAATGGGCACGCTGGGCAGTTGCCCGGGGGCCCCACTTGCCTGGGGGCCCGCCTGCCCAGTGAACCCACCAGCCAACTTCCCAACCGTCATTTAGCAGCGTTGCCGCCAGGGCCGTCTTTACCAAGGGGCAAAAGGGGCAGCTGCCCTGGGCCCAGTTGCTCCTGGGGGGGCCCAAGGCAGCTGCCTCTTGAGCCCTGCTAGCTACTGCCCCGGGTGTCAGGCTGTCGGCTACACAGGCATCATGATCGTACTGTGTTAATGATCTTAATTCTAGGACCTTAATGAGTTTTGATCTAGGACCTTAATGACATCATTACCATGTGACCAGTAACCTAGCAATTACTGGTCACATGGCTATGAAGTCATCACAGGTCCTATCAGGAGTGTTGCAGAAGTTAACTGTGGAGCTTTTCTGTGTAAAGATTACATCAGAAAAAGGTGACATGGGGTTGTTATTTTAATATACTGTAAACTACTGTATAGTGGGGTGCTGTGTACTGTGTGGGGGGCTGTATACTGTGTGGGGGCCTGTATACTGTGTGGTGGGCTGTATATTGTGTGGTGGGCTATATATTGTGTAATGGGCTGTATATTGTGTGGTGGGCTGTATACTGTGTGGAGGGGGGGTGGCCTGTATACTGTGTGGTGGGCTGTATAGTGTGGGGGGCCTGTATAGTGTGGGGGGCCTGTATAGTGTGGGGGGCCTGTATAGTGTGGGGGGCCTGTATAGTGTGGGGGGGGGGCTGTATAGTGGGGGGAGTGCTATACTGCTGTACTGTATAGTGTGGGGGGCTGTATACTGTGGGTGCGGTATAGTGTAGAGTGCTGTACTGTATAGTGTGGGGGGCTGTATCGTGTATAGTTTGGGGTGCTGTATACAGTGAGGTGCTGTATAGTGTGGGGGTCTATACTGCTCTACTATATACTGTGGGGTACTGTATAGTGTGGGGTGCTAAACTGCATACTGTGTGGTGCTGTATACTATAGGGTGCTATACTGCATACTGTGTGGTGCTGTATACTATAGGGTGCTATACTGCATACTGTGTGGTGCTGTATACTATAGTGTGCTATACTGCATACTGTGTGGTGCTGTATACTATAGGGTGCTATACTGCATACTGTGTGGTGCTGTATACTATAGGGTGCTATACTGCATACTGTGTGGTGCTGTATACTATAGGGTGCTATACTGTATACTGTGTGGTGCTGTATACTATAGGGTGCTATACTGCATACTGTGTGGTGCTGTATACTATAGGGTGCTATACTGCATACTGTGTGGTGCTGTATACTATAGGGTGCTATACTGCATACTGTGTGGTGCTGTATACTATAGGGTGCTATACTGCATACTGTGTGGTGCTGTATACTATAGGGTGCTATACTGCATACTTGGGGGTTTACATCCACTTTAATCATACAACTAAAAAAACGAAATAAATATAGATATATATATAAATGTACACACACTCTGGTGCTGGTGGGTAATGCTGGTGTGGGTACTGCTGGTGCTGGTGGGTATTAATGTTGGAGTGGCGTGATTTTGTTGAAAGTACCAATAAATATCGCCTTATTGATAATTTGCATTTTTATTCTAGTGCGTGATTGTGTAGACAGGGCCCCAGTGCACTGTATTGCCCGGGGGCCTATAATGCTCTTAAGATGGCACTGGGCAGCAGAGTGGGGCTGGCGCTGTCGGATTACGTGGTGAGGCATACACCAGCAGCGCAGCCCATCCTGGACCTAGTACCAGCACTGCCGTACAACCTGGTGAAGTGGCGAGCACCAGAAGGGCAGTTGAAGCTGGTACGGTGGCACGTGCAGTAGTTACCCCGTCGCAGCCACCGCGCAGACAGGCCCGTAGAGCCCCTAGAGTCCCTGAGGTGCTGGCAAACCCTGATTGGCAGTCACCAACTTCAGCCGAACCTGTAGTTCCCCCTTTCACCGCCCAGTCTGGAGTTCGGGTTGAGACAGCTCAGATCGGTTCGGCCCTGGGATTTTTTGAGCTGTTCTTGACTGCGGAGCTCTTGGACTTAGTCGTGGCAGAAACAAATCGGTATGCCACTCAATTTATATCCGCCAACCCGGGAAGCTCTTATGCCCAGTCTTTCCGGTGGAAACCAGTCCAAGTTTCCGAATTTAAAATTTTTCTGGGCCTTCTCCTGAACATGGGTCTAACTAAAAAGCATGAATTGCGGTCATATTGGTCCACGAACCCGATTCATCACATGCCCATGTTCTCTGCTGCTATGTCCAGGACACGTTTTGAGACCATCCTGCGTTTCCTGCATTTTAGCGACAACACCACCTCCCGTCCCAGATGCCACCCAGCTTTTGACCGGCTTCACAAAATTCGGCCCCTCATAGACCACTTCAACCAGAAATTTGCAGATTTGTATACCCCTGAGCAAAACATCTGCGTAGACGAGTCCCTAATACATTTTACCGGGCGCCTTGGCTTCAAACAATACATCCCAAGCAAATTTCGGATCTATGAGGGAAAAGATCAGACCCTGGAGCCGGTCGGTTGCCCTGACTACCTGGGGAGCAGTGGGAAGACAGTCTGGGACTTGGTGTCACCCTTATTTGGCAAGGGGTACCATCTTTATGTGGACAATTTTTACACAAGTGTGCCCCTCTTCAGGCATTTGTTCCTAGCCATAGCTCAGTGTTTAGACCTGCTGGGTGCTGGATTGTATTCCGGCATCAGTAAGTGTCTATGTAGTCTACTTACCTACGTTGGTGTGAGTTTATGAGTCGGCATAGTGCACGGCCGCTCGTATTACTCGCCGCTGCTGCTCAGTGACTTGGTGTTACTGGTCAGCTCAGTGTTTGTGCAATGTGCAGTTTCCTGTGACTTACTATGATTCCTGTGTTGTATCCACATACACATGGTAATCCTCACAGGGCTGGCACATAACGCATCTATCTCCGCATGCACTCTAACATATCAGGCTACAATTGCCTACGGAGTACCCTATCCGTTTATTAGTGCGGTGGTTTTTAGATTATTAGTCTGTCTATCCCCCCCCAAAATATCGCTAACAAGCTTTTCCAGTGGTTAATTACACCTTCCCTATACAAGGCTTGTTATACTGGGATAGATGGTTTTGGTCCGATTTGATTTATTAAGGTTTCACTCCTTCCCCTTGAGCACAATAAAATATTTGTTATTTTGCTTCCTTTTTAACGTCCCTTTCAATATATTTGTTAAATGTTTGATCCTGGGACGTGTACCTGAGATATACATATATATAATTTGTAGCATTTGTTCCTAGAACAGATTGGCTGCTGTGGCACCGCGCGACCTAGTCGCGTGGGCTTCCCCCAACGGCTCGTTACCACCCATCTTGCAAGGGGGGGGGGGGGAGGGCTGCCTTGTGTAACGAAGAACTGCTCGCGGTTAAATGGAGAGACAAGCGTGACGTTTACATGCTCTCCTCCATTCACGCAGATACGACAATCCAAATTGAAAGGGCAACCCGTGTCATTGAAAAGCCCCTCTCAGTCTACGACTATAATGCGCTCATGGGAGGGGTGGACTTCAATGACCAGATGTTGGCTCCCTATTTAGTTTCCCGACGCACCAGACGCTGGTATAAGAAGGTGTCTGTATATTTAATCCAATTGGCTGCATATAATAGTTTTGTTCTCTACAGTAAGGCTGGGAGAACAGGATCCTTCCTCAAATTTCAGGAAGAGATCATCGAGAACCTCCTGTATCCAGAAGGTTCCGTGGCCCCAACCACCAGTGTAGTGAGCCAGTGTCGTTCCTGGTACCTCAAACCGACCGCTTGTCTCCTGTTGTGTCTGTAGAAGGAGTGGAATAAGGCGTGACACCCGCTATTTCTGTCCTGACTGTCCTGACCACCCTGTCCTATGCTTTGGAGAGTGTTTCCGGAAGTACCACACCCAGGTACACTTAGCATAGGGATTGCATCTCACAGGACAGGCACACAGAGCTATTAGGGCCCTTTTACTCACAGCTGCTGCAAACCTCTCCTTTCACCTGGGATAAAGTGCATAATGTACTTCGCCACATCTTTGGGCGATTTGCGCTTTGCACATTGTCCCATGGGGAAGGAGAGGTTTGTTCTATAAAGGTAAAAAAAAAGAAACAAAAAAAAAAAATTACCGGTAAGTAAAAAAGTTAACGTTCAGTTCAAAAAGTTTCTATGTTCTGTTCAAAAGTTATTATAAAGTTAATAAATTTATTGCGTTGCGGCCTGGTTTTTTCTTTTTTGTTTTGTTTTTTTTTACCTTCCAGGTGGACCAACCGATCGACTAGCTGCAGCACTGATGTGCATTCTGACAGAAGCATTGCGCTGCTGTCAGATTACACACAAGTCGGTGTATGCGGCGCTGCAAGACGAGATTTCTCCTCTGCAGTAAAAGATACGTTTGCCGAGGCAATATGAGCTGAGGAGGTGGCGGTGTTCATATGCTTTGGCAAACACTTTGTATATATAAAAAAAATAATCCCGGCAATGATTTATTCATTCACATCGATTGATGTGAATGGAGAAATCTGGTTTGCCAGGGCATACGAGCTAAGTGGGTATGGATGTTGGGCGGAGTTCCTATGTCCTGGCAGATGCCTTTCCCCTCCTTTTTTTTTTTTGGCAGAGATTTTTTCATCCACATTGATCGATGCGAATGAAGAAATCTGTGCCGTTCATTTTTTCTTTCAGCCCAGAGGCTGAACGAAAAAAAAAAATATCTCATTACCCGTATGCTCAATATAAGGAGAATAGCAGAAACTCCTAATGCTGGCCATACATGTAATGATTGCGGAGACCCTCAAATGCCAGGGCAGTACAAACACCCCACAAATGACCCCATTTTGGAAAGAAGACACCCCAAGGTATTCACTGAGGGGCATATTGAGTCCATGAAAGATTGAAATTTTTGTCCCAAGTTAGCGGAAAGGGAGACTTTGTGAGAAAAAAAACAAAAACAAAAAAAAATCAATTTCCGCTAACTTGTGGCAAAAAAAAAAAATTCTATGAACTCACCATGCCCCTCATTGAATACCTTGGGGTGTCTTCTTTCCAAAATGGGGTCACATGTGGGGTATTTATACTGCCCTGGCTTTTTAGGGGCCCTAAAGCGTGAGAAGAAGTCTGGGATCCAAATGTCTAAAAATGCCCCCCTAAAAGGAATGTGGGCCCCTTTGCGCATCTAGGCTGCAAAAAAGTGTCACACATGTGGTATCGCCCTACTCAGGAGAAGTTGGGGAATGTGTTTTGGGGTGTCATTTTACATATACCCATGCTGGGTGAGAGAAATATCTTGGTCAAATGCCAACTTTGTATAAAAAAAATAGGAAAAGTTGTCTTTTGCCAAGATATTTCTCTCACTCAGCATAAGTATATGTAAAATGACACCCCAAAACACATTGCCCAACTTCTCCTGAGTACGGAGATACCACATGTGTGACACTTTTTTGCAGCCTAGGTGGGCAAAGGGGCCCACATTCCAAAGAGCACCTTTCGGATTTCACCGGCCATTTTTTACAGATTTTGATTTCAAACTACTTACCACACATTTGGGCCCCTAGAATGCCAGGGCAGTATAACTACCCCACAAGTGACCCCATTTTGGAAAGAAGACACCCCAAGGTATTCGCTGATGGGCATAGTGAGTTCATAGACAAAGACATGTAGAACAATAAATTTAGAGAAAAATTTATATATGGATGTCGTTTTTTTTGCAAAATTTTACAACTGAAAGTGAAAAATGACATTTTTTTGCAAAAAAAAATCGTTAAATTTCGATTAATAACAAAAAATGTAAAAATGTCAGCAGCAATGAAATACCACCAAATGAAAGCTCTATTAGTGAGAAGAAAAGGAGGTAAAATTCATTTGGGTGGTAAGTTGCATGACCGAGCAATAAACGGTGAAAGTAGTGTAGGTCAGAAGTATAAAAAGTGGCCTGGTCATTAAGGGTGTTTAAGCTATGGGGGCTGAAGTGGTTAAGACTGAGGCCAGCCCGGCAATTAGCTGTTTGCCTCTGGTTTATGTAGGATTATGGGAAATGTCGGATTACATGCTGGCCTTTCAAATATTTGATCCATCATGCAATGCAGGAACGTGGCGAGTCTACGAGAGCTGCTCTTTATACATATACTTCTGCTGATGAGGCTATTATATACGATTTATGGATGATGCTGTTATGTATAGATTACATCTTGTGTGTTCTCTGCTAATGCTGATGATTTTAGGATGACATCATCAGATACTGTATGCTCTACAGGCGTGACCTATAGATTTGGAAGGGAGTGGCTACAGTAGGTGTCCTTACACACATTAATTTGGCTGTGTTTTTTTTTTTACCTGTAAAAGATGGCAAAATAAGTGCAAGCTTTTTTTTTAAACTGCGAAAGGAAAAAAAAATAATAACTCGATAGACTTCCGGTTCCAGCGCCAACTTGGTGAGACGTGTCTGATCGCTTCTCTGTGAAAAGACACTCTGCATAACCTTAATCCCCTGCATACCGGAGAAATTTTCGGGACCACCGTTACCAGTGATCAAGCGGCTCTGTATGGAGCGATACATACGGAACATGGGGAGCAGGAACAAAACCAAAGGCCAAAATAAGCCGCAGAAGCAGGCAGCGCGGGAAACTGAAATGGCGGATGAAGATCCCGCCACAGTAGAGGACACTGACCTGGCTGAAAGCGCAACTGCTGACTATGAAGACTCGAAAGTGGAAGGCAGTAACATTGATTACGTAAAGCTAGCTATAGAAGTAGCTAAAAGGATCCTTCCAGATCTCCAAGAGTCGTTATCTAGCACGGTGGGGGTGAAGCTACAAGAACTCCAGCATACCGCCGCAGAACATGGCAGCAGACTAGATGTGGCAGAACATAAGCTGCAGGAGATGGATGACAAGTGCCACAAACTGCAAGTAAAGTTGGAGTCAGCTCTCAGGGATCATAGATTCCTAAAAGATAAAGTCGATGATCTGGAGAATCGCTCACGCAGAAGCAATTTAAGGATCGTGGGCTTACCTGAAAGCGTGCCATCTCAGGATCTTATCCGCATCTGCGAAGTAGTTATTCCAGAAGCGCTAGGAATACCTACAAAATGTAAAGCGGAAAGAGCACACAGATTGGGCCCAGATTTAAGGCCTGGTAAAGATGAAAATAATACCAAGCTCCAGGGTGTCTTGAACCGCCGCCCCAGGGCAGTGATTGTTAAGTATCTGGACTTCACAGATAAAGTGGCGATCTTAAGAGCATATAAGAGACGCAAGACAGCGTTAGAGATAGATGGCCAGAGGCTGTTAATTTTTGGAGACTATTCTATGGAGGTACAGAGAGAAAGGAGAGAGTTCTCAGCGATATGCACAGCATTATATGAAAATCATACGAGATTTGCATTACTATATCCAGCCATTTTGAGAGTGTTTCAGGAGGATGGCCAAACGCTCACATTTACAAAAGTACAAGACGCCAAAGACGCCTTGGATCTACATATTCCTCAGCAAGCTCCAAGAGGAACATTCAGACAAGGAAGGTCGCAGTCGTCCTGGGATCAAGAAGGGGACTGATCAACTGCCTGACTTCAGCGGGATAAAGTGGACTTTGTCTCTCCACGAAAATTCATACGCTAAGCAACTTTTATTTGTTTTTCTTTTCTCTTTTATCTATGCCTGCTATTGCGTTAGATATATGATAATGAATCACATGGTCTTATATGTAAAAGAAGTAATATATAGCAGAGTAGAAATGTGTGGTTGAAAATCACAAATTTTTCACCATGTTGGAAAAAATGGAAGTCGATGACAGTCAAGGGAAAGTAGGACTAATGGAGGTCATACTATCTTTCCTGGACTGGTTTCTAGAGAATCCAAACCAGTTAGAATTTATATGTCTAGTGAGACAGTTTGTTGGGGAAGTTCTTGGGAGGGAGGGGAGTTGGGGTGGGTTATGTTGGGTGTTACCACGCTTACATGCCAGATGCTATCTTGTTTCGTCCTTCACAGTATTAGAGGGCAATACACTATCTTGGAGCCAAAACAATAATGGAAATAGGATAGAAATATGCGAATAATAACCTGGAACGTGAAGGGGTTAAAGTCCCCTCAAAAGAGAATGAAAGTGTTACGTCACTTGAAACGGTTGAAAACTGATATAGCTTTATTACAGGAGACACACCTAAGCATAGCTGAAAGCATGAGATTGCGTAAACTATGGGTGGGAGAGGTATTCTGCTCTCCATCAGTACATACAAAAGCAGGAGTGATCACGCTACTTCGGAAAAACCTCCCTTATACATTCCGTGAGGGGTACAAAGATAATGAGGTAAGGCTGTTACAGATATATTTAGACTCACCCTCTGATTCACTCAGCATATTTAACGTATATGGGCCAAATGAAAATAATGTGGCGTTCTATAAAGATCTAGGGACGAGAATACAAGCGGATGACTATACAAATCAAATAATAGCGGGAGATATGAATGATGTATCTAACGTTCTTGAAGACAGGCGAAGGGTACGAGATAAAAAATCCTCATTAAAAGATAGATGTACTTCACTGAAACAACTATGTACCTCATACAAATTATGTGATATATGGCGAGCAAAAAATCCTGAGGGTAGGGAGTACACCCATTACTCTCATCCTCATGATTCTTGGTCAAGGCTGGACTACATACTAGTGTCCCCATCAATACAACTTAGAACGAAATCAATATCAATAGGGGAGTTGGTAGTCTCTGATCATTCGCCGGTACTTATCGCTGTGGCTGACACGATTCCCAGAGGATCAGATTATATATGGAGGTTCCCTTCTAATTTGATAGGAAATGAAGAATTTGAGGCTGCTTTGTCTAATTGGTGGGATGAATATATGAGCTTCAATGCTACAACAGATAGTACGCAAACACTATGGGAGGCAGGTAAAGCTGTTCTACGGGGAAAAATAATAGCATTTACGGCGTCCTTAAAGAAAAGGATGGTGGAAAAGCTGGACAAATGCAGTCACAAACTAAAAGAGGCGTATACGCTATTTCAAACCATCCCAACTGAATTACATAAAAAGGCTTGGACTCAGGCGAAATTAGAATATGAGGAATGGATAAGTAAAAAAGAAGCAATATACCAGACGAAATTTGAAGCCCAGTTATTTAAATATGGGAACAAGGCAGGGAAGCTGATGGCGCGGTTAGCAAAGGGCCCATATAAAAATAACCCAATATTAGCACTAAAAGACAACAAAGGGGTCACTCATACATTACCGTCGAAAATTAGCGAGGTTTTGAAGGATTATTATAAGGAATTATATTCAGACAGTCCGAGAAGCAGGGTATTAGCAGAGAAATGGATGCAAAAAGTGACATTGCCAAAGATTAAAGGGGAAGATCTAGAAATGCTGAATAAACCAATCACACAGGAAGAAGTCATAGAGACTATAAGCCACTTAGCAACGAATAAGGCACCTGGACCAGATGGCTACGTTGCTGAATTTTACAAAGCTTTGAAAGGAAAGCTAGCCCCAGTCTTAGTAAAATTAGCAAATGACTATATGTCAGGAAAAAAGATGTCGGACTTGGCCAAAACCGCGTACATTAAAGTGCTCCCTAAGCCAGGGAAGGATTTACTTTCCCCAGCTTCATACAGACCAATCTCATTGATAAGTATTAAGGCAGATTGCCTGGATTTGTGGGAGGGGCTGAGGTCCGCCTCCAGCCTATTTAGGGCACTCCCCTTACCTGGCTCCTGCATCATTGAGGTCTGAGCTTTTGAGAGAGGAGGTCGCTTGTGGAGTGTCTGGAGAGTTGCCTGCGAGTCGCTGAATTCCTGGGAGTTTTTCGTTGCCATCGGTTCTGGATTTGGAGCATTTCGGTTCTATTTTTCCGGCTTTACTCAGGTTCACTGTGGGTCACGTTTGCCCGTTAAACTGCGAGTCATCCATACGGTACAGCCGGGGCCTCACGGTTGCCCCCTGTACCGGTTCAATTCATTTCACCAAACGCTGCACCAATGTCACTGTTTTCTCATACAAGTCACCAGTATTTCATTTCTGTCACGCCTTGTTCATGCACAATTTGTCTACATGGTACCATTATTCCAGTCAGCACCCCTGCGGCAAGCATGCAGTCGTTTCCTGGGCAATCCCCCATTTCTGTTCATTTCATTTCACCGAATGCTGCACTAATGTCACAGCTTTCTCGCCCAGGTCACCAGCATTTCATTTCTGTCATGTCTCGTTCATGCATAAATTTATCTACACCGTATCACCACTCCGGTCAACACCCCTGCGGCATGCAGGCAGTGGTTTCTGAGTCATCCATACGGTACAGCCGGGGCCTCACTGTTGCCCCTGTACCGGTTCATTTCATTTCATCATACGCTGCACCAATGTCACGGTTTTCTCATACAAGTCACCAGTATTCATTTCTGTCACGCCTTGTTCATGCTCAATTTGTCCACACCGAACTACCATTCCGGTCAACACCTCTGCAGCATGGTTTCTGGCCTAATCCCCCATTTCAGTTTCATTTCATTTCATAGACGCTGCGCTAATGTCACGGCTTTCTCACAGTCACCAGTATCTCATTTTGTCATGTCTCGTTCAGCAATCTTCCCACAGGCACAACACTGCGGTCAGCACCCCTGGGGTCCAGGCTCGTTCCCCATTTCTTTTTCAGTCCATATCACCCCACAATCATCCACATTCATGCCCCCCCCCCCTCCTCATGTTCATGTGCACGGCTGCAGGAGCACAAATGCGTATGAGTTATTTCATACGGTACAGCAGGGCCTCACGGTTGCCCCTGTACCGGTTCATCTCACTTCATCAATGCGCACCAATGTCACGGTTTTCATGCAAGTCACCAGCATTCATTTCTGTCACACCTGTTTCATGCATATTCATTCACAAACCGCACCACCATTCCGGTCAACAGCTCTGGCAGCATGCGACCAATGGTTCGTGGATTAAATCCCCCCCCCCTTTTTTTCCATGGTTCTTTTCACACACACTGCATCCATGTCACGGCTGCTCGCAGCAATCACCGGCAGCTCATTGCTCATGCCTATTCTGGCGTCTCCCCACAGGACAGTCACTCCGGTCAGCCCCCTGATGGTTCCAGCCCCATTCCCCATTTCTGGGTTTCACCCCTCAAACATCCAACATTCATGCCCTGCCCTCCCCCCCCCCCCCTCCCCTCCCCTCCTCGTTTTCCAGGTACACAGCACAGGGGCCAGCTGCGGTACACCCGGCACACCCCCCATTCATTTCAAACTTCACTGGGCTTGCCGCGGCGCGGACATCCCCTCCCCACCGCCTCCCGCCTGTTTGCCACTCCTCCTGCGCATGCGCGGCCGGGGTTCTGCGCATGCGCGGCGATTTCATCGGCGCATGCGCGGTGTCCCGGCGGCCGTGGGGGGACTCCGGACGAATGGGTTCAAAAATAAATGGCTTTCATTTTTCCTATGCTCCAAAATGTCACTCCTTACAAACAGTCACATAATCCTCCAAGCATGTTCCACATGATTCATTTTCACTTCACCAACAACGTTCATGGCCCCCCCCGGTCATTTAGGTGCGCTGTCACGGGGGCAGCGGCGGTGCAACCTGCACCCCCCCCCCCATTCATTTCACCTCCACTGGGCTTACCGCTGCCCTGACATCCCCTCCCCACCACCTCCTGCCTGGTTACCGCTCCTCCTGCCGCGCGGCCGATGGCGCCCGGCCGCGTCCTGGTGCCTGGTCTGCGCATGCGCGGCCGGGGTTCTGCGCATGCGCGGCGATTCCGTCGGCGCGTGCGCGGTGTCCCGGCGGCAGTGCGCGCCGCCTCTTTTTGGGGGGGGGCGCCGTCGGACGGCAGGGGAGCCTTCCAGCACGCCCCTTACAGTCATATAACACCCCAGCAGCCCACACAAAGAAAATAAAAAAAAATAAAAAATAAAAAAACGCCATCAAACACCTTTTGGAATAAACATGAAGATTATAAGCCAGGCCCTCTTGTCCAAAATCAATGCATGATCTTATAAATGCTCTTCTGGCAGAAAGGGCATAACTTCCCATACACACACTCAGCTGCAAAGAGACTGTCTCAAAAGGGTTCTTCACCTTTTGCTAACAATGATCTACCCTTTGGATAGGTCATCAGCTTAAAAAAAAAAAAAAAAAATTAATAATGGAAGCACTGGGGGGAGGAGTCATCGTCTGGTCATCCGGAAAAAAATAAAAAAATAAATAAAATAAAATAAAAATAAATATATATTATAATTGTTTTATCATAATCAATAAATAGGTGGAAATTGCAGGGACACGGTCCAAATATTCCATTAAATTGCCGGCACGCGCTTTCCGCCTGGGCATGGCCACACGGCACGCACTGGTCTCTTTTCACACCAGGCGCAAGCTGTCGTTTCATGAACAACCGCCATGATCCTCCCGGTCGTGTATATGTACCATATGCATTTGCACATTTCATCACACTATTTTATGTCTACCCTCCCCCTTTCTTTTTTCAGGCGGTCAACCTATATTGTATTTTGCACTACCATGTATCCGGAGAATTTTTCTTACCACCAGGTACGTTCACCTGCTCATTAACAAAAGTCTTCCTTACATTTCGAATAATCCCGTTAGGGTCAGCGTGCTGGCTTTAGGGGCACCATCATCCCACTAGGTTACCCCCTTCTTGGCTTCGCCAGCAGTTAGTGGTCCCGCGAGGCCGACACCCCGCCTCAAACGTACAGAGGCACCCGCCCAACGCGCCACCTCGTTAGTAAGCCGCCTCGCGTGTTGCATAGAGAGGGCCTCACCTGTCACTCCCTTCCCCTAGTCCTGTCTTACAGTCACCGAGAGGCCAACGCTCCTGCCACTACCACAAGTGGCCTCATTAACCCCTCGCGCCAAATCATAGGTAGAGCCTCTCAAGCCGCTTGGCAATTAGCAGGGCCTCATCTGTCACCATGCAAGTACACTGCTCAAAAAAATAAAGGGAACACAAAAATAACACATCCTAGATCTGAATTAATTAAATATTCTTCTGAAATACTTTGTTCTTTACATAGTTGAATGTGCTGACAACAAAATCACACAAAAATTAAAAATGGAAATCAAATTTTTCAACCCATATAGGTCTGGATTTGGAGTCACACTCAAAATTAAAGTGGAAAAACACACTACAGGCTGATCCAACTTTGATGTAATGTCCATAAAACAAGTCAAAATGAGGCTCAGTAGTGTGTGTGGCCTCCATGTGCCTGTATGACCTCCCTACAACGCCTGTGCATGCTCCTGATGAGGTGGCGGACGGTCTCCTGAGGGATCTCCTCCCAGACCTGGACTAAAGCATCTGCCAACTCCTGGACAGTCTGTGGTGCAATGTGACGTTGGTGGATAGAGCGAGACATGATGTCCCAGATGTGCTCAATTGGATTCAGGTCTGGGGAACGGGCGGGCCAGTCCATAGCATCAATGCCTTCGTCTTGCAGGAACTGCTGACACACTCCAGCCACATGAGGTCTAGCATTGTCTTGCATTAGGAGGAACCCAGGGCCAACTGCACCAGCATATGGTCTCAAAAGGGGTCTGAGGATCTCATCTCGGTACCTAATGGCAGTCAGGCTACCTCTGGCGAACACGTGGAGGGCTGTGCGGCCCTCCAAAGAAATGCCACCCCACACCATTACTGACCCAATGCCAAACCGGTCATGCTGGAGGATGTTGCAGGCAGCAGAACGTTCTCCACGGCGTCTCCAGACTCTGTCACGTCTGTCACATGTGCTCAGTGTGAACCTGCTTTCATCTGTGAAGAGCACAGGGCGCCAGTGGCTAATTTGCCAATCTTGGTGTTCTCTGGCAAATGCCAAACGTCCTGCATGGTGTTGGGCTGTAAGCACAACCCCCACCTGTGGATGTCGGGCCCTCATATCACCCTCATGGAGTCTGTTTCTGACTGTTTGAGCAGACACATGCACATTTGTGGCCTGCTGGAGGTCATTTTGCAGGGCTCTGACAGTGCTCCTCCTGTTCCTCCTTGCACAAAGGCGGAGGTAGCTGTCCTGCTGCTGGGTTGTTGCCCTCCTATGGCCTCCTCCACGTCTCCTGATGTACTGGCCTGTCTCCTGGTAGCGCCTCCATGCTCTGGACACTACGCTGACAGACACAAGAAACCTTCTTGCTACAGCTCGCATTGATGTGCCATCCTGGATAAGCTGCACTACCTGAGCCACTTGGGTGGGTTGTAGACTCCGTCTCATGCTACCACTAGAGTGAAAGAACCGCCAGCATTCAAAAGTGACCAAAACATCAGCCAGGAAGCATAGGAACTGAGAAGTGGTCTGTGATCACCACCTGCAGAACCACTTCTTTATTGGGGGTGTCTTGCTAATTGCCTATAATTTCCACCTGTTGTCTATCCCATTTTCATAACAGCATGTGAAATTGATTGTCACTCAGTGTTGCTTCCTAAGTGGACAGTTTGATTTCACAGAAGTGTGATTGACTTGGAGTTACATTGTGTTGTTTAAGTGTTCCCTTTATTTTTTTGAGCAGTGTATAATTTTTTCGCCGTCCGGCCTAGCTAGCCAGCACGATCCTGTGTTTCCCCAAGCTAATCAACTGTTTTGTTTTACTATGTCTCTGGAAGGGAAAGAGAACTTCTCCCTACCTGGCACCCCTGCTAGATCCGTCACTGCTACCCAGGGAGACGGTCTAGCCAGTCCAGCACCCATCAGATCCTGGGCAATCCCGCGCATAACGACGGAGTCAAGGTGACGGCATGTTCCCTTCCCCGCCACGGCGAGGGAAGCAGAGCTTTTCCGGCTGCTGCGCACGCCAATCGATAACAGGGAGGCAGGGGAGGACCTAGCCAGTCCAGCACAGGGGATATACATACCATGCTGTCCTCCCTAAATATCATCCATGTCTAAAGTCAACGCCAGGTTGGAGAGGCTGGAATCGGTCACTGCGACCCTCTCCTTGGCGGGGCCACCACCGGCAGCGTCACCGGCCGGATTGCCAGTGATCACGTCGACCGTTAGCCTGGAGGACCAAGAAGTCAGCCCGACGCACATAATACCGGAGGAGGAACCGGGGGTACCCATCGCCACCAAGAAGACAGAAGGGCCAGACACGGTCATCACCTTTCCTGGGTACCCAGTTGGATTCAGCCAGTTTGCCATCCGGGAAGATCCAGGACATTCTCGCCCACATAGGCAACTACCTTCAACTCAGCACCGGCAACCGCAAAGAACTGCAGTCCCTGCTGGGCTCCCTGATCTTTGCCATGCGCATCCACCTCAGTGTCGCTCATTTATATCACGGCTCCTGCACCTCTCCCCTTTTCCTACACGACTCGCACAGGTTGTCCCTGGATGCCCACGCTGCATGCAGGTCTGGGCATGTGGGGGAGATTTCTGTCCACCTGGAATGGCGGGAGCTTGTTTCTCCCTCAGCCGTCGGACTCTTCCCCCTCTATCTGGTCAGATGCGCCATCTACCACAGGCTTCGCGGCCATTTTTGGGAACGATTGGCTGTGGGGCAGCTGGCCTCCTGCGGTCCGGGGTTGGAAGGATTCTCCACTGCCTCAGCGCTTTTCAAGATCTACCCCATCGTGGCGGCGGCCGTAGCGTGGGGTCATTCATGGGCAACATGTCGGTCCGGTGCTATTCAGACAACCATACGACCTGCCAGTTCATCAACAGGATTGTTCCAAATCTCTCACAATCGTGAGGTTTCTGCGGAGACTTCCTTGGTTGGCCACTTGCAATATTTTCTTCTTGCATTGTTTCTATGTCCCGGGGGTGGGCAATACGGCAGCTGACAGTCTGTCTCGCGTCAAATTTCAGGCATTTCATCAAGCTCTCCCATCAGCGTTACCCACGGCCTCCATCACTCCATCATTTCAAACAGCTCATTCTGGATTAGAAGGCATCATGCGGCATAGCCAGTCTTTGTCCCGCTTAGCACTATCAGACGATACACATACAGTCATGTGAAAAAATTAGGACACCCTTTGAAAGCATGTGGTTTTTTGTAACATTTTTAATAAATGGTTATTTCATCTCCGTTTCAACAATACAGAGAGATTAAAGTAATCCAACTAAACAAAGAAAACTGAAGAAAAGTCTTTTCAAGATCTTCTGTAAATGTCATTCTACAAAAATGCCTATTCTAACTGAGGAAAAAGATAGGACACCCTCACATGTATTCCCTCTTAAATTGGCTCAGATCTCACACAGGTATATCACACCAGGTGCACATAATTAGTAGATCGTTACTCTGCATGTTGAATGAGGCTTGCCCTATTTAAACCTCAGACATTTAGTTTGGTGTGCTCCTGACTGTTGAAGTGAGAGTGAGCACCATGGTGAGAGCAAAAGAGCTGTCAGAGGACTTCAGAAAAAAGATTGTAGCAGCCTATGAGTCTGGGAAGGGATTTAAAAAGATCTCAAAAGATTTTGAAATCAGCCATTCCACTGTCCGGAAGATAGTCTACAAGTGGAGGGCTTTCAAAACAACTGCCAACATGCCCAGGACTGGTCGCCCCAGCAAGTTCACCCCAAGAGCAGACCGCAAGATGCTAAAAGAGGTCTCCAAAAACCCTAAAGTGTCATCTCGAGAACTACAGCAGGCTCTGGCTACTGTTGATGTAGAAGTACATGCCTCTACAATCAGAAAGAGACTGTACAAGTTTAACTTGCATGGGAGGTGTGCAAGGAGGAAACCTTTGCTTTCCAAGAGAAACATCGAGGCCAGACTGACATTTGCCAGAGATAAAGTTGACAAAGACCAGGACTTCTGGAATAATGTTCTTTGGACAGATGAGTCCAAAATTGAATTATTTGGACACAACAGCAGAGGACATGTTTGGCGTAAACCAAACACAGCATTCCAAGAAAAGAACCTCATACCAACTGTGAAGCATGGAGGTGGAAGTGTCATGGTTTGGGGCTGCTTTGCTGCAGCAGGACCTGGTCAGCTCACCATCATAGAATCCACGATGAATTCTACTGTGTATCAGAAGGTGCTTGAAGAACATGTGAGACCATCAGTTAGAAAATTAAAGCTGAAGCGGAACTGGACCATGCAACATGACAATGACCCAAAACATACTAGTAAATCAACCAAAGATTGGCTGAAAAAGAAGAAATGGAGAGTCCTGGAATGGCCAAGTCAAAGTCCAGATTTGAATCCCATTGAGATGCTGTGGGGTGACTTGAAAAGGGCTGTACGTGCAAGAAACCCCTCAAACATCTCACAGCTGAAAAAGTTCTGCATTGAGGAGTGGGGTAAAATTTCCTCAGACCGATGTCGAAGACTGGTAGATGGCTACAAGAACCGTCTCACTGCAGTTATTTCAGCCAAAGGAGGTAACACTCGCTATTAGGGGCAAGGGTGTCCTATCTTTTTCCTCAGTTAGAATAGGCATTTTTGTAGAATGACATTTACAGAAGATCTTGAAAAGACTTTTCTTCAGTTTTCTTTGTTTAGTCGGATTACTTTAATCTCTCTGTATTGTTGAAACGGAGATGAAATAACCATTTATTAAAAATGTTACAAAAAACCACATGCTTTCAAAGGGTGTCCTAATTTTTTCACATGATTGTAGAACATACGACAGAGCGTTCACACTATTCAACAGGTCCTGTTGGAACACAACATCACGCACCCTTTTTGTCATGACGTCTCTTCCGGGGTTGGCTTCTTTTTGCCACCTCAAACTCATGTCATACAACACCATCAAACCATATCTCACTGGCATTTCAACATCATATGCTAATCATACACCCCAATAACATCAGCTTCATGTCCTCGCACCAGATCAAATCCATACTCAGAGGTATTCAGGAAACGGAACCCGCACGTCCAGCCCAGAGGCTACCCATAATCAATCATATCTTCAAAGCATTATCCGATTTACTGGACGCCACGCCTCTGGAAACAGATACCAACTCCATCATCAATACGGCATTTACTTGACCTTCTACGGATTCCTGAGTTCCGGGAAATTCACTACAGCCTCCTCGACCCGAACCTCACCTTGTCTTCTTGTCTCCCACTTGTCAAAACACATGGTTCACTACATCCTGTCCTTACCTCACTCCAAGAATAGTCAGCACTTACCCGTCAACATTTCATATTACCCCACGCACAACAGATGGTGTCCAGTCAGGGTCCTGGATGCTCACAATGAGCGTCACAAGTTCTACCCTCTCAACCGCTACTTCAACTACATGGTTCGGTACTCACCACCACCACCTTCATGACCCATGTCGGGTCATCCCTCACACAACTAGGCCTCAACGCAGCCAACTACTCAGGGCACTCCTTTCGCATTGGAGCCACGTCCACGGCCTCCAGTGCCAACATCCTCACTCATGGCATCAGGGGATTGGGACGCTGGGAGTCATCCGCTTACGCGCAATACATTCCCCAATCCAACACAAGAGTTTAAGAGTGGCTTTCCAAAACATGTCGGGTTAAGCTTTTGATACATCAATTGGCTACAATAAACTGGTTATTTCCATTTTTGCCCTCTTCTTTCTCAGGCCTACCTCATCCTCGGTTTTGGCACACCACAACTGACTACACTCATTCCCTGCTTTCCCAGGGCTCTTCACTGTACTACCGTAAGCCCCTTACACAAGTATTAAGGCAGATTGCCTGGATTTGTGGGAGGGGCTGAGGTCCGCCTCCAGCCTATTTAGGGCACTCCCCTTACCTGGCTCCTGCATCATTGAGGTCTGAGCTTTGACCCTCCCACCACTCCACTCATTTACAACTCATTTCTTCCATATCTTTTCCTTGGGTAGGCCCTCTTCTTTCTCAGGCCTACCTCATCCTCGGTTTCGGCACACCACAACCGACTACACTCATTCCCTGCTTTCCCAGGGCTCTTCACTGTACTACCGTAAGCCCCTTACACAAATGTGGATATAAAAATAATATCCAAAATTTTAGCTGCTAGGTTGGCAAGACTAATGCCGGATCTACTGTCCACTGCTCAGGCAGGATTCACACAAAATAGGGCAGCGGTAACTAACATCCGAAAAGTGTTAACGATACTGGACGAATTGAAGATGAGGCCCAGGTTAGGCCAGTCCCCGGCCATTGTGACAATAGATGCGGAAAAAGCGTTTGATAATGTGGCCTGGGACTGGCTAGACCGGGTTTTGGATTCAGTAAAACTAGTGGGCCCTTTTAGACGTTACCTTACTGCATTATATGAGTCACCATTCACGCAAATATATACACCGGGATATCTGTCATCTAGAATCGACTTACAAAAGGGAACACGACAGGGGTGCCCGCTGTCCCCTTTATTATTCAATCTAGCCATCGAACCATTATCCAGAGTTATAGCCGGTAATGAAGACATCAGAGGAATTAAAGTGGGAAATGAAACGGTTAAGCACGCACTGTTCGCAGATGACCTGCTAGTCTTTTTGGCTCACCCAAATAATGATTTGCCCAAACTGTTCGAACTATTAAATAGTTTCGGCACAGTGTCTGGCTTCAAAGTTAATGTGTCGAAATGTGAAATGCTATACCTTACAAACAGTAAGCACTTAGTAGTTAAAAAGGATGTTCCGGTAAAAATTGTGCCGACATCGATCAAATATCTGGGAATTCACATTGGAAAGACGCCAGAATCCTTGTATATGCTAAACTACCCTGATTTAATCAAGCGTATTAAAGCAGATTTAGAAAGATGGTCACACCTTCCATTATCACTGATGGGCAGATGTCACCTAATAAAAATGATAAGCTTCCCACAACTGTTATACCAACTGCAGACAATACCTGTGTTGTTAAAGCACTCTGATATTAATACCCTACAAAGTGCTTTTCGCAAATTCATATGGGCCGGGAAAAGATCGAGAATAGCACTGAAAACTCTTATGCTTACTAGGGAAGAGGGGGGCTTGGGATTTCCCGATATAAGGCATTATAACGTGACTAGTTTATTGAGATATGGAATAGACTGGATAAGACGATCCTCTTATTTTACTAATTTCTCCTTGGAATCTCAATTGGCAAAGCCATGGAGTCTTAATGCTTTTTTACACACTAGATACTCGGCTTTCCCGTCATTGATTAAGCATAGTGTACTAATTAAAGACACTGTAGCAGCTTGGAAGGTAGTCAGGAAACTGTATAAACTCCCTTTTCTGATGTCAAAATACCTGTCCCCATGGAAACATCCAGAATTCCAATTAGGGTCTTTGAACAAACAATTTATAGAGTGGGAAAGTAAAGGGATAAATAAGGTGTCAGATTTGTGGGATAAGCAGAAAGCGCAGTACTACTCATTTATGGACCTGCAAACAATATATGGTATATCCTCAAAACACTTTCTAGCATATCATCAGATCATGGGATTCTTGAAGGAGAGACTCAGAAATACTGTTTTTGAATCCTCAGAATGATTTTGATGATATGCTGTCTCCTGGATATGGTAAACCCTCTATAGCCTCCCTATATCAGAGGGTGAGGAAAACACTATCCTCAGGCATAGTGGATACTCTCTTTAAGAAATGGACAGGAGGAATGAATATAAAAGCAAAAACCGAAGATATATTGAGGGGGATGGGAAAATGTGCGTAAAGCAGTTTCTAGTGAAATATGGAGAGAGACCCACTTTAAATTGATGCATAGAGCAATATATGGCTTTGATATCAAAGGTAACAGTACTGTTGCCGTTAGTGATAGGCTAAACGCTTGCCCTAAATGCTCGCTTCCAGATGCAAACATGTATCATTGCATGTGGGAATGCAGGGACATTGGGGAATTGTGGCAAAAGATAACCAAAGAATTAAATATAAAGTTAAAAACAGACTTAGGCTACTTTCACACTAGCGTTCGGAGCGGATCCGTCTGATGTTTTATCAGACGGATCCGCTCCGATAATGCAGACGTTCGCATCCGTTCAGAACGGATCCGTCTGCATTAAAACTTAGAAAATTTTCTAAGTGTGAAAGTAGCCTGAGCGGATCCGTTCAGACTTTACATTGAAAGTCAATGGGGAACGGATCCGCTTGAAGATTGAGCCATATTGTGTCATCTTCAAGCGGATCCGTCCCCATTGACTTACATTGTAAGTGTGGACGGATCCGCTCGCCTCCGCACGGCCAGGCGGACACCCGAACGCTGCAAGCAGCGTTCAGCTGTCCGCCTGGCCGTGCGGAGGCTGAACGCCGCCAGACTGATGCAGTCTGAGCGGATCCGCATCCATTCAGACTGCATCAGGGCTGGACGGAAGCGTTCTGCTCCGCTCGTGAGCCCCTTCAAACGGAGCTCACGAGCGGACAGCAGAACGCTAGTGTGAAAGTAGCCTTAGGCTACTTTCACACTTGCGTTAGGAGCGGATCCGTCTGGTGTCTGCACAGACGGATCCGCTCCTATAATGCAAACGCTTGCATCCGTTCAGAACGGATCCGTTTGCATAACCATGAAAAAAAAAAAATGTTTTTTTTTTTTTTTTTTCATGATAATGCAAACGGATCCGTTTTGACTTTACATTGAAAGTCAATGGGAGACGGATCCGTTTGAAAATTGAGCCATACTGTGTCAACTTCAAACGGATCCGTCCCCATTGACTTACATTGTAAGTCTGGACGGATCCGTTTGCCTCCGCACGGCCAGGCGGACACCTGAACGCTGCAAGCTGCGTTCAGGGGTCCGCCTGCTGAGCGGAGGCTGAACGCCGCCAGACTGATGCATTCTGAGCGGATCTGCATCCATTCAGAATGCATTAGGGCTGGACGGATCCGTTCGGGGCCGCTTGTGAGCCCCTTCAAACGGAACTCACAAGCGGAGCCCCGAACGCTAGTGTGAAAGTAGCCTTATCTATGGATCCAAAAGACATCTTGTTCCAAGATACAGGCCCACGGGTTCCCTTAGCAGTACAGGTAGTTCTACTAGCCACAAAAAGGTGTATCCTAACACACTGGTTACAGCCAACGATCCCATCAATTGAAGAAATAATAAAACATACAAAGAAGTGCATACTGGCAGATAAATGGGCGGCAGACAGGGAAGGCCAGAAAGCCACAAAAAGATATCAAGCAAAATGGCTTGCGTTTATAATGGCATTCTTTTCCGAAAATGACACAAGGGATTTGATATAAACAAAGGCATGGGGCTAGGATAGCACAAGGGTTGTATTCACAGAGTAAATTAATTGAAGTGATAGTGATGGTATGAAACATGAGCTTAGTTTAGAAGGATAGTATTCTATTAACCCAATTAGGTTGTTAATTTGCACTGTGGGATTGTTCATTTAGGGAGGGGGGAGGGGAGGGATAGATGCTTGGAATACTGAAATGATCTGTATTGCACAATTGTCTTGATCACAAGTGTATATGTAAACTTATGCAAGTTGTGTACTACAGATAACTTTGTAATTTTGTGACAAAAAATTAATAAAAATATGTTTAAAAAAATAAATAAATAAAATAACTCTGTACTTTAACAAACTGTTTTCCCATGAAATTAAGGTGATCTGCGGTTTTCAGTGCCATAATTGCACCGAAAAATCCTGTTAACATACCCTTCAGGCTCATGCACACGAACGTGTACCGCACATGCCGTGCCTTGGCGACCGCAAATTGTGGTCCCCAATGCACATGCACCATTTTTTGTTGCCAGCACTGATGGATGCAGACCCATTTAGATTGAATGGGTCCACAATCCGTCCCCATCGCAAAAAAATAAAGCATTTTCTATTTTTTTTCGCGGTGTGGAGGCATCAACTGAAATTCCACGGAAGCACTTCATAGTGCTTTCGTAACCTTCTGCCCCCTTGCCTCTGCACTGTATTGTTGTAGAAATATTAATATTAGAAATCCGCCCTTCATCAGGCTTTGTGTAAGGAAAGGTAAAAATCCCTCAACCGCAGTCAGACAAAGGTGTTACCATCTTGAATTCTTGCTGAGCACTCCCCTCCTCCACAGTCTGCTCACCTTTTATTTAGTCACAGTAACAATAGAAAGGGGTTGGCCCATCACCTGGTCCCGATTCAACCCAAGTACCCTCTGCTAGAGCGTTCTTCGGTTAAATCCGACACAGGGAGACAGATGACAATCTATAAAACACACACACACACATCCCAAGATAAAATGTCTGCATAATAAAATTTCCACAACAGTATCTTCCGTATCTAATATATTGTGGACCCGCTGTTTGAGGGCCACAATATGGGCACGACCAGCACACTTTCGTGTGCATGAGCCCTTAGGGATTTGCTACACGTTCAGGTTTTCTGACGCAGTTTATGAAGCCAAAATCAGGAGAGGATTGTCTTCTTTTAATCCAGTCCTGGACATGTGGACTCAGCACCCTTGAGGTTAGAAGCATTTTTTTGTCCACCTTCATAAAGATTGCATTGCAAATCCAAAGTTTATTTGTCATGTTACTGTAGCTCAGGTGAGTACACGCTATATACTGCTCGAGAGATCTGTACCCACCTGGTGATCCTGAGCTGGTAGAGTCTGCAGAGCTACCACAAAATCATTACTTATTTTTCCTGCAGAACAGATGCCCCATCTTGTGGCCATGGTTGATTCACTGACTGCAGCAGATCCGGCTTCTTCCTGGAAGGGGAAACTCTGTGTCTGCATTTTATAGGACGGCCAAAAGGGAGTGTCACACAACCTGCTGATCACTGCTGGAACCAAGCCAACTTACTTCACGTTATGTAACATACTGCTGGTTCCCCAGAGTATTAGGAATCGCAGTGTGGTAATGCATTTTGGGTATTTAAAGTTTTTTTTTGGTTCCATGTAAATAAAGCTGAAACAGTCTATGATAAAAAAAAAAGGTTCTGCAACTTTATTATATACTTTGTGCATCACTTCCTCACAATATTCAATATCTAATCTAATTCTGTATCTAATTGCTGTCTAATCAATATGTAATTGCTCTCAGTGAATTTAAACATGCTTGTCCCAGTTCCAGACTGGTGTAGGGGTAGAGTAGGTCTGACCCGACTCCGGTGGAACTAGGGCTCAAAAATAATGCTTAACTCCATGTATTATAGCTCAGTCCCATCATCTCGTGGCTGCACAGACATTGGTCCAGCTGCGATATTGTGAAGGGGCAAGCAATGCAATGCACAACAGATATGGTCACACATAGTAGGTCAGTCCATGGCACATTTGCTTGTATTCTGCAAGAGGAAAATTCACACCAAATGGTGCGGGTTTGCCACAGAGTTCTCACAGCGAGCCCTTGAGGAGCCAGAGCGGAGGATGGCAGTAGTAGTGGCTCCTATTATATTATAGGCTATCACAGTGGCTGTTCTCTCACCGTTGCTCCCTAGCGCCAGTGCAGAGTAAGGAGGGGGCACTCTTTCTTCCATCAGGGCACCCTCTGGTTCTGGGGCTCCTGCCTGATGGCAGCTGGGGTGCCAGTGATGTTAGGTGTTTTGATGGGTGTAAGGCAGAGCGTGTAGAGTACAATGGTCGGCATATGTTGCAGGAGTCAGAAAAACAGGCCAGAGGTAAAAGAATAAACATCTTTCTTCACTGTAGTGCAGTATTGGAGTTATAGTACATCCAGCTATAGCAAACACAGTTCCAATTGTACACAGTGCATTCGCAGAGTTGTCCCTAGGCCACTTCTGTGTTGTCTTGGCTGGGTGCTTTGGGCCATTGTCTTGTTGGAAGGTAAACCTTCGGCCCAGTCTGAGGTCCAGAGCACTGTGGGTCAGGTTTTTATTAAGAATATTTCTGTACTTTGCTCCATTCAGCTTTCCCTCAACTCTGACCAGCCACTGAAAAGCATCCCCACAACCACCACCATGCTTCACCACCATTGTTCTTTCGGAATTTACTGTAGATAGACACTGAATATAGTAACATAACATAGTAACATAAAAACATAGGGGATCATTTATTAAGACCGGTGTTTTAGACACTGTTCTTAATAACCCCTGCACTGGATCCGCCGAAGTTATGAAGAGGCACCAGCCTCTATGTAACTTTGGCATATCCAGCGGCAGTTTGAATGTAAGCCAGCTTTCCCCGCCCATGCCATGCTCACCTTTTCAGAGCTGGTGTGAGCAGGGAATAGTTGCAGATTGCGGCACACCACTGTGCCGCAATCTGCGCCAGAAATACACCTAATATAGGTGTATTTCTGGATAATAAATCACCCCGATAGTTTGTAAGGCTAAAAAAAGACATCCGTTCATCCAGTTCAGCCTGTTATCCTGGAAAGTTGATCCAGAGGAAGGCAAAAAAAAAATTTAAAAAAAAAGGTTTTAGACCGGGTCTCAGCTCTCTAGCACGTACCGTTCCTGAGATATTCCCCAAAAATGCATTAGCCAATATAAACTTGTCCCTCATCAGCCAATAGAAGCTTGCAGGCCCTTAGTTTGCACTTAAGACAGTTTTACAACAGGTTTCCATAATAACCCAGCCATTTTTCTTCACTGCTGTAGGTCTTCTTTAAAGGGACAGGTCGCTGTGGATGACACTGTTAAGGGAGCGGAGTAGGGTGACCACTCAGACCACTCTCAAAAGAAGGACTTTTAAACCCCACCCCTGGCTCTGATTAAGCCACGCCCCTGACCACTCCACAGCCGGCAGAGATTTACAAAAATTAAGGTCAAATCAACCTCAGGTCAGGTGCAGAGGTTGGAGGAACTCACCCCCCGTCACGTGCCTGCCCGGCCTACTTTATGAATGAAGCAGACGGCGCAGGCACGTGACGTCAGTCAGTCACTCTGCCGCTCGTCTGGCCGGCCGGCCTGCATTACGATATAACAGTAGCCCTGTGAGTAGGATATATTGAATGTTATACTACAGAGGGGGCAGCATGAATCATTATTAATTGAATTACACATTTTATAACTGTACTGGAGCGGAGGGGTCGGAGCACAGTGAACGCACCGGCGCCCAGCTCCTCCTCCCAGTCCCTCCCCGCTGATACATCACAGCCTGCGATGCTGGAGCATGGCAGGCTGCGATGTCAAAAGGTATATATATACACAGTATATCTAATATATAAAGCTGAGTGTATGTATGTGTGTATGCCCGCTAAAAGAATGAGCACCGACGCATTTACAATCACGAAATTTGGCACACATGTACATCAGGTGTCTGGGAAGGTTTTAGACCTGGTCTCAGCTCTCTAGGACTTACTGTTCCTGAGATATTCCCAAAAAATGCATTAGCCAATAGAAGCCTTATCAGCCAATAGAAGCTTGCAGGCCCTTAGTCTCTACATACAGTTTTACACCATGTTTCCATAACAACACAGCCATTTTCTTCACTGCTGTAGGTCAGCTTTAAAGGGGCAGGGCGCTGTGGATGACACTGTTAAGGTAGTGGAGTGCTGTGGAGGTCACAGTTAAATGAGCAGGTAGGGTGGCCATTCAGGCCACCTTTAAGAGACGGACTTAAAAACCCCACCCCAAGGCCCTGCCCCCAACCCAGTTAGGCCTCAACCCCTCCCACTCCGCAGCCGAAGGGGATTGAAATAATTAAGGTAAAAATCAACTTCTGTAAGCTGTAGGGGTGGGAGGAAGGGTGACTTTCTCCCTGCAGCTCACGCTCACACAGTACAGTGCTGCTGTCTGAGAGTGAGCTGTTCAAAAAGACATCCCTGTGTCCGTCCAGACCCTGCACCGGACGGAGGACAGGGAGTATGAAAGCCGGACTGTCCTGACTAAAACCGGACCTCTGGCCACCCTGGGGGAAGGCTGCTGTGGAGGTCACAGTTAAGAGGACAGTCCACTATGGAGGTCAGTATTAAGGGGCAGTTTGCTGTAGAGGCCACTGTTAAGGGAACGGGGTGTTGTGGAAATCACTGTTAAGGAGATGGGGTACCGTGGAGGTCACTAATAAAGGGGGCGGCCGCTGTGCAAGTCACTGTTAAGGGGGCGGGATGCTGTGGAGGTCACTGTTAAAGGGATGGGTGCTGTGGGGGGTCTCTGTTAAGGGGGCAGGGAACAGTGGAGGTCACAGTTAAGGGGATGGTTCGCTATGGAGGTCAGTGTTAACCCCATAGGGACACAGCCTTATTTCACCTTAAGGACCAGGCCATTTTTTGCAAATCTGACCAGTGTCACTTTAAGTGCTGATAACTTTAAAACGCTTTGACTTATCCAGGCCGTTCTGAGATTGTTTTTTCGTCACATATTGTACTTCATGACACAAAAATGAAGTAAAAATTTATTTATTTTTGCATAAAAAAAATACCAAATTTGCCAAAAATTTGGAAAAATTAGCACATTTCAAAGTTTCAGTTTCTCTACTTCTGTAATACCTAGTAATACCCTAAAAAATTGTAATGACTTTACATTCCCCATATGTCTAATTCATGTTTGAATTATTTTGGGAATGATATTTTATTTTTTGGGGATGTTACAAGGCTTAGAAGTTTAGAAGCAAATCTTGAAATTTTTCAGAAATCCAATTTTTAGGGACCCTTACAGGTCTGAAGTCTCTTTGCAAGGCTTACATAATTGAAACCACCCAAAAATGACCCCATTCTATAAACTACACCCCTCAAGGTATTCAAAACTGATTTTACAAACTTCGTTAACCCTTTAGGTGTTGCACAAGAGTTATTGGCAAATGGGGATGAAATTTGAGAATTTCATTTTTTTGCCTAATTTTCCATTTTAACCCATTTTTAACACTAACAAAGCAAGGGTTAACAGCCAAACAAGACTGTATCTTTATTGCCCTGACTCTGCCGTTTACAGAAACACCCCATATGTGGCCGTAAACTACTGTACGGCCACACAGCGGGGCGTAGAGTGAAAGGTGCGCCGTTTGGTTTTTGGAAGACAGATTTTGCTGGACTGGTTTATTTACACCATGTCCCATTTGAAGCCCCCCTGATGCACCCCTAGAGTAGAAACTCCATATAGTGACCCCATCTAAGAAACTACACCCCTCAATGTATTCAAAACTGATTTTACAAACTTTGTTAACCCTTTAGGTGTTGCACAAGATTTAATGGAAAATAGAGATACAATTTCAAAATTTCACTTTTTTGGCAGATTTTCCATTTTAATATTTTTTTTTCCAGTTACAAAGCAAGGGTTAACAGCCAAACAAAACTCATTATTTATGGCCCTGATTCTGTAGTTTACAGAAACCCCCCATATGTGGTCGTAAACTGCTGTACGGGTACACGGCAGGGCGCAGAAGGAAAGGAATGCCATACGGTTTTTGGAAGGCAGATTTTGCTGGACTGGTTTTTTTGACACCATGTCCCATTTGAAGCCCCCCTGATGCACCCCTAGAGTAGAAACTCCAAAAAAGTGACCCCATTTTAGAAACTACGGGATAGGGTGGCAGTTTTGTTTGTACTAGTTTAGGGTACATATGATTTTTTGTTGCTCTATATTACACTTTTTGTGAGGCAAGGTAACAAAAAAAATTGCTTTTTTGGCACTTTTTTTTTTTGTTATTTACAACATTCATCTGACAGGTTAGATCATGTGGTAATTTTATAGAGCAGGTTGTCACGGACGCAGCGATACCTAATATGTATGCTTTTTTTTTTAATTTATGTAAGTTTTACACAATGATTTCATTTTGAAAACAAAGAAAATGTTTTAGTGTCTCCATAGTCTAAGAGCCATAGTTTTTTTCAGTTTTGGGCGATTATCTTAAGTAGGGTCTCATTTTTTGCGGGATGAGATGACGGTTTGATTGGCACTATTTTGGGGTGCATATGACTTTGATCGCTTGCTATTACACTTTTTGTGACGTAAGATGACAAAAAATGGCTTTTTTTACACCGTTTTTATTTTTAATTTTTTACGGTGGTCACCTGAGGGGTTACATCATGTGATATTTTTATAGAGCCGGTCGATACGGACGCGGCGATACCTAATATGTATACTTTTTTTAATTTATGTAAGTTTTACACAATGATTTCATTTTTGAAACAAAAAAAATCATGTTTTAGTGTTTCCATAGTCTAAGAGCCATAGTTTTTTCAGTTTTTGGGCGATTATCTTGGGTAGGGTATGATTTTTGTGGGATGAGATGACGGTTTTATTGTTACAATTTTGGCATACATGCGACTTTTTTGATCACTTTTATTACCTTTTTTTGGGAAGTAAGGTGGGCAAAATTTCGATTTCATCATAGTTTTTTATTTTTTATTTTTATGGCGTTCACCGTTCGAGTAAAGTAACATGACCGTTTTATAGATCAGGTCGTTACGGACGCGGCGATGTGTAGGGAATTTTATTTTTTTCATTTTTAATCAGTGATAAATGTGTTTTTTGATTTTTACTTTTTTTTCACTTTTTTTTTTTACCCAGACCCACTTGGTTCTTGAAGATCCAGTGGGTCTGATGTCTGTATAATACAGTACAGTACACCATATAGTGTTTTGTACTGTATTTTACTTACACTTTGTCTGAACAGATCTCTGCCTGAGACGGCGTCCTAGTGCCATGGGAACCTTCCCCGTCTGCTCAGTTGTGGCCACAACTGCGCAGACGGGGAAGGGTAAGGTCGGGGCTGTCGGGGGGCTGTCTGGGAGCTCTCTCCCTCTCCCATCGGGGGGCTGCAAAGGCACAGCAGCCCCCCGATCGGAGAGGGAGGGAGCTCCCTGAGCTGTTAACCTTTTTCATACAGCGGTCCGTACGGACCGCTGTATGGAAAGGGTTAAACGGCTGACATCGCATCACCGATGTCAGCCGTTTATACCAGGGTGCCAGCAATGTGCTGACACCCTGGTATACCCACTGTACACCAACGATCATTCAAGGGGAGGCGGGCGGTGGATCGCGATCCCGCCTGCCGCACCGCCCGCCTCCCGCACTGCCCGCAACCCTCCCCCTGCACCTCCCACCGGGCTAAAATCATTCAGGGGTGCAGGGGGGGGGGATACAGATATATTTTGGGCATTATAAAGTTTCTGATCCTCGCGGTCAGGGACCGCGGGGATCAGAAACTGCAAAAAGCGCATCAAACCACAGGTCTGAATTGACCTGCGGTTTGTTGCGATCGTCGACATGGGGGGGGTCACGGGACCCCCCTGCGCATTTAGCCTAGGTGCCTGCTCAATGATTTGAAGAGGCACCCTGTTCCGATCACTGCCGGCCGGGCGGCAGTGATCGGAACAACACATGACGTACCGGTACGTCATGTGTCCTTAAGTACCAGGACATCCTGACGTACCGGTACGTCATGTGTCCTTAAGAGGTTAATGGGCAGGGTGCTGTAGAGGTCAATGTTAAGGGGGCAGCGTGTTGTGAAGGTCACATTTTAAGGGAACGGAGCTCTGTGGAGGTCACTGTTAAGGGGGCAGGTTATTGTGGAAATCACTGTTAACGAGACGGGGTGCTGTGGAGGTCACTAATAAAGGGGAGGGCGCTGTGGATGTTACTGTTAAGGGGGTAGGCAACTGTGGAGATCACTGTTAAAGGGGCGGGGTAATGTAGATGTCACTGTTAGTGGATACTGTCGATATCTTTTAACGACACACACAAACATTAAAGGGGTTATCCCACTTCGCCTTTTCATACTTACCTGCTGCCACCGCGCCGTTCACTTCGTGGATTCTGGCTGGGGGCGGGCTTCATCTTGATTGAAGTCTTCTCCTGGCCGGGCCGTGCGCTGGACTGAACGCGCACGCTGCCGCGCATGCGCCATGTGACTTATTTCTGGCCAGTATAGTACAGAGCCGGCGTGCGCGTTCGCAGCTCTGTACTATTCTGGCCGGGAAGAAGTCACCGTCGCGCATGCGCGGCAGCGTGCGCGTTCAGGACAGCGAGCAGCCCTGCCGGGAGAAAAGGAGTCGTCTTCTGAGCAAGCGTGACTGGAGAAGAGCGGTGGCCGTAACCAGGGGAGACCGAGTCACAACAATAAGGTAAGTGGGAATGAATTTTATCCTAAACGGTGGGAATTTTTTAATCAAGTATATTTACAAAAATGATCACTGTCAAATCATTAACTGATTTAACAGTGATCATTATGATGGGATAACCCCTTTAAATGAAATAGAGGCTGCTGCTATTTTACCCATTGTTGAAGCAGCTCAGGTTTCACTGGTAGCTCTTCAGAGCAGTTTGTGCAGGCATCAGCATGCTCACTAGCAGAAGCCTTTCAGCACCATGCCTGAACTCCTCTTCTACAGTGCTCAGCCTCAGATGACCAGTTCTACAGATTGTGTGGAGGATGAGCAAGAATTTACTTCTCGCTGCAGCTGCAAGAGTCAGGCAGGGGCTATGAAAGGATCAGTGCTTCCTTAAACGTGGAAGAGAAGTCTGCTGACCTGCATTGGATAAGTCGTCATGCCCCTCACCCTTCAGTCAGTTCACGGTAAGTGCACTGCAGTGCATCGGTGGCAGCCAAAGGCCTCTTATGTCGCTGTCATGCAAGGTGCTAGCTGATGGGTGGTTTGGTTTCCCTGGTGGACTTGGGCCCCAGGTGGCCACCCAAACCACTCATATTGCAGTCCATTGATTCCTCCTCTGCTCTTCCAAACTCCTGGGGTACAACACAGTCTCAGGTCTTTGGTTCTGCCTGAATCTGCAACTGGAGATCAAGGGCAAAAACATCTTGCACTGCACCTCTTGATAAAATGAAACAGGTTTTAATGGTCAAGCTTACTTTTAAATAATCCCACAACATGCATTGAGCTGAACAAGTATAACAATTGATAAAACAAAAAATGGACCCTCCATTTCCTTCTGACTAGTTTCGCTGTTCTGGCTTCATCAAGGGACAGGACACGGAGCTATCTTTCACATTACAAAGCTTCATCAAAGGGTGGTGAGAACTTTTATGGCCCTTTAACTTTGTTATACAAAGAGCTCCAGGACATTGATTTTATTTTCTTTGCAGTCATTATTTTTTCCTAGACTACAGGGACCAGGTCCCCTGTGGTAGCTAATAGTAGATTCTAATACTGCCTCATTATGTATTATGAACCACATTTCAAGTAAAATGCCCACAGCATGTGGATGAGATTTGTTAAAATCTCATCCACTTTGATCCTACTGTATGCAGTGTGGATTTTCAGTGTGCAGATTCACAGCATACATGCCGCATGTGTGGCTGTACCTTTACACTTGTTGAACACAGAAATTCCAATCTGTATTCCTCCAGATAGGAGTCTATACAGACGCAGTGACATTATTTACCACCATTCAAACAACACAATTGCATGGGGCCCCTGGGAGGCAGGTCAGTGACAGTGTCACAACTTTTAACAGTTGTGGACAGGACAGTCATTCAGGATCACAATTCTTGGTGGTGGCCAGTTTAACTGTATGCTGCCAGCTTCCTCCTTTAACAGCACATTTCTCAATGTATTTACACTAGATATCTGGCTTAAATACATTGATAAATCTCCCCCATACAGCTCTAAATCTCATGCTTCCCTTCACATAATACATTACAAAACTGTCTTCCTGTAGCGACCACTAGAGGAACCTCAGTACAATTACAGTGACTGTAATAATCTGTTTGCACTGAGCTCACCCTAGAGGTGGTTGCATGAAATTGTAGTGTTTTCTTGTCCAGAAGAAATTAAGGCCCCATGGTAGTCATGTGGTCTTGCACCACTGAAGGTACGCCACTGCCAGTATGTCTTTGGAGTGTGGGAAGAAACTGGAATTCCTGGAGGAAGCCCACACAAAACTGGGATGAACATACAAAGTGCATGCAGATGTCCTGGTTGGATTCAAATCCAGGACCCAAGCTGTCCAAGACAACAGTGCTAAGCACTGAGCAGCAGTGCTAATTATAATGATGTTGTATGTGTGGATATTAGAGAGTAGCTGTTGCCGGAATCTCCATCGTCACTACTCACATTATCCGTGTCGCTAATTGGGTTCACAATCTAAACACTGATACACAGGAACATAACCACCACTAAAGCTGACCCATGGACTCAAGAAGATTTGGCTCTGGTCATTATCTACTGGATACCATTCTAGCTCTTTCTTTGCCTCTAGGTACTGCAGCACCAACAAGGTCCTGATGTTGGCTGGCATCAGGACCCTGGGTGAGGGGGCAGTGGCACCTAAATGTGAAGAGAACCTGGGAGCAAGGAGCATTAAGTAAATGAGTTTGATATGGACTCTGAATTGATTTTTTATTTTTTTGTCTGGTCTGGGATCTGGATTAATTTTGTAGCTTTTTCTGGTGTCTGGACTAATTTTAACATCTAATCTTAGGTCTGATTTTTGGTGTCTGGAATAGGGGATTGAATTCCTTTTAGGGTCTGGCCAGTGGTTTAAATTAATTTTAGTGACTAGTGTGGGGTACCGGGCATATAAGGCAATATATTAAATCTTTAGGGGTATATATGGTGGCTCAGTATACTTTATCTCCAGGGACATATGCATGGCACCCTATATATCTGGTACACAGTAGGTTGATAATTATCAGGCCATGCTGGAAGTACATTTACCACAACCCAGCTAAGGCTCTAAGGGTCCACTTGAAAGTTTGCTTTGGAGCCCAGCAATTTCTACTTAAAATATGGTTTCCATTAAAGACATTTATTGCAAGCATGCTCATCTGTTTACATAACTCCCATAGAAACTAATATAGAGGGAGTTGGACATATGTATAGCCACCTCTCCACTAATTCACTACCTAGATGTGGTGTCCAATACACATGATAAGTAGTAACATGACTGCGCACTTGATATTGCCAGTCACATTTTTAATTTATAGAAGAAACATCTGAGAGTTAATACCATCTCCAGCCATCAAGGTCCTTTAAAGAGCTGGCCATCTGGCATAATTGGGTTGAAGGGCTTTGTCTGTCAGAGCTCAAGAGTTCTGCTTAGGAGATGAGAGAATCTTCCTGAAGGACATTGCTGCAGAATTCCACCAATCAGGCCTTCATGGTAGAGTGGTCAATAGATGCCACTGCTCACGACATTCCACTTGGAGTTTGTCAAAAGACACTTAAAGGGCTCTCAGGCCATGGAAACAAGATTAGGCTATTTGGTCTTACATTTAAAAAGCTGTTGGCTAAATGAGCATTCAGCCACCAGCTCTCTATTGACTCTCTCAACTCCCTCATAACAACCAAGTTTAACACATCCAGGGGCGGACTGGCCATAGACCCTGCAGGGAAATTTCCTGGAGGGCCGATGCCCATGGGACTACCTAAGGCCTCTTCATGGCCGCCAGCCGGGTACTTAACAATCTGATGCTCTCAGCATTAATTAATACAGCATATCAGGTACTTATGGTACTCGCCAAGGGTTGCAGATGCCCTCCTCAGGACAGTGATATTGGTGAATACTATGGTGAGGAAGGCAATGTTTTGTACTGCACTGTAGTATTTGGTTCTGCTGGGGCAGTATTTTGTGCTGCACTACAGTGTTGCTGGCCCTGCCTACTTCTGCTGTCCCTGCCTACCTGTGTTGCTCCATCTTCTGTCAATCTGGATTCATGAACAACATGGGGCCCCTTTTATTTTTTTTTCCAGGGCCACTTTGACCTGTAGGATACCAGCGCCATATATGTACAGTGCTGGGAAGTGGGTCTGAAATCCTAGTGCAGTATAGCTACGGCGCGCTGATCGGGGAGGCGCAGGAGCTGCGCCCACCCGATCAGTTGCAGGGGTCCCACAGTCACTGATAGCTGGACCCCTGCTGTATGCACCGGCATCAGTGAAAACACTGATGCCGGCGCACTAACCCTCGCAATGCCTCGGTCAGCGCTGCCCATGGCATGTGCGGTATCCTGACGCGTCCCGGGTGTCCATCAGGTCCCCGCACTGCTGTGACGAAGACTTGATTGCTGGGACAGCAGCCCGATGCCTCACAAAAAGTGTAATACCAAGCAATCAAAAAGTCTTATGTACCTCAAAATGGTACCAATGAAAACGTTACCTCTTCCCGTAAAAAAAATTAACCCCCATTAAGACAATCACTCAAAAAATAAAAACCAATGGCACCCGTAAACCAATCCATTAAAATCTGCGCTGCAAAAGCCATATGGCGCTCCTTCCATTCTGAATTCTGCCCCCACAGCAGTTTACCACTACATATGGGGTGTTTCTGTATTCAGGAGAAAATGGGTAACAAATTATGGGGGGATTTTTCTCCTGTTACCCCTTGTGAAAATGAAAAATTTGGGGCTAAAGTAACGTTTTATTGGAAGAAACAAGACTTTTCATTTTCATAGACAAGTGTTTCCAAATTCCGTAAAACGCTTATGGGGTCAGTGCTGCCTTAGTATATTCTTTAAGGGGTGTAGTTTCCAAAATGGGGTCACTTTTTGAGGGTTTCCACTGTAGGGGTATGTCAGGGTCTCTTTAATGGTTCCTAAAAACCATTCTAGTAAAATTTGCCTCCAAAATCCATATGGCGCTCCTTTCCTTCTGACCACTGCCACGTGCCTATAGAGCAGTTTACCACTACATATGGGTTACTTCTGTAAACTGCAGAATATGAGTAATGTATATTGATGTTTATTTTGCTGTTAACCCTTGCTGTGTTGCAAAAGAAAAAAATTTGATTAACGTAAAAAAATACCAAAAAAATAAAAATTTTGAAATTTCACCTCCATTTTCCTTTAATTCTTGTGGAACACCTCTAGGATTAACAAAGTTTGTAACATCAGTTTTGAATAATTCGAGGGGTGTAGTTTCTAAAATGGGGTAATTTATTGGTGGTTTCCATTACGTTAGCCCCTTAAAATCACTTTAAATCTAAACTGGTGGTTAAAAAAATTGTGTTGGAAACTTTGTTGAAAATGTGAAAAATTGTCATAAAAAAATAAAAATGACATTTACAAAATTATGCCAATTTTAAGCAGACATATGGGGAATGTCGATTGATAACTATTTTATGAGGTACTATCTGTCTTAAAGGGCTTCTATCACCAGATTTGGTCCTATTTAGCTGACTGACACTAGCGATGTGCTAGTGTCAGCAGTCCATAACAGTGTTCTTACTTATCATCTGTCTGCTGCCATTCACCTTAAAAACGTACTTTTATAGATATGCTAATGAGCCTCTAGGTGCTATGTGGGCGTCATTAGCACCTAGAGGGCTCCGTCCACTAACCATTTCAGCCGCCCATCGTGTCCCTCCAGCCCGCCCCGCTCCTGTTGATTGACGTGAAACTTCTCAGTATCTCGTACCAATTCCCACGCCTGCGCCGTGCGCTTCTGTATTCTACCGGCGCCGGCTTCCTCACTGCGCCAACTATGTTACAGTGAGGAAGCCGGCACCAGGAGCGCGGCATTCACTCACTGCGCCTGCGCCGAATACAGAAGCGCACGGCGCAGGCGCGGGAATTGGTACGAGATACTGAGAAGTTTCACGTCAATCAACAGGAGCGGGGCGGGCTGGAGGGACGCGATGGGCAGCTGAAATGGTTAGTGGACGGAGCCCTCTAGGTGCTAAGGACGCCCACATAGCACCTAGAGGCTCATTAGCATATATCTATAAAAGTACGTTTTTAAGGTGAACGGCAGCAGACAGATGATAAGTAAGAACACTGTTATGGACTGCTGACACTAGCACATCGCTAGTGTCAGTCAGCTAAATAGGACCAAATCTGGTGGTAGAAGCCCTTTAAAAGTCGAGAAATTCAAATTTAGAAAATTGTGAAATTTTTAAAATTTGGGGTAAATTTTGGATTTTATAAATAAAGGTGAAATATATCAAGTCATATGTATCGCTGTCATGAAATACAATGTGTCACGAGAAAACAGTCTCAGAATGGCTTGGATAAGTATGTGTATGTGTATTTAGTGGGGAGAAAGCTTCTGTCAGACACTTCTGAGGATTGGGTGAAAATATTGATTTGGCCCTATCCTTCTCCCCCCAACATTATCTGTCAGGAAAGCTCCCCATACACAGTAAACTGTCAGTGGAGCCTGCTGCTCTCGCTGGGTCCAAGCAACATTACACTAATGTGTATGAGGGGTTTAAGGTGTCTTGTCTGAATGAAACAAGGTGCTGCTAATTTTCTGGCCATCCGTAGGCCTTTTTCATATGTCAACGAATCACAGATGTGTGCTGTCTGTGGTCTCCATGGACAGCACATGTACCCATTGACTTTAATGTGTGTATCAGTGGTGTTCCACGGACCGTGGATCTGTGGTTTCAGATCCCTCACACCCATTATAGTCAATGGGTCTGTGAAAGGATGCCATCCATGTTTTGTCCATGGTTTTCACAGATCGTTGGTAGGAGATGCTCTGGAAACCAATTTTCAGCCTAGCAGTGTCCGTGGAATATGGATGACGCACGGAGAGACATAAAAATAGCTGTTTCAATGCTCCCTATCCAACCTGACAGAGCTTGATATGATCTGCAGGGACGAATGAGAAAAGCATTTCCAAATGCAACTGTTTCAGGATTGAAACATCATAGTCGAGAAGCAGGCCAGTATTTACAGGCACCACTTATGCTGCCCTGGGCACTGATATAGAACTTGCCCTTTTACGCAGTTTAGGCTACTTTCACACTAGCGGCACGGACCTCCGGCAGGCTGTTCCGTCGGGTGAACAGCCTGTTGGATCCGTCCTGCTGCTAGTGAACGTGTGCCCCCGAACAGCCGCTCCGTCCCCATTGACTATAATGGGGGGGGGGGGGCGGGGCGGAGTTCCGGCGGAGGCACGGCAGCGAACAGCGAAATGCTGCCGGAATAAATGTCTGACATGTCATAGTTTTATTCCGCCAGCCTCTCGCCGTGCGCTGCCGTGCCTCCGCCGGAACTGCGCCCCGCCCCTATTATAGTCAATGGGGACAGAGTGGCAGTCCGGGGGCACGCGTTCACTAGCGGCAGGATGGATCGACAGGCTGTTCACCCGACGGAACAGCCTGCTGGAGGTCTGTGCCGCTAGTCTGAAAGTAGCCTTAGACACAGCATGTTTGTTGGCATATGCAACATATTTACACTACAGCACAAGTGAACGGAGTATTACAGACCGCATTCATGCCATGCAAAATGAAATGTGCAGATTTTTGGTCATGCTGCGGATATTTAAATCCGGAGCATGCGTGCCCTATATGATGCAGATTTATGTTGTAGATGTTGTCTTTAAAAGGGTTATGCCAGACTAAAATTTTTAATTACATGCAATTACAAAAATGCCCAGGTGCTGGTTAGAAAAAATGTAAAATATTTTTGGTGAGACAGCCACTTTAAAGGGAATCTGACTGACTGCGCCTGTTCTATACTACGGCTCCTGAGGGCAGGAGATTCCCTTTAAATGGGGTCAAATCCACAACAAAATCAAAATGTAATCCTTGTGAATTTTTCTACAGATTTGTGACAAAATCTGTTGTGTCTAAATGTATTCTTAAATTGTACCTACAATTACTACATTTGTTTTCTTCTAAAGTTTAACTGACTCTAAACAACCCCTTAGATGCTGCAGTGAAATACCTATGATCAGCGTTACCTCCACTGCAGCAGGGGGTCAGCTATCTGTTAGTAGCTGACGTCCGTCTGGGCTAATGTCATCATTGTGCTGTACATTTATGGCATGGAGCAGGAGAGAGGTACAGCAGGGACAGAGCATTCCTGTATTCTAAACATCTATACAATGCCAGAATGGCGTTCTGTCTGATTGAGGGGGGTGGCACACCCCTGAAACCCGTTACATGTGCTGTAAAGAATTTGGATGGTATCCTGTGCCTCTCAAGCCTACTTCTTCCTGGTTTTATCTGATACAATGCAGGAAGGTTCCCATAGTTTCCAGCTGGCACATTTTGTTAGGCAGTGCTGGCAGTACATACATTAGGTCAAAGTGCTACCTTTTTTTCATATATCTTATATACAAATAATACCCTATAATGAGCTTGTAAAAGTGCCATACAATGCTCTCAAGCAGACATCCACGACATGCACACACACAAAGTCATGCGAACTTCCATTACTACAACTACAGCAAAATGGGGCATATGTCCGGCTGTGTGTAGTGCAAGTGGCTGGCAAGAGCTGGTACTAGGATGATGAAAATGGCAGGGCATCAGGAATGAAAAGTTGTAAGGGCTTCCTCACTGAGCCCCACAGGCAGCCTGCTCAGAAACCAATTGTAACCTTCAACCCCCCACTAGTCACAATCCATTAATGTCCCTAGCCCCCCGCATTGAGAACAATGCTGTTACAGTGTACTACCACAGTGATACTGGTAAAAGGAGTGTACTATAGTCAAGGGGACAGAAAGGGAGCCGGCTTCCTTAGCAGTGCTGCTGTGTCACATGTGTGAGTACAGGCAGTGTGTTTGGTAGGTAGGCTTTGATTGGTGGAGCAGCAGACTGACTGCTTCTTCACCAATCAATGTCATGCAGCAGACATTTTGTCTGTCCCCCCCCCCCCCCTCTGCTGCACACAGGTAGACACCTGGCCGTTCACCTGCCTTTTACATTATCCCCCTCCATAGTGGACAACAGTTTTAAGCATATTTGTCAGGTTACGGCCGGATCTCCACCGGATCGGATAGAGACGATTTAGTTTCCGGCAATGCTGGAATGCAGAGAGATCCGGCAGCCTGTTCCTGGCCAGAATAGCCTGCCGGATATTAACCCATTCGCCACCAGCGCCGTACATATACGGCTCTGGAGCAATGGGCAAACATGCCACCCGCTTGCTTGTGCACCTGGCGCCATGGCCGGCAGGTCTCCGCTGTTCCAAACAGCAGAGACCCGCGGCTAATGACCGCGACAGTGAATAATGCCGATTGCAGTAATTAACCACCTCCGGACCGCCTAACGCAGATTCGCGTTCCGGAGGTGGCAGCGCTGGGCACAATCACGCATATACGCGTCATCTCGCGAGACGCGAGATTTCCTGTGAACGCGCGCACACAGGCGCGCGCGCTCACAGGAACGGAAGGTAAGAGAGTTGATCTCCAGCCTGCCAGCGGCAATCGTTCGCTGGCAGACTGTAGATGTGTTTTTCTTAACCCCTAACAAGTATATTAGACGCTGTTTTGATAACAGCGTCTAATATACCTGCTACCTGGTCCTCTGGTGGTCCCATTTGTTTGGATCGACCACCAGAGGACACAGGTAGCTCAGTAATATGTTGCACCAAGCACCACTACACTACACCCCCCCCCCTGTCACTTATTAACCCCTTGATCACCCCTGATCACCCCTGATCACCCCATATAGACGCCCTGATCACCCCCCTGTCATTGATCACCCCCCTGTCATTGATAACCCCCTGTAAGGCTGCATTCAGAGGTCCGTATGAATTTTACGGATCCACTGATAGATGGATCGGATCCGCAAAACACATACGGACGTCTGAATGCAGCCTTACAGGGGAGTGATCAATGACGGAGGTGATCACCCCATATAGACTCCCTGATCACCCCCCTGTCATTGATAACCCCCTGTAAAGCTCCATTCAGATGTCCGCATGATTTTTACGGATCCACTGATAGATGGATCGGATCCGCAAAACGCATACGGACGTCTGAATGGAGCCTTACAGGGGCGTGATCAATGACTGTGGTGATCACCCCATATAGACTCCCTGATCACCCCCTTGTCATTGATTACACCCCTGTCATTGATCAACCCCCTGTAAAGCTCCATTCAGATGTCCGCATGATTTTTACGGATCCACTGATAGATGGATCGGATCCGCAAAACGCATACGGACGTCTGAATGGAGCCTTACAGGGGCGTGATCAATGACTGTGGTGATCACCCCATATAGACTCCCTGATCACCCCCCTGTCATTGATTACCCCCCTGTCATTGATCAACCCCCTGTAAAGCTCCATTCAGATGTCCGCATGATTTTTACGGATCCACTGATAGATGGATCGGATCCGCAAAACGCATACGGACGTCTGAATGGAGCCTTACAGGGGCGTGATCAATGACTGTGGTGATCACCCCATATAGACTCCCTGATCACCCCCCTGTCATTGATTACCCCCCGTCATTGATCACACCCCTGTAAAGCTCCATTCAGATGTCGGCATGATTTTTACGGATCCACTGATAGATGGATCGGATCCGCAAAACGCATACGGACGTCTGAATGGAGCCTTACAGGGGCGTGATCAATGACTGTGGTGATCACCCCATATAGACTCCCTGATCACCCCCCTGTCATTGATTACCCCCCTGTCATTGATCAACCCCCTGTAAAGCTCCATTCAGATGTCCGCATGATTTTTACGGATCCACTGATAGATGGATCGGATCCGCAAAACGCATACGGACGTCTGAATGGAGCCTTACAGGGGCGTGATCAATGACTGTGGTGATCACCCCATATAGACTCCCTGATCACCCCCCTGTCATTGATTACCCCCCTGTCATTGATCAACCCCCTGTAAAGCTCAATTCAGATGTCCGCATGATTTTTACGGATCCACTGATAGATGGATCGGATCCGCAAAACGCATACGGACGTCTGAATGGAGCCTTACAGGGGCGTGATCAATGACTGTGGTGATCACCCCATATAGACTCCCTGATCACCCCCCTGTCATTGATTACCCCCCTGTCATTGATCAACCCCCTGTAAAGCTCCATTCAGATGTCCGCATGATTTTTACGGATCCACTGATAGATGGATCGGATCCGCAAAACACATACAGGCGTCTCCCTGGAGCCTTCCAGGGGGGGTGATCACCCCATATAGACTCCCTGATCACCCCCATGTCATTGATCACCCCCCTGTCAGGCTGCATTCAGATGTCCGTATGATTTTTACGGATCCACGGATACATGGATCGGATCCGCAAAACACATACGGACATCTGAATGGAGCCTTACAGGGGGGTGATCAATGACAGGGGGGTGATCACCCCATATAGACTCTCTGATCACCCCCCTGTCATTGATCACCCCCCCTGTCATTGATCACCCCCCCTGTCATTGATCACCCCTCTGTAAGGCTCCATTCAGAAATTTTTTTGGCCCAAGTTAGTGGAATTATTTTTTTTTTTTCTTACAAAGTCTCATATTCCACTAACTTGTGTCAAAAAATTAAATCTCACATGAACTCACCATACCCCTCACGGAATCCAAATGCGTAAAATTTTTTAGACATTTATATTCCAGACTTCTTCTCACGCTTTAGGGCCCCTAGAATGCCAGGGCAGTATAAATACCCCACATGTGACCCCATTTCGGAAAGAAGACACCCCCAGGTATTCCGTTAGGGGCATATTGAGTCCATGAAAGATTGAAATTTTTGTCCCAAGTTAGCGGAAAGGGAGACTTTGTGAGAAAAAAATAAAAAATATCAATTTCCGCTAACTTGTGCCAAAAAAAAAAATTTCTATGAACTCGCCATGCCCCTCATTGAATACCTTGGGGTGTCTTCTTTCCAAAATGGGGTCACATGTGGGGTATTTATACTGCCCTGGCATTCTAGGGGCCCCAAAGCGTGAGAAGAAGTCTGGTATCCAAATGTCTAAAAATGCCCTCCTAAAAGGAATTTGGGCACCTTTGCGCATCTAGGCTGCAAAAAAGTGTCACACATCTGGTATCGCCGTACTCAGGAGAAGTTGGGGAATGTGTTTTGGGGTGTCATTTTACATATACCCATGCTGGGTGAGAGAAATATCTTGGTCAAATGCCAACTTTGTATAAAAAAAATGGGAAAAGTTGTCTTTTGACAAGATATTTCTCTCACCCAGCATGGGTATATGTAAAATGACACCCCAAAACACATTCCCCAACTTCTCCTGAATACGGCGATACCACATGTGTGACACTTTTTTGCAGCCTAGGTGGGCAAAGGGGCCCACATTCCAAAGAGCACCTTTAGGATTTCACAGGTCATTTACCTACTTACCACACATTAGGGCCCCTGGAAAATGCCAGGGCAGTATAACTACCCCACAAGTGACCCCATTTTGGAAAGAAGACACCCCAAGGTATTCTGTGAGGGGCATGGCGAGTTCCTAGAATTTTTTATTTTTTGTCACAAGTTAGTGGAATATGAGACTTTGTAAGAAAAAAAAAAATAAAAAATCATCATTTTCCACTAACTTGTGACAAAAAATAAAAAATTCTAGGAACTCGCCATGCCCCTCACGGAATACCTTGGGGTGTCTTCTTTCCAAAATGGGGTCACTTGTGGGGTAGTTATACTGCCCTGGCATTCTAGGGGCCCAAATGTGTGGTAAGGAGTTTGAAATCAAATTCTGTAAAAAATGACCAGTGAAATCCGAAAGGTGCTCTTTGGAATATGGGCCCCTTTGCCCACCTAGGCTGCAAAAAAGTGTCACACATGTGGTATCTCCGTATTCAGGAGAAGTTGGGGAATGTGTTTTGGGGTGTCATTTTGCATATACCCATGCTGGGTGAGAGAAATATCTTGGTCAAATGCCAACTTTGTATAAAAAAATGGTAAAAGTTGTCTTTTGCCAAGATATTTCTCTCACCCAGCATGGGTATATGTAAAATGGCACCCCAAAACACATTCCCCAACTTCTCCTGAATACGGAGATACCAGATGTGTGACACTTTTTTGCAGCCTAGGTGGGCAAAGGGGCCCATATTCCAAAGAGCACCTTTCGGATTTCACTGGCCATTTTTTACAGAATTTGATTTCAAACTCCTTACCACACATTTGGGCCCCTAGAATGCCAGGGCAGTATAACTACCCTACAAGTGACCCCATTTTGGAAAGAAGACACCCCAAGGTATTCCGTGAGGGGCATGGCGAGTTCCTAGAATTTTTTTTTTTTTGTCACAAGTTAGTGGAATATGAGACTTTGTAAGAAAAAAAAAAAAATCATAATTTTCCGCTAACTTGTGACAAAAAATAAAAAGTTCTATGAACTCACTATGCCCATCAGCGAATACCTTAGGGTGTCTACTTTCCGAAATGAGGTCATTTGTGGGGTGTTTGTACTGTCTGGGCATTGTAGAACCTCAGGAAACATGACAGGTGCTCAGAAAGTCAGAGCTGCTGCAAAAAGCGGAAATTCACATTTTTGTACCATAGTTTGTAAACGCTATAACTTTTACCCAAACCATTTTTTTTTTTACCCAAACATTTTTTTTTTATCAAAGACATGTAGAACAATAAATTTAGAGCAAAATTTATATATGGATGTCGTTTTTTTTGCAAAATTTTACAACTGAAAGTGAAAAATTTCATTTTTTTGCAAAAAAATCTTTAAATTTCGATTAATAACAAAAAAAGTAAAAATGTCAGCAGCAATGAAATACCACCAAATGAAAGCTCTATTAGTGAGAAGAAAAGGAGGTAAAATTCATTTGGGTGGTAAGTTGCATGACCGAGCAATAAACGGTGAAAGTAGTGTAGGTCAGAAGTGTAAAAAGTGGCCTGGTCTTTCAGGGTGTTTAAGCACTGGGGGCTGAGGTGGTTAAAGCCTTTACATGCCGTGATCAAGATCACGGCATCTAAACGGTAAAAAATAACATCATTCTCTTACGGGCATCCTCTGCATCCAATGAGGATTCCGGTATTTTAATTCAATACGCTGGATCTCTCTGAAGAGACCCAGGATATTGAGGATGCAAGGAGGTGGCAGGTCTAACCCATGATTGTTCAGAATAAAAAAAAAAAAGGATTTTGTAGGCTCAAATACGAGCTTCAAAGCTATAAAAAGAGTAAAAAAAAGATTTAAAAAAATAAAAGTTTAAAGAGGACCTTTCACCGATTCTTACCCTATGAACTAACTATACAGATATGTAGAGCGGCGCCCGGGGATCTCCCTGCACTTACTATTATCCCCGGGCGCCGCTCCGTTCTCCTGCTATGCCCTCCGGTATCTCCGCTCACTAAGTTATAGTAGGCGGAGATACCAGTCCCTAAGTTATGGTAGGCGGAGTCTGCCCTAGCGCTGGCCAATCGCAGCGCAGAGCTCACAGCGTGGGAGGTTATTTTCTCCCAGGCTGTGAGCTCTGCAATGCGATTGGCCAGCGCTAGGGCAGACTCCGCCTACCATAACTTAGGGAACGGAGATACCGGAGGACATAGCAGGAGAACGGAGCGGCGCCCGGGGATAATAGTAAGTGCAGAGAGATCCCCGGGCGCCGCTCCACATGTATGTATACTTAGTTCATAGGGTAAGAATCGGTGAAAGGTCCTCTTTAAATCACCCCCCCTTTCAGTAGAATAAAAAAAATAAACACATAAATAACAAAAAATATAAACATTATGGGCATCACCGTGTCCAAAAACACTCGTACTATTAAAATATAAAAATATTTTTCCAATACGGCAAATGTCATAACAGAAAAAAGGGTCAAAATGGCTAATTTGCAATTTTTTCATAGCTTCTCTTTCCCAAAATGTAATAAAATGTGTGTCAGTATGGGGTCTGTGTCCCCACCACAGGGTGGCAGATCGCTGTCTGCACATCGCAGCCCTATGGGTCCCAGTACTGGCTCACCTTGTAGGAGACGTAGGCGCCCGCCAGCATACCACTGCATCCATCCTCACTGCCAGGTGTCATCTGATGCGCTATAGCACACGCGCGCCTCTCCCTTTCTTATAGGAGTAGGCAGCTGGTTCCTGACTACCGTCCCCACCCGGACTATTTGTATTTAAGGCAGCTTCACTCATCATGAAGTGCCCAAGTGTGGTTGTTGTACCTCTTGACGCCTGCTGAAGTGGCCTGCTGTGTCTGTTTATTGGATTTCCTGGATTCTGACCTCTGCTTTGTTTGACTATGCATCTGCCTGACATCTGTTTATTGGATCACCTGGATTATAGACCTCTGCACTGCCTGACTTCGCATCTGCCCATCTCCTCCTGTAAGTCTGCCTGGATCCAGACCCTGCGCTGCCTATGAGACCGCTTATATCTGCATGCTATATTGCTCTGAACTTTGTGTTGCCTGTATCTGTCAAGTGACTTTTGAATACTGTCTACCAGTAAAGACCATCTGTTCCTTTACTCTTGTTGGACTCTGTTCACACTACTGCAGGTAGCTGCATTCTGGGTAACTGGTGCAGACACCAGGGTCCTGACTCAGAGTCAGCAGTCAGCAATATTGGACTAATTCCCAGTCCTCTATCAGCTGACACAGAGGATCCACATCCTCTGGTTGTAACAATGTGATTAAAAAGTCACACACTCTAAAATTGTATCAATTAAAAACTACAAATTACCCCACAAAAAAATGAGTCCCCACACAGCTCAGTAGATATAACTATAAAAAGTTATGGGGTTCAGAATATGGTGATGTAAAAAAATTTGTAAAGTCGCTGCATTGTCACCTGCCTGGAATTCTTTTGGCAGACCAATTAGGTGAGAGTTATCATCTTGATAATGCCAAGCAAGGCCTGGAGATATGGTTGCAGAAAACAGACAGATCTATATCACACTTGGGAGCAGTGGGCAAGGATAGTCATTAAATGGGCACTAACCTTTCAAACAACATCTTCTCAAAGGTCACTGTAGGTGAAACTTAACAAAACTGTAAATTTCATATTATCCACCATAAAACACTTCTGAAATCCCTTTCTAGCAATTTTGCCGTCCACTCTGTTACTAGGTAAATCCATCCTTAGGCCTCCTGCACACGACAGTATTTTTTCACGGTCCGCAAAACGGGGTTCCGTTGGTTCGTGACCCGTGACCGTTTTTTCGTCCGTGGGTCTTCCTTGATTTTTGGAGGATCCACGGACATGAAAAAACTGTCGTTTTGGTGTCCGCCTGGCCGTGCGGAGCCAAACAGATCCGTCCTGAATTACAATGCAAGTCAATTGGGACGGATCCATTTGACGTTGACACAATATGGTGCAATTTCAAACGGATCCGTCCCCCATTGACTTTCAATGTAAAGTCAGGAGTTAATATACCATAGGATCTGAGTTTTCTCCAATCCGATGGTATATTTTAACTTGAAGCGTCCCCATCACCATGGGAACGCCTCTATGTTAGAATATACCATCGGATTTGAGTTACATCGTGAAACTCAGATCCGACAGTATATTCTAACACAGAGGCGTTCACATAGTGATGGGGACGCTTCTAGTTAGAATATACTACGAACTGTGTACATGACTGCCCCCTGCTGCCTGGCAGTCATGTACACAGTTCGTAGTATATTCTAACTAGAAGCGTCCCCATCACTATGTGAACGCCTCTGTGTTAGAATATACTGTCGGATTTGAGTTTTCACAAAGTGAAAACTCATCTCTGAAAAAGCTTTTATGCAGACGGATCAGCGGATCCGTCTGTGTGAAAGTAACCTACGGATCACGGACGCGGATGCCAATCTTGTGTGCATCCATGTTCTTTCATGGACCCATTGACTTGAATGGGTCCGTGAACCGTTGTCCGTCAAAAAAATAGGACAGGTATTTTTTTGACTGACAGGAAACACGGATCACGGATGCGGCTTCAAAACGGTGCATTTTCCAATTTTTCCACGGACCCATTGAAAGTCAATTTCTGATTTTCTAAAGTCCGCAGTCCTGTTCAGGTAGATTCTGAGATTCCTCGAAATGTCCAAGGAGTGAAGGGCATCCTCTTCAGGAGATGACGGAGTGGGACATAGGACCGGCAAGGAGATGGTCTGATTTCGGTTTCCGAATGATGGAACTTTGGGAGCAAAGATCGGTAAAAATCTCAACAGGACACAGTCATGGAGAAAGAGGGTACAAGGCTCAGCGGCCGCCAAGGCCTGTAACTCTCCAATCCTTTTGGCCGATGTTATGGCCAGTAGGAATGTGACCTTTAAAGATAGGAATCTAAGGTCTACATTCTCCAGGGGTTCAAAGGGGGGAGAGGATAGCCCCTTTAGAACAACGGATAAATCCCAACCAGGGATAGGTCTCAGGATTCTAGGTTTCATTTCTTTCGGCTCCCTTGAGGAACCTCCTGAGTAGGGGGTCTTGAGATAATGGTCTACCTAGAAAGGCAGAAAGAGCACTGGTATGGACTCAGAGTAGACGGGCTTAGACCCTTGTCCAGGCCGTCCTGCAGGAATTGTAAAATAGCTGAAAGAGGAGGATCTGAGGGTACTACCTCTTTAACAGCACACCACTGAAGAAAGATCTTGTGAATTCTTGAGTACGCCTTGTTTGTAGACTCCGCACGGGAGTGTGAAATAGTTCTCAAGACCTCAGCAGAAAGCCCTCTAGCTTCTTGTAGGGACCTGTCAATCTCCAGGCTGTCAGATTGAGTTTCCTCAGATCTAGGCAGGGACCTGTGTACTGATACACTAGGTCCTACATTAGGGGAAGTCTCCAATAAGTGCCCTGACTTATCTTCATGAGCTGGGTGAACCAAGACCTCTTCGGCCAGAATGGTATTATTGCAATGACCGGGGTCTGGTCTTGTTTGATTTTCGTCAATACCCTTGGTATCATGGAAAGTGGAGGGAATATGTATGCCAGCCTGAACCTCCATGGTATGGACAGCGCATCTATCACCACAGGGTTGTCCTCCTTGTAGAGGGAGCAGAACTTGTCCACCTTCGCGTTCAACCGGGTCGCCATCAAGTCGATCTCTGGAGTGCCCCAACGTAGAGTGATCTGGGTGAAGATGTCCCTGTTCAGTGACCATTCGCCTGGAACTGGCAGAACCCGACTGAGCCGATCCGCAACTATGTTGAGATCCCCCGTGATGTGAACCGCGGAAAGGTGGGATAGACTAAGCTCTGCCCAAGAGAGAATTAGACCAACTTCTTGGAGAAGAGGTCGAGACCTCGTACCTCCCTGTCTGTTGATATAAGCAACCACAGTCGTGCTGTCCGAACAGACTCTCACTGCCTTCCCGTGGATGAGAGGAGCAAAATTATAAAGAGCTAGACGTACGGCTCTTAGTTCTCTCATATTGGACGAGAGAAGCCTCTCCTGTGGAGTCCAGGTACCCTGTACTGGACTGTCTTCCAGATGGGCTCCCCAACCTAGAAGGGAGGCGTCTGTGGTCAACGTGATCCAACGAGGTTGAATCAAGGACCTCCCATCTGATAGGTTCCTCCACCATCTGAGTGAGGACCGGACTTTGACAACCCCCTGGGGTTGTGGTTCCAGACTGCTGACACTTCTTCTTGAAGTGGACGAAGGTGCCAAAAGGAACTGCTTCCGCAGATGCTGACATGTGGCCCAACATCTTCATAATTGTTCTGATGGACACTCGTCGAGGTGCCATGAAGAACTGTGCGGCTCTTATGAATCGATCTTTCCTTTCCGGAGAGAGAGAAAGCGTCATTCTTTGAGAATCCACTATAAATCCCAGGAATACCCTGGAGGTGGAAGGCAGGATCTGGGACTTCTCCCAATTTATCAGCCAGCCTAAGCGCTGGAGTGTCTGAAGAGCCAGCTGAAGATGGGTTTGAAGAACGTCTAGATATGGCACGATTTCTAGCCCTTGAAGCCTGAGCTTGGCAACAACCGGAGCCACAACCTTGGTAAAGGTGTGGGGAGCGGAAGAGATGCCAAAGGGTAGAACAGCAAACTGGTAATCCTTTACCACACCCTTTATGGAGACCGCAACTCTTAGGAACTTTCGGTGAGTTGGATGAATAGGGACATGAAGATAATCGTCCTTAAGATCTATGGTGACCATGAGGTCTCCGGGGTTAAGGATGTTGATCAAGGAGCGGATGGTCTCCATTCTGAAGCGCTTCTGCTTTATGAAGCGATTTAGGTAGCGCAGATCTATTATTATGCGCCAGTCTCCGGAAGGCTTTGGGACTAGAAAAATGGGGGAATACACCCCCCGCCCTCGTTCGTGGGAGGGAACCTCCTCTAGGGCACTCTTGTGAAGGTAAAGGAGGACCGCGTCCTCCAGGATCTTCTGTTTGGTTTGAGGTAGAGTCCGAGTTAACACAAACTTCTCCTGAGGGGGAGAAACTAAATCTATTGTGTAACCGGACAAAATTTTATATTTAGGACCTACTGGTCCAGAATTTCTTGCAGCCAGGCCTGCTGAAAAAAACTTAGACGACCTCCGACCGGAGGAGAACTTAAAAGTTGTATGTCGCACTGAGGGCCTGGACGGGAAGGGGGAAGGTAAGCGGGAGAGTCATAGGTCTGCTTTGTGATCTTTGCCCCGCCCTCGTCCACGTCTGGGAGACCCCTGGCATCTCTGGGACCTAGAGAGGCCCTGGGGTCTTGTGTTCCCGGACCTACTGCGGAGCCAAAAGGACTGTTGAGGGAGATTTTTCCCTTTTTTGTCTGCCAGGCTTTCCATGAGCCTGTCCGGCTCGGCTCGGAACCAAATAGCCTCCCGGGCTCATAGGGCAGGCCGCATAAATTGAACTTGGAGGCGTTGTCGGCAATCCAAGGGCGCAGCCAGAGGGGTCTATTGCTGGCAGAAGAAAGCGCCATACCTTTCGCAGCAAGCTTTAAATGCATAAAAAATCTGCTCCCAGCAGAAGGGTTTTGAATTGATCCAGAATTTCTGTCTGTTCTGGCCACCCCAGCCTCTAGGTCAGACTGAATCCTCAGGATGCGGGAGCGTACGAAGTCCGTGACCTCGGAGGAGGCAACAGCCACCGACGCGGAGGCTGCCGCCGCGGAGTAATTGCTCCTTAATTCAGCCCTCCGATCTAACGGGTCCTGGAGGTTACTACCGTCATCTGATGGGACTAGGGTCCTTTTAGACAATTTGGAAATCGCCATGTCGACCTTCGGAGGCGGTACCCAAAGGTCTGACTCCGACTCATGGAGGGGAAACATTAGTTTGAATCTCTTGTTGAGGACTGGACCCTTCTCCGGGTGCTTCCACTCGGTTAGCATCAATCTCTTAAGCATCAATCTCTTAAGGTCCTTAGCCCCCTAGAGGTGGACAGCGGAGCTTCCCCTTGCTCGACATCACGATCCCTTGACCGGATGGAGCGCAAAAGCCTTTGAGTTTTTTCGGCTGGAAGCAAGTACAACGAGTCTTCATCATCCGAGGAGGAGGAGGAGCGGTCGTCCACGGAGATAGTGTCTTCCGCCATAGGCACCGGACCCGGTGAAGATATTCTTGATCTCTTGGAAGAGAGGGCACTTTTGATCTCGGAAATGGAGTTACCCATGAAGTCTTTCATCCAGCCAAACATGTCGCTCATGGTGGGCTGAGGCTGAGGAGGACGACACAGCGGACACCTATTGTACTCATAGGAGTCCGGCATTGGCATCTCGCAAGAGGTGCAAGTTAGGTGTCTCTGCTTGTGGGAAGCCTTCCCGCGCTGATCGTCATTAGGAGACGCCACCTGGAAGAAAAAACTTGAGCAAGTTTTTAGAAATAGCCACAGAACCGCAGCAATAGCTCTCTGCAAGGAAAGAGGAAGACCTCCACTTGCTTGTGGGTTTATATAGGTGGAGAACTCCACCTTCCCCCTTAGGCTCTGCCCTGCCGGTAGTCCTGCCCCTATACCATATTTTCTTTATCCCTTTTGAAATTTTTAGTCTTATGAATATATTAAATAAATATATTAATAACAACACTCCTACTAGGGCACCGCTACCTAGTTCTATCTATAGTTTAAAAGAAATGCCCGGCGCGAGACCCGGAAGTCGCCACCTGACGTACTTCCTGCCGGGCCGCGCACCGAGAGAAGCCGGCAGCGCAATAGTGGGGCCGGCGATTGGAAACGCGAGGCGGCCGAACGCCGGACAGCCGAGCAAAAAGGTACAGTGCTGCCGCGTTAGGCTCCGCCCCTCCTCCCGGACCGCCGATGCAAAGAGGCGGACGACCGCAGCAAGATCAGTGAATATTAGGAGAAATGGCTGGAAGGGAGTAGGGAATCAGCAGGCAGACGGGAAATGTTAACCTGAAAAAAAATAAGGATTTAGCTGGTAGGGAAAAAAATTTATAAAAATAAATAATTTTTAAGGTAACAGGCCGCAGCCTGACCCGTCCTTCTGTCCACAGTGACAGAGAAAAAAAGCACTGTGAATGGGGGAGTCTCCCCTTTTTATAGGGGTGGGTTTTACTAATTATTTAATTAGTGCTTGGTAGGGAATTTAATGTCAACAAAAATTCCACCTGTCCTACCAGTTTCATAAGGGAGAACTCCACACTTGTGCTGCTGGTAGGACGTAAGGGAAAGCGGCACTATGAGACATTATTTGGGGGCACTATGGGGGAGTGGAGCACTATTGGGGCATCTGGTGGCACTAAGAAGGGGCATTTTTTACTAGCACATTATGGGGGAGAGGAGCACTATAGGAGCATCTTCTGGGGGCATTAGGAAGGGGCATTTTTTTACTGGCATATTATGGGGGACACTATGGGGAAGGGGGAGAGGACCACTATGAGGGCATTTACTGGGGCACTATATAGGGGTATTTTATACTGGCATACATTATGGGGACATTAGCTCAACTGCGGGCACTAAGCGGGGCTATTTCATGTACTGTTATATTATAGGGAGAATTAGTACTACTAGGGGGTATTATGGGGAGCTTTACTACTACTGGGGGGCTATGAGGAACATGATTACTAGTATAGGCACTATAGGGGCATTATTACTACTAAGTGTGCACTGGCAGAGAATTATTTCTATTGGTGGGATTTTGGAGAGCACTGTTACTTTGGGGGGCACCCTGGCATAGTATCAGCTTAGCACAATTATTTTTGGGGGACATTATCTTTATACTATAAGTGTCTGGGCGCAGTTATTTTTTAGAGCACTGTGTGCCAATAATTGTTGAAGGGGGCGCTAACTGTGTGGTAGTAGTATTTCCAGGGGGACTGTTTCTGCAGTATAGTATTGGGGGTGGCAGAAAAGGGTGTTCAGAAGATGTGAAGATGATGGAAATGTGGGAAACTAATGTCTGTTTGTCAATCTCTGCAGAGACTGGAGATGGCTGAAAAATCATCATGGCGGTCTGGTCTGAATGGAGAAGATGCAGAAAGAGAACCTCTTCACAATCGCCTCCTCCCTTGCAACCCCACTCCAGTGGCTAGTCAAGATGGCTCTCTCAGCCACTCCATCCATGTACTACAGTGTCACTGTAAAGTCTTTTTTTAGCCCTCATCCTAGGTGGGCCCCTTCTCAGTTCAGGCCCCAAAGCAGCTGCTTCCGCTATAGCTACACCCTCCATGGCTGGATGCGTGCACTGGAATGTTTAAGTGATAGTATCATTTTGAGTGTACTGCAATCACCAATTATCTGTAGTTTACTGTTTATAAGACCACACTGCATATTGTGGCACATGCATGTAAAGAAAAGTGGAATTCTTCTGTTTTAATCAATACAGTATATCACTGTTTCTGTAAAGGGGGCCATTCGGCTACCCTCTTAAAGCTTTTTATGTGACCACATGTCAATGTAGTCCTCCATCTTGGGATTACTGGGGTGATTGAAAGAGACTCAACATTTCCTGGAAGTCTTTGCATTGCAGCATAAACAATTCTGCCTGCCAGGGCTAAGGGAGTTTTCAGAGATATTGCCTTCTGTCAGATATACTGTATAGTCCAAAAAAATACTTTAAGGGATCTTGTTAAAGGTATCTTTCAATGGCGTATTAATGAGAGGCCACTTGCTAGGATCCTTGCCAGTTCTCTAATGGACCAGCTCTTGGCAGCTCAGAGCTGAACTCGGAAATACCCATATTTTTAACCAGGCAGCCCCCTGACAAGAGCATCGGAGCATTTCATGCTCTCCTTTGCCATGCGCTGAATCGCGCAGGACAAAGACATGTTTCAGGAGATCCGGTGACTTACTGGGCTCTCCTTAGAGCTGCCAGGCGAAGGCTTCCGCCGAGCAGTGAGCACGGTGACATTACCAACACTGATGGGGGCGGGCTTTACAGGCTAAAGCCTGCCCATCAGAGCTGGTGACGTCACTGAACTCACTGCTGGGCGGAAGCCTCCGCCCGGCAGTGTGTTATTGTAAATAGAAGAGCCCTTGCCCTGCGCGATCCAGTGCAGGGCAAGGGAGAGCATCGGAGCATGACATGCTCCAATACTAACATCAGGGGGGCTGCCTGGGTCAAAATACGTATGTCCGGTCTCAGATTTTAACCCGGACAACCCCTTTAACCAAATATCAACCACACTAAAATGGAATTTACACCCTCCATTTATTATAAATCACAGAACATTTGCAGCATAAAAAGTCAATCTGATTCATGCTTATTACATTTGTCTTTTTTTTTAAGTTACATTTTTTATTAAACATTTATTATTTGCACCTATTAAATGTAGAAGGTTCAAGCTTTGTCTTGGGGAAAATTAACTCCAAGTTGTTTACGAACCTCCTCCATAATGGTGGCCAGTAGTTCACTATCAGCCAAAGTCATTAGTGGACTTTCCTTTAATCCTGTAACACCAGAAGAAGCCATTAGTTCAGAGTATATTGGACTTATCAGTGGAATGTACAGTACGAACACATGATCATGAATGTTACCTTTAAGTAAACACTGGCGTACATGCTCAGCTTCATAGCTTAGTCCTGTGCTGTTTGTAAAATGCATGGCTTTCGTAGACTGGGGCAGAGGATATTTGGTTTCTTTCCCATTAAAAATGACTGAAGTTGGGCACCACATGCACGAGGGAACCTGAGGAGTATAATTTAGGCTTGGTTCAGTTCACATATGTATTAGGCAACTTCAGGAATACAATGATAATCATATGTAAGCCATTTGAAATCTTCTTGGTCCTCCTTGTATTGTACATTACTTACTAATAGGAAATGTATTTTTGAAGACCTTGAAAAGGCCCATATTTTTGGCCCATAACTAAATTGGCAGTACCTGAATCATGCCTGTAGAACCGCAAATGGCAGCCTGATTTGGCATTCCAACCATGATAGTGCAGGTGAGGATGGCTTGCCTTTTACCGGGGTATTGCAGTATAATCGTTACAGTTTCATCGACCCCTAGAAGATAAGACTCAATAAGTGCTGCTTGCAGTTTTTGTTTTTGGAATGAATTCTTATTTTATCCAGACATACCAGTCTCATATAGAAAACCTTTAGCTGTTACAGACTCTGGCTTTTCACCACTGAATACCATCAATGCAAATTGGATACAATAACAACCAATGTCCAGGAGACCTCCACCACCCAGCTCCTTCCCTACTGCCCGAGGAACATGATATTGGTTGGAGCCAAATTCTGCCCGCACAACTTTGATATCTCCTATGGCTTTCTGGGATAGTAGAGTGCGGATCTGGTCATATACGGGAAAGAAGCGGCTCCACATTGCCTATAGTTCAAAGAGTAACCTTCAGTTAATAAGCACAGAAAATAGATTGTTTTTCAAAAATCTGTACTGAAGAGAGTTGTCCTTTTCAGTCACATTTTACATGTTACGCGTCAGTTCCTAAAGAGTCACTGCACTTTCTCACAATTTAATTTAAAGTGGTTTTCCAGGATATTAATATTGATGACCTATCCTCAGGACGACACCCGGAACCCCTGCCAATCAGCTGTTTGAAGAGAAGGCCACATGTCGGGCCAGCGCTACCTTCCCTTCATCGTTTATCTGCTCACCGACATCGCAGAGGTGAGCAGGCGTAATTACAAGAAGCTGTTCCATTCACTTCTATGGGACAGCTTCTTGTAATTACACATGCTCGGCGCTGCAATATCGAAAGCGAGCAGGTAAACAATGAAGGGAAGGCAGCACTTGCACGAGAGCAGCCTTCTCTTCAAACAATTGATCGGCGGGGGTCACGGGTGTCAGACCCTGCCGATCCGATATTGATGACCTATCCTGAAGATAGGTCATCAATATTAAAATCCCAGAAGGCTCCTTTAATAGAGAATGGTGTAACCAGCACATTTCTAAATCAGTTAATTAAAAAAATCTGCCTGCATCCACCTGAAAAAAGCGGTAAATTCATGGCCACTAAGGGTCTCACTTCCACCACAGTCCACTGCCTGCAGTCCCTAGTAAGGCCCCTTTCACACAAACGATACGGATTGTGTTTGGATCTGTTCAGGAAAAATTATGGTTTTGCACGCAAGTGCAGACTGTTTTGTCTGCGATTGTATTCAGTGGATCTGTTTTTTTTTCACATGGGTCCTATCAGTTTTGATGCATTTTTCATGCGCATGAAAAAAAACCTGAAAAATTACAAACAACATCTCCTAGCAACCATCAGTGAAAAATGCTTTGCATCCGGATTGCATCAGGATATAATGTGTTTTTCATGGAAACCCCATTCGCTTCTATGGGACCAGGACTGCGTGTAAAACGCAGAATATAGAACATGCTGCGATTGTCACATAACGCAGAAATAATGCGTGAAAAACAACGCTCATGTACACAGACTTATAGAAATGAAATGGTCAGGATTCAGGGCGGGTGTTCCATTCACACATTTCACCTATACAGAAAACTCGCTTGTGTGAAAGGGGCCTAACAGAGACACTGAAGGAGGCTCACAGGAAATGGAGATGTGTCAGAACCAGCTGAGCTCCTGAGCTTGATAAAATAACTGCTTCTACACTGTTTCTGAAGATTATAGGAGCCTCCTATGTGATTTCTCCCTCCTCAGGGTCCATTCACACGTCCGTAGAATGGATCCGGATCCGTTCTGCAACATTGCGGAATGAATCCGGACCCATTCATTCTCTATGGGGCCAGAAGAGATGCAGACGGCACACAGTGTGCTGTCCGCATCCGCATTTCCGGAGCGTGGCCCCGATCTTCCGGTCCGCGGCTCCAGAAAAAAATAGAACCTGTTTGATTCTTGTCCGCAATTGCGGACAAGAATAGGCAGTTCTATGGGGGTGCCGGCCGGGTCTATTGCAGATCCGCAATCTGCGGATCCGCAATACACGGATCCGCAATACACTACGGGCGTATGAATGGACCCTTAACTGTTCCGTGAGCTCTGGAGCTAAAATCAAACATAGCGGGAAGGAATGTTCTGCAGTACACTGCTGGCAGAAGGGAGGCACTCACTGCTTCTGAGTGAAATGCATCTCGCTATGCAGCTGAAACAGGCAATAATATGGCTAAAAACTCACTTATGCTTTTAAAAAAACATTGTTGTAGTACTTTACCTAACAACTTCTATTTTTTTTAGCTTAGTTTATTATTGTGTGGGACGTGGGGGTAAACTGGGGTTACCTGACAGCAAAGAAGCCCTTGATGACCAATAAAGGCCACTAGGTTGCAGCACTGTATTGTTATATTGAAAATGAAGTGTTCAATGATGGCTATATAGCCATCAATTAACACAATGGGCAATATAATTATTGCCAGTTATATTCACTTAGGGTGATTTCTAAAAAGTAAAAAAAAAAAGTTTTAAAAAATATAAAAAGTTAAATCCCTCTTTCCCCAAAATCAAAATACTTAACAAAAAAAAAAATAAACATCATGGGCATCACCACGTGCAAAAATGCCCCCATACTATTAAAATATAACAATATTAACCCCTAACGAAAAAAAATTATTAAAACAGCCAATTCGCCATTTTTTTGTCACTTCAACTCCCAAAAGTTTTACAAAAAGTGATTAAAAAGTCACACACACTTCACAATAGTATCAATGAAACGTACAGATCACCCCACAAAAAATTAGCCCTCACACAGCTCTGTACACATAAGTACAAAAAAGTTATAGGGAGATGAAAAAATTATTTTTGTCAAGGTTTTTAAAAAAATTTCAGTATGAAAACGCAAGAAAAACTATACAAGTGTGGTATCATTGTAATCGTACTGACTTGAAGAATAAAAGTAAGAACTCAATTTTACCGCATATTGAACAACATAAAGAAAAAAATATATAATTTTTTTTACCTTTCCACTACATTGTATCAACCGTAAATGGTGCCATTAGAAAGTACAACATGTCCCACAAAAAATAAGCCCTCATAAGGCTATGTGAATGGAAAAATAAAAAAGGTATGGCTCTGGGAAGGCGGGGAGTCAAAAACAAAAATGCAAAAAAAAAACGGATAATCGCCCGGTCCTCTAGGGGTTAATGGTTGGTGTTAACCTGTATCTGGTTTGCTCTCAATATTTTATACAACATTTGCAAACAAGGTTGTGCAAAATCATCCCACAGATCATAGAAAGTAGAAAGGGCAAATCAGCACCAAGTCTCGTTGTAAAAACTGGCCTTAGTGGTGTCACTGGCATCCCATGTCACTTAAAAAGGAGGCATCACGGGCCTTTATGGCCTGGGCACCTGTAGCTGGCATCCACAATCCCACTTTTGCCACCTGAACCAGTTACACAGGATACAACTATAGTACATCACCTAGTTTATTACTCAATGATATTAAGACGCCTCTCTATCAGTGTTATTTAGGCATTGTATTACCTGCAAATAACTTACATAATTTAAATGTCGGTGAAGAAGATACTTCACATGGCCCCAACCAATCCAAGACAAGTCTTGTCTCTAGTCTCATTGTATAAGGGTTGCGACTAATTTTTTCTTTTGTTAAAACCCTGGCAAGCAATACTACAATTTTAGGTTTGGACAAGACTTTGGGGGAGATTTATTAAGACCGACCCTTTCACCCTGTGCTGCCAGAAGATGGGCCTAATTTATGATAAGGAGCATGCCTCTTCATATATTAGACACATTCTCCAGTAGTTATGATGTTCCTGCAGAACAAGAAAAATGTCATGTGTGAGAAACCACTAGCCACTACTGGAGAATGTGTCTAATATATGAAGAGGCATGCTCCTTATCATAAATTAGGCCCATCTTCTGGCAGCACAGGGTGAAAGGGTCGGTCTTAATAAATCTCCCCCAAAGTCTTGTCCAAACCTAAAATTGTAGTATTGCTCTGAGCTGCCGTAGATTTCTGACTTCATTTGCGCCAGAAAATGGGTGTAAATAAAGATAAATTTGCCACACCAAACCTCTTTCTGACCCTTACCACACCCTTTTTTTTAAAAGTGGCGGGAGAGGCGTAACAAGAGGCACTTTTGAAAAAAAGTTGTATTTAAAAAGTCACACACACACACCTTGAGACTTTTTAAAGCCACTTTGCTGGCGCAAGGAAGATGATAAATCTCCCCCTTAGTCCCTAAATTCAGATTAGCATAAATTTTCATAATTCTCACAATTGACCATCAACCACCTGCATCTTATATATCTTTATAAAAAGTGAAAAAAAATTTTTTAAGGACTGTACCTCCATGAAAAAGACGTTGTATTTCCTTGCAGCTGCAGTCATCTCTTTAACCTCTCTTGAGTTCATGGCTAGTGGTTTCTCACACATGACATTTTTCTTGTTCTGCAGGAACATCATAACTACTTCTCGATGTACTGTATGCAGGACACCAACATAGATGATATCTGCAACATATAATAACGTGCAACATATAATATGTGTTTTGTACAGTCTATTTTTTAAGATGGAGCTAGACTGCTCGTAGTTATAGGGAAACACCAGCAATTAATGGTATTTCCCACTGTAATTTTTATTAGGGAGACCTTTACTCTCCATGATTAATTATTATTTAGCCATTCATTCTCTAAACAGCAGCCTGTATATATTTATTTTGTTATTTTTTTGCATAGCAATGATGGACTTTGGTGGGGATCATCATAGGTCATCCCAATTACATTGTAACTCCACCACCACTTTCTCTTCAGAGCAGGACAGATAGCAAGATGGCCACTTCTTCACTTTTACTGGAGGGGCAGGCGATCGTCAATATTTGGGGATCCAGGGAAAGACTTGATATTGTCCAGATGGAGTTACCCTGACAGCACATTGAGCTCTGCTGTTGGAGTCCAACTCATAGGGAAACTCATGTGAAAACCAATGTCTACCATGTAACTTGTCTGAAGCAAGTGTTGTATGTATGTCTTTCTGCCTAATAAAATTCTACAAAAATTTGTTTGGACATCTTCATAACAATAGTCAATGCATGCATTTGATGACTAGTGCAGATCTCCACCATTCAGTGGGATCTACCGTTGTCTTAGTGGGATCTTCCAGCCTGTGCCCTGCTACCTGTAGACAATGTACATCTATTGGTGTACAGTGATTTGTCTACCGTCTCAAAGCTCAGGCAAAATAATGCTGCCTCCTGCTGTAGGAAACTATTGTGGTGTCTGCAGGTAATATGGCAGGTGAAAGGTTATATTTGGGATCATGAACATATATCTGGAGTTACATAATGTACATAGATCCTATATTGCATAATTAATGGTTGAGTGGAAGTCCCAAGTGTAGCCTTTGCTTTGGGATCCATTAGCTTCAACCTCTTCCCTTTCTACTCATCGTTATCTTCTGACTATAACAACTAGGGCTGAAACTGATGACAGGGACAATAATGTAGAATGGAACGTGTGAGATATCAACAGTTCTTTACTGCCCAGATGGTTACCGGTGTGAGCTTTCTATCAAATGTCAATATGCTCATGCAATATGTTTTATGCTGTCCTGCACCCTTGACTAGTATACAATTAGTATCCACTATCTCTGTATTCAGTTACATCCATGGTAAAGTAATCCCTCACCAATATTTGGGTCCTTGGCAAGATCTTCATACGAGCCATACACCTTTGGTATATTGTGAGTTCGGGCAAATTCTTTAGCGCGTTTCAGATCTTTAGCTGCAACAGCCACGGCCTAAGGGGAACCAAAAACCTATCATTGAGACTTATTTATACACCAAGAAGTAGATCGGCAAATAGATTTGGACATGCTGTGCCTAATATCATACTCATCACTTACTGTACATGCAGGATACTTACACCTTCTTCATTATGTAGACATGTAAAATGATGTAACATAAGCACGTATTATCAATATTTGTACAGTATTTAGTGTATGCCATTTATGGTAATAAGGTGACAGAACAACCCCAGAGGGCTGGTTTTCTGATGACTTCCTTCAGTTTTTGCTCTCAACAGATGAACTTATACCCAGACTTGAGATCCTTCTTATACAAAGGCACAGTTCTTTACAACTATCACTTGATTACTATTTCTTCTTTGGATTGAAACCCCAGTTCCCTATATTCTCTACTAGTGATGGCCTAGTGGTTCGCCCGGCGGTCGGTTCGCGGTGAACTTTGCTCGTTCGCGATTCGCCGAACATGTGAACATATGGAGATATTCGCGCCCGCCATATTCTTTTACATTGTGAAGAACTTTGACCCATGACACATCCATCAGGTGGTATAGGACAGCCAATTGAAAAGTTTCAGCACATGGACATACCCCCTACCTTATAAATAGACCCGATCTGGCCGCCATTTTCCATTCAGTCTTTTGTCAGTGTAGGGAAAGGTTGCTGTGTGGAGCAGGGACAGGCTGTTAGGGACACCAAACACTAGCTAATAGGGTCACAAAAGTCCTTTTAAGGACTGGTATAGGTGTGCTATTGATAGGTGTGCAGTATATAAGGGTGTAATACACTTATAATATACTTTCTAACATAGAAAGCATATTATAGTGGATTTATATTGTGCAGCAGTGGTGAGCGGTTCTGCAGCGATACTTCAGCTACACACAGTGACAAACGCAAACGTTGGGTACTGCAGCATTTGTTTGCGGTTTTGCTGCGTTCCCTCTGCTACACACAGTGACAAACGGTATTGGAAAAATAAATTATAACTGGTGTGCGTGTGCACATGCGCATGCGCGTACGCGAAAATTATATTGCCGATATTTTGCATTGAAAAAAATAATGAATGGAGATCACAAATTCGAATAATACATCTGGTATGTCACTGTCCATGTTGTGGGACTATTTGTGCACTGCTAGTAATTATTTCTTGGCTGCAAATATGAGCTGAAGGTTTTTCAGGTTCGCCTGCCATTAAAATGAATGGGACCCGCTGCGAACTTGCGGTTTGCGAACATTTGATTGCGTTCGCGAACCGTCCCAGTCTCTACACTAGTCCTTCCAAGTAGAACGCAGAGCATAGCAAACCCACACCTCTGTGTTCTATACACATCCTTCCAGAGCACTCACCAGGAGAGAATTATCGAAGGACCGTTGCTACCACTACTAAATGGTAACCAGGGCTGAAACTTCCCACCACCAAGTTGTCCTACTGAAAATGGAGACTGTAAACAGTTCCAGTGAACACATGCCGCAATAAAACAGTGTGTAGAACAATCTCCCATGTGGTAAGGGCTCAACAAGTAATCATCCTGCCATGTTGTTCAAAACCAAGTAGTTAGCTTAGGACAAGTGCCATTAGTTCATAAATATAATAAAACCAGTTTTCTGGTGCCCTGGTATTCATGCTCAATACCAAATGTACTAATTTTTCCAGCAGTCGGAAAGTGTATAAAAAGGGGCATGGCGTTAGGGTTGCATCCAGAGAGGCTCTCCATTCTGGCGCATAGAATAGAGTCCCAACTGGCCACCCTCTACAATGTTCATTCCTCCAATGTTCATATGCCCTAAAACAGAATACAGACAGAGGTTTTCATCCTGAGACAACCTCTTTAATGGTCATTTAAAATCTTTACTGTATGTCCAGTTTTACATTTAGGGTGAATCCATAAGCATAATATTTTGTTTTCCATTAAAATGGAGCTTGCAGAAATCCATGTGCTTACTACTAAAACAACTCAATTCGGATGAATGGAGCTCATTTTCCGTCACATAAATTTCTGCAACAAATTTACTGCATGTGAATATACCCCTGAGAGGATTATCACCGTATCACATGTCACATGTACTGCGGAAGTCGGGTCTTTTAAAGATGGCACACCGCTGATGAGCACAGTGGACGATATATTCGCAGGGTTTCTGCGTAAAACACACTGTGAGTGTACATGAGAGTGTGCGACTGTACGTGTGAGTGTACAGGGAGTGTCTGACTGTGCATGTGAGTGTGCAAAAGAGTGTCCGACTGTGCATGTGATTGTACAAGAGAGTGTCCAACTGTGCATGTGAGTGTGCAAGAGAGTGTCCAACTGTGCATGTGAGTGTACAGGAGAGTGTTTGACTGTGCATGTGAGTGTACAGGAGAGTGTTTGACTGTGTATGTGAGTGTACAGGAGAGTGTTTGACTGTGCATATGAGTGTACAGGAGAGTGTCCGACTGTGCATGTGAGTGTGCAGGAGAGTGTCCGACTGTGCATATGAGTGTACAGGAGAGTGTCCGACTGTGCATATGAGTGTACAGGAGAGTGTCCGACTGTGCATGTGAGTGTACAGGAGAGTGTCCGACTGTGCATGTGAGTGTGCAGGAGAGTGTTCGACTGTGCATGTGAGTGTACAGGAGAGTGTCCAACTGTGCATGTGAGTGTGCAAGAGAGTGTCCGACTGTGCATGTGAGTGTGCAGGAAAGTGTCCGACTGTGCATGTGAGTGTACAGGAGAGTGTCCAACTGTGCATGTGAGTGTGCAAGAGAGTGTCCGACTGTGCATGTGAGTGTGCAGGAAAGTGTCCGACTGTGCATGTGAGTGTACAGGAGAGTGTCCAACTGTGCATGTGAGTGTGCAAGAGAGTGTCTGACTGTGCATGTGAGTGTACAGGAGAGTGATTGAGTGTGCATATGAGTGTACAGGAGAGTGTCTGACTGTGCATGTCAGTGTGCAGGAGAATGTCTGACTGTGCATGTCAGTGTGCAGGAGAGTGTCTGACTGTGCATATGAGTGTACAGCAGGAGAGTGACTGTGCATGTGAGTGTGCAGGAGAGTGTCTGACTGTGCATGTCAGTGTGCAGGAGAATGTCTGACTGTGCATGTCAGTGTACAGCAGGAGAGTGACTGTGCATGTCAGTGTACAGGAGAGTGACTGTGCATATGAGTGTGCAGGAGAATGTCTGACTGTGCATGTCAGTGTGCAGGAGAGTGTCTGACTGTGCATACGAGTGTACAGCAGGAGAGTGACTGTGCATGTGAGTGTGCAGGAGAGTGTCTGGCTGTAAATGTAACTAATATAGACATTAGCTATTCATTGATTCCCTGCTGTGAGCACTGTGCATCTGTATTATTTCTGCCACATATAATATCTGAAGCTAAGAAGTAGTCACCAGAAAAAATCCTAAATGTTACATAATCAATCATAAGAACATCGCCGACAATAATTCCATTCACTAAAAAAATATTTGTTTAACCTTTAAACATGATGACAACAGCTTTCCTCCCAGTTTTAGTAGATCTCACCTGGTGGTCCTCAGCGGGCAGGGTCTGCAGAGCTACCATGAAATCATTGCTTATCTTCCCAGCAGAACAGATGCCCCATTTTGTGGCCATTGCTGCAAAAGAAACCTGAGCTCTTCAGATCTAGCAGTGATTCCCTGGTCTGTTCACCTGATATCCGGGGTTTACATGACTGTAAGATGGGAGGGTCTAGTTGGTCACAAACATTTTGCTGACAAGTCACTGGCACAACTTGAAGAGAAGCCATCACCTCCCTGACATGTCTTAGTAATTGCTTGTATTACCCATATAATAACATTTCTGGAAAATCTTGTCATATGACACTATGATCCATTCCTCTAGTATTCCTACTAGAAGCTTATGAATGAATTGCTGCAGGTTGCAATGAAGGTCCCTGCACAGTCGGACATTATTTAATAAGTGCTGCCAGTATAAGAATGTGCAGGGACATTACCCCCCCCCCCCC